>NC_058418.1:57555552-57570061 GCF_002201575.2 Neomonachus schauinslandi | reverse complement strand
TGAGCCGAAGGCAGTCGCTTAACCAACTGAGCCACCCAGGCGCCCCGGAATACAGTCTTTGTAAAATGCATCCAGTTTCAGCCTCTCACCCAAGTGCCCCTCCCCAGAGAGGCTGAGACGCTGTACGGGACGTCACACTGCCAAGGTGGGAGTTGGACATGTCCCAAGGCTTGTGCAGACTTGCTTCCTCCGCCGGGCCCGTTGAATCCCGTGGGCGCCTGGCCGTGCCCGTTAGGAGCAGCAGCACGACAGCAGCGTTACACAGGGCAGCTCCCTGTTGGTCCCTGTGAGGACTGCAGACTGGATTTTGGGCACGTCCCTGCACTTCGAGGAAAGTAATTGCTGTACAGAAGGAGTTAGTGAGCTGGTGGGGTGGGGAGCCCCGGCACCAGGGGGCTCTGGTCCGAAGGGCTGCCCGTCCCCGTCCAGCCAGAGCCCTGGCCCGTGTGCCGGCCGGCACGAGGCTGTGGCCCCGGGCTTGTGGCATCGCCCTTCTCGGGAAGCCTTCTGGCTCGTGGGCCTTGGGAGGAGGTGTTTAATTGGTACAGCATAGAAGAACCCCCTTAACTAGAAGGCTCTGGCCACTGCCGCAGCTCGCAGGTCAGTGGGTGCAGCAACGCGGGGGTGCAGCTCCGCTGTAACTTACGTCTCTAGCAACAGAGCGGTCACTGAACTCGTTCCAGGTCCCCTCAGCGGGTGGGGCCTCTGGCTGTGAATGCATTTCCTGCACGTGCCAGGCCTTTTGGTGTGGAAGGGTAGCTCCTCCTGCTGTGCAAACATCTTGTCTGAATAATGTGTAGACATTGCCTCACTTGAATCCTGCAGATGTGTCCGGAAGGAAAACCAGAGAGGCGCACTCCCAGTTTTCATTTCCGGAGATGCAGGCCATTCCCCACTCAGGGCCGATCCTGAACCTCCTGGGCTTTAGGATAGTCAGGTCACATGTCCAGTCTGTGGACAGTGGGATTGTGGCTTTGTTTTTTAAAAGGAGACCAGCTTCTCCCCCCTGTAGTAAACGCACACCTGTGTTTGAGAGGAAAGGAAGTATGCATCCGTATTTCCTGATCCTGTCTTGCGTTTGGGGGGGGGGGGGGGGGTTGAAGTAACCGCAGCAGCGAGCACTCCTGGTGCCCAGATCGCGGTTTCTAACCATGTCCAGTGAGAGGACCCTCCTTGGGGAAATGGCGGATTCCAGGCCTGGGTCAAGAAACATACGGAATGAGGCTGGAGGATCTTGTGGTTCCCCAACCTAAGGGTGTGCTTATAGGAAACCCACATGACGGGCTCTGTCAGACGGACACAGAAGCCACCAAAAGGGTTTCCAGTGGCCAAAGCTGGAACTGTTGTAGCAACAAAGTAAGTAAAGTGGATAGGATTACAGCCCAGAGTAGAACATAAAAATCTGTGAGTCCATTTGATTATAAGCAAATGATTGAATGAGTAAATAAATCAGGGGAAAGGGACAAATCCCTATGCAGAATTCCACAGAAATCATGTAGCCAGCTCCGCCCTTGAGGGCTGGAGTCTGACTTCCGTCTCCGCAAGCGGGGCTGTGCACAGTGATGTCCTTCCCCAGAGGACTGTGGAAAGCTGCAGACTCGGAGGGGGCAGAGTTGACAGCCAGGTGACCAGGATCAGCAGCAGTGGTAAGTCTTGGCGCCAACGTGCACCCCTGGTGTGCTGCAAGGGAAGGGCACCTTACCTGTGGGGCCCACAGCCCTGGCAGTGCTGAGAGAAGTGTCAGACAAATCTCAGGGGAGACCCAAGATGCAGCACAGCTGAGCAGCGACTTCTCTGCTCCTGAGGGTCGTCAGAGATGGGGGAGTCTGGGCCAGTGCAGCTGACGTGACACGGAGGACTCAGGGCTGAGAAACCTTGGTTTCATTGCTGGCGACGCTCAGAAGAGTTTTTTTTTTTTTTTTAATATTTTTATTTATTTGACAGAGACACAGCGAGAGAGGGAACACAAGCAGAGGGAGTGGGAGAGGGAGAAGCAGGGGGAGTGGGAGAGGGAGAAGCAGGCTTCCCGTGGAGCAGGGAGCCCGATGCGGGGCTCGATCCCAGGACCCTGGGACCATGACCCGAGCTGAAGGCAGATGCTTAACAACTGAGCCACCCAGGCGCCCCTCAGAAGAGTTTTTAAGTGGTAGCACCTGGCTGGCTTGGGCAGCAAGTGTGAATGTGATTCTTGCAGGGAAGTCTGAGCACATGAATTGAAAGATGATGGGGTTGGGTACACACGGGAACTGCGATGGAACTTCATGATGGCCTCGGGGGAGGGCCCCTCCACCTGGAACAGGGTCGCTGCAGAGCCATGGGAGCTCACGACAGTTCTTGTTAGAATGGTGAATTCTTAACATTCAAAATCTATTCTTGGTTAATAAATCATACTAACATTTTTTATTACATCTGCTCAATGAGGTCAGAATTGAACGGGTCGTAGTTCCGATTTTCTTTGAGGCTCATCCGAACGAAGGCTCCCAGGGTGCCCCCCACCCCCCTGCACCTCAGTAGGGAGGCAGACCACAAGCTTGAGGGGGCTGGGCAGGGTGTTGTAGGTGGCGCCTGGCCAGTTCTCACGACTCCCTGTTCCTTTTGCAGAGAGTCAAGAAAGATGTGGACAGAGGCACCCAGCATTCAGATATGTTCCTGTTGCGGCCTGAGGACGGAAGAGAAGGTACATGCACTGGGTCATGGGGGTGGGCCACGGGCTCCTACGGGAAGCAGGGCAGGGACCCGAGAGCCCTCCTGCTCTGTGGATGGGGGGCTGGGGGAAGGGAGGGTGGCGGCGAACCCCTGCACACTGTGCTGGAGTCATGGGCAAGTCCTCACCGGAGCAGGCAGGCCAGGTGCTCATGAATAACCCTAAGTGTCTGCACAGCAGAGACAGCCGAAGAGTGCTCACCCTCGGGTGTTTGGGACGGCGACCTCAGAGCGAGTGGAAGCCACTGTTTGTCAGCTGTTCCCTGACTTGTTCTCACTCGAGCAAGTGGCTGCTGGGATGTGGGATTTGGGCATGGTTCTTGTGGGTCAGCGGCCCCCCGTTTGCTTTCTAAAGCTCAGAAAGTCAGGTGGTGGCCTCTGAGACTTGGGATGAGCAGGCTGGGCTAGATTCAGGTGATCCAATCTGGTCCTGGGTCTGCTTTGGGACCCGCAGCAAGCCTCTCACCCGCCCCGTGAGGCTGTAAGCTGTAGGAATGATGGGGCTGCTGCACATAGCACCTTCCGTCTCTCCCACCCTAACCTCCGTGAAGCCGGGCACTTCTCAGGAAGTCAGCCAGGCTGCCCTGCAGTGACCGATGAGGACATCTGCCTTTTCCTCAGTGGACACCAAGGTTTGGAGTCAAGGAGAAAGCTGCCTGGTGTGCACATCAGGGAGCCAGAGCTGGAACCGGACCCTGAGCCCGTGTGCTCAACCTGTGCACCCGGGCATCAGGCCCTCGACCGCCAGCAAGAAGCACGTGGTGCGCTGTGAGCTAGGGCACTCTGATGTTTTTCCTTCTCTGTTTCCATACCACGTTAACATGCTGGCTGTGAGGAGTAGTCCTCGTGGCCCAGTACTGGGTGCCCCCCGGAGTCACAGCTGTGCTGTGTGCTGATGAACAACAGGTGGGCACGACATGGTACAACGTTGGCCATTTGTTGCTTCTGTTCAGTTTTCCTTAAACGTTCAATAAAAGGACAGTCTCGGTTCTTTTTTCTAGATGTGGTGGGAAGATATCCCCCATGCTTCATACTAGGTCATGTTTTGAGCGTTACCACGTTCATCAGGCATGTGCCGAGAGAGCGAGAGCGAGCATGTTGCCTACGGGAGAGTCTGCGGTTCTGAGCAGTGGGCGAGTGCGCACAGCCAGCACAGAGCAGCTCTCTCAGTCCCCCGGCCCCCCGCGGGGCCTGGCGTGGCGTGAGGCCCTCCCAGCACTGCGGCCTGCCCGCCTCGCTCTCCGCCCAGCCTCAGAGCCGCCCCTGGGGCGTGGTTGGCCCAGGGGCTGTCTGGAGGGCATGTGGAAACGTTACTTAGTGCACGCAGGACCTTCAGGAGCAGGATGAAACTCTGGGGCGTGTTGAACTGTGTTTTGTTTCTGCAGAGGGCTCAGAATGCCTGAACTTGGTGCCCTTTTACCTGCAGTCTTGCGTTTCCGCTTGTCCCATTCACTGGGGTCGGTGATCCTGGGTGAGCCTGCGGCCGGCAAACTCTTACCCTGTGTTCCCTCTCCTCCAGCAGGCAGGTGGGCCTGGACCCGGATTAATCCTGCAGGAGCCAAGCCCACTCCGAGGTCTGGCTTTTCGGTGGCTGTGACCCCGAACCATCAGACACTGCTCTTCGGGGGTGTGTGTGACGAGGAAGAGGAGGAGAGCCTGGAGGGGGACTTCCTCAACGACCTGCATTTCTATGATGCCGCCAGGAACCGCTGGTTTGCGGGGCAGCTGAAGGTAGAGCCGGGCCCCGAAGTGTGCACCCCGATGCAGGGCTGCACCTGCTTTCATTCCGCCGTGTCAGCCGGTTCTTCCGGCGAGGCTTCAAGCTGCCCCGGGCCTCCCCAGTCCCTGTGTGTGTGGGGCCCGTGGGAGCTTTTGGCGTCTTTACTGTCGTCGTGGGCAGGGACGCCCACGTCTCTCCACTCACTCCACAGCAGCACCATGGGTGGCCGTCCCAGCAGCGGGGTTCCCCTGGGGCTTCAGGTCTAGAGGAGTTGATGGGGTCAGCGGCCCCGACGCCGAAGGAGGTGGCCCACTCTGGCGGAGACCCCACTCCGGCAGAGACCCCACTCCGGTTGCAGAGTCTCTGTGGGAAAACGGGTGGACGTGCGGCCAGTGTCTGGATGCGTGGCGCTCTCTGCCTTTTTCTCGGAGGGGTCACACGCAGGCAGAGGCTCTGTGCCCCCAGGGTGAACCGCAACAGGTGCTTCACCTGTGGCCCAGCCCCCTTGGGGCCCAGGGGTTCTGCCTGCTCACTGCTGTCTGCTGCTAAAACGCATGGCCTTGCTTCTTCTCAACAGGGACCTAAGTCAGAGAAGAAGAAACGTAGGAGGGGCCAAAAAGCAGAGCCCGAAGGTGCTGACAAGCGGGAGTTGGGGGGGGCCGGTGCCCAGGAGCCGCTGGAGGTGGTCAGAGAGGTGGTCACAGAGGACGGGACCGTGGTGACCATTAAACAGATGCTGGCTGCCCCGGGCTCGGCTGGACAGCCCCCATCTGACGAGGAGGACAGCCCTGATGAAGCCGGCGGCGCCGTGGTGGAGCCGAGCCCCCGCTCGAACGCCATGCTGACCGTGAAGCACGGGCAGCTCTACCTGTACGGAGGCATGTTTGAGGCAGGTGACCGCCAGGTCACCCTCAGTGACCTGTACCGCCTAGATCTGCACAAGATGCAGGAGTGGACGGCCTTGGTGGAGATGGATCCAGGTGAGCTGGGGTGGAGGTACACTCCTCCTCAGGTTGGGGCGGGAACCCCAGCAAAGCGTCTCTGTCACATCTGCCTGCAAGCAGGCGCTCCCTCAGATCTGCCCTGTGCCACTGAGCCCGCGGTGGGCAAGGGACCGCATCCTCTGTGCGTCCATCCCTGCTCTGGGAGTGGAGGGGGGTGGGCTGCCTCCTCGAGCACTCCGATGAGCCTCAGACCCGTCCTCCTGCTGCTCACCAGGGGCCTTGTACAGAACAGATCTCACAGAGCCCCTCGTCCGGGGACAGCCGCCTCTGAGCACGTGAGGGGAGCCGGCCCAGGACCTGGGGGCACCTCCAGGCCTCCTCTGCTCTGGTCCAGACTGCTCCGTCCCTCGCCTCCATGTCCTACTCCGGCAGCTGCTGGACACAAGCCACCGCTCCTTTCTTTAAGCTCAGAGACTAGAAACAAAGTTAAAATCCACACTTGGGGAAAGTGCCTCTGTGGCCAGTGCGAGGCTCCCTTCTTCCAACGAGACCAGGCTAGAGCTGGGGAGCAGGAGAGAACTCTGTATGGGTCTTGTGTCTTCGCCCGTCAGTCTCCTTCATGCCACCTCTGCTCGGAGACCGAGAGAAAACGCGTTTCCTCTGAGCGTGCAGTGGTGCCGGGGCTCGGGCCGCTTCCACACCGGGAGTCTTGTGAGGGGGCTGCCCCACCGCGCTGAAGCTTGGAATGTGCACTTTTGCTTTCAAGGAACTCAGGAGTGGCTGGAGGAGACGGACTCTGAAGAGGACAGTGATGAGGATGAGAGCGCCGAGGGCGGGGACGAGGACGAGGACAGCGGCCGGGAGGCTGGGGGTGAGTGTGGCGCACGTGCCGGTGAGGGGTGCCAGGAGACCTAGAGCTCGGGGGTCACTTGGCTCCCAAAGTCCTAATTTTTACTGGTAATGAGAGACTTTATTGCTTTACTGAAGTTTTATTAAAATTTGGCTTTGCTTTGTAGATGTGCTCTCAAGGCAAGCTTAAGTTTTTGAAAGAACATTCGTATGTGGAGTGCATTTGAGCGGCGCCGTGTTGGTTTCTTGGATGGAGTGAAGAATGCCCTCGCCATGTGATTTCTTTAAATTCGGTGCCCGTGATCGCCCCATCAGGCGGTGAGCGGGTGGCCTCTGGAGCTGCCAGACCCAGGCCACCGTCCTGGGCTCAACATGCTTCCCTCCCGCCCCCTCCTTCCCCACGGAGCAGCTCCCGCACGCACGGTGCTGCCTGCCGAGCGGCTTGCGGACGGCCTGCTCGGGCCCCACCAGTGTCGGGTAGAGCTCACCCTGGACAACGTGGGGCCCCACGCCGGGAAGAGAGAACCCACGCCGTGGCAGACGCTTTGTGCGACGACTTGGCCTGAGCACCGTCCCCCCGCCCCCAGAAGTTAACCTGTGTGAGGTGCAGTTGCCTTCCCTCAGTATCACTGGGTGTGATTTAAAATAAAGCGGCCTTGGGGCGCAGCCGCAGCGAGGTGGTGATCTATGCGGCCCCGCTTGCCCTGGTGGTGTTGGCGGGGCCCCGTGCTGGGGCGAGGCCCCCCCCGCTGCAGGCGGCACCTGGAAGACGAGGTGGCACGCGGGTGCTTTGTGGGCGGTTTCCCTTTGGCCAGACAAGGAGCCGCATGTCCTGGTTGATGGTACTTTGTCAGCCTGGAGGTCTCAGCTCTGATTTCTAGAAGTTCTTGGTGGCAGCCCGCCGACCACCTTTACACGCTTTGTGTCTCTGCTGATCTTTGAAATAAAGTTCCTGTTGGCTGGGCGGTTCTGTGTGTTCTCTGCCGCTGGCTGTGCTCGGGGGCCTCTGAGTGAATGTCCCGACGACTTAGAACTGCTCCACTAGCCTCTTTCAGGAAGAGATGCTAGAGCCCCTCTCTGCTCTTTCCCTTTCAGGCTCCAGGCTGTCATTGGCAGAGTGGCAGGAGGACGGGAAGCCTGAGGTCGGGGACCCCACTGTCTCCACGTGGTGCTGCTGTCCAGCGCCCGTGGAGTGGGGGTCATCACGGTGGCAGCCTTGGTGCGTGCACATACGGAATGGTGCCCGCTCCAGGGTGCATGGCTGGGGTCAGCATTTGGGCCTTGAAGTCACACTTGGTACCTTTCTTCATCTTAAATACCTGCTACAATGAGAACTTGGTATTTCTAGTTTTTAGCAACAGGGCCAACATCCCATTTGTTCCCTCCCATAGGCCATCCGCATCATTGCCTGGATGCTAATAGAGCAGGGCCTGGCCCGGGAAGGTGGTCATGGAAGAACAAGGGCTGACCTGCCCCAGAAACGGCCCCTCGCTCGCCCAGCCTTCTCACGCTGCTCAGCCCCCACCAGCTTCGACAGTGGGCCCTCAGCTGTCAGACTGGCAAGCCTCTGGAATGGAGCCTGGCAGGGGTGGGCTCTCAACAGCAGACTAGAACTAGGACCCTGTCCCCTGACGGTAGCCTGTCTGCTTGTCTGCCTGCTGGAGCCCCACTCTGGGGGCTGTGCCTGCGGGAGCTCCGGCCGTCAGAGACAGGCCAGGCTGGGGCCCAGGCGGCACGGCACCCTTTCAGTCGACGTGGGCTGGGTTTGGTAGAAAAGCTGGGTGCTCGGCCTCCAGTGGCATGTTTGTGGCCGTTCGCTTGGATGCTGGGGCAGTTTGGGCCTTCGTCGGACACTCAGGGCGGAATCTCGCTGCAGGGTCCTCAGGCGTGGCTGATGGGATGCCGTGGCTCGTTCCCGGGACCTTCCGGGTCCTCCCGGTGCCCGCTCTGCCCACTGCTGGGACGTGGCACTCAGCCCCAGCTGTGCGGTCCAGCGGTGCAGCTGCTTTAGGAGGAGCTGCTTGGAGGAGCTTGTTGGCTCCACCTCGGCTTTCTGTTGTCAGAGGCCGGAGCGTTACTGATTGTCTCTGTGACAGAGCAGGTCTGAGGGAAGAGGGTATTTGTTAATCAGCCAGGTTGAAAGAGAACTCACAAATCCCCTGAAGAAACTCCTTGTACAAACAAGTCTCTGTTTTGCTGTCATGTCCGTAGGGTTATTGCTAAAAAACTCAGTTTGAGTGGACCAACAAGAATAAATAAACAAGCTTCCAGAGAAGGAGCTGTCTCTGCTGCTTGATGCTGTGATTGAAACACCAGGATGGGCGCACCTTAGAGGCTCAGCAGGGGGAGAGGCGGCGGTGCGTTCTAGGATCGCGAGAGTCCGCCAGGAGCAGGACCAGCACACCCACCTTGCAGTCTGTCGGTGACTCGTGTGCCCCACTGAATGTTCCGGACACCCTGATGGCCACCACAGGCATGAGTGGCCAGTACGAAGCCCAAGGCCTCCATTCCCTGCGTTGCTGGAACCAGAACAGCTGGATACAGCTGTATTCCGGGTCAGCGAGGGCCCTGCAATCGCACATCCTGTCTTGTCTGCTCCTTGGTTGGCTGAGTTCTTGGTAAGCCCCCGTACCACCGGCTGGGTTATTGGTTCTGCCCCTTTCTCTTACGGTGCCTATCCCTTGGCCGTGCCCTCTCAGACACCAGCAGAGCTCCTTGGGGGGGGGGGGGGGGGGGGGGGGGTGGGACCTTTCCTCCCCCCCCCTGGGCCCCGGGGGGGGGGGGGGGGGGGGGGGGGGGGGCGTTGAGTGTGAAGACTTCTGTACCCTCCCTGAGTCCCTGGGGCAGCTGAGCGGCTGTCTGGGTCATGCAGCAGGAAGATGGATTCCAAAGGGCTGGTCAGCGGTGGTAGATTTCTGGGGTTGGCTTGAATGGAACAATCATCCTTACCAGAGTGTTTCTCTGTTTGTCTCTAAAAGATAACAAGAGTGGTATTTATTGCCGTTTGACACGTTTTGGGTTCCTTACCGAGTTTTCCAGACAGGGAGTCGGTGGCTAGCTGACAGTAGAGACACACTGAGGGGCCAGAGGCTGGCCAGGGCCTGCCGGTGACAGATGGTGTCCTCCGGGCTGTTGCCTGGGGCTAGAGGGGCCCTCAGGCTGCCACCCAGGGGAGTTTAGGCACAAGCTTGGGTTCAGATCGGGTGACCCAAGTGAGGTTCACACTTGGGAACCAGCTCCCCCCATGTGTGTTGGGGTGAGGAAGAGGTGACACAGTGTTGACTGGGGGCTGGGGCGGGGCAGCTGCTTCCTCGGGCGGGGGTGGGGGGACGTGCCCCACTTCAGCTTGAGGGAGCGTGAACTCCCATCTGCTGTCCACTGCTTACTTCTCTGAGCACTGAAGGAGCTTTCTGGTAACTACTGCTTCCCTGGGTGTTTTGAGCCAGCAAGCAGGCTGTGTGCAGGCCTCGGGTCACCAGAGGCCAGTGTTGTCTTGCCGGCCCACGTAGCCCCTGAGGATAGAGCAGAGGCGTCTTCGTTTCTGTTTTGCGAGAGAGCTTTGTCAGTGCTGGGTTCAGGCTGGGCCTGGCCACCCACCAGTGTCTGACCGTGGTGTCCGGTAGGAAGCTAAGGCGCCGAGCGGCGCAGCCAGGGGCCAAGGACATAAGCCATCGGGGTCTGAGGAGCCTCCAGGGGCACAGCCAGTGCTGGGCCTGGTTTCCCGGTGCCGAGCAGGCGTGGGACCCTCTGGACCAGACCTGCTTGTGGAGCTGGGCAGCCGTGTGCCTGGAAAGGCCGTGTGTCTGGGGGGGATCCTGAGATGGGAGAAACTCTCATCGGAAAGAAAGGCTGAGTAAGCTCCCCTATGAGAAGCTTAAATCAAACTGGGTTTAGCACAGCAATGCCGTGAGGCCCCTGGGGCAGAGCCTGTGGGGTGTGGGGGGCTGCTGGGGCCGGCTTCGGGAGGAGGGGGCGTGCTTCGGGCTGGGCTCCCAGAGCCCTCCTGCCCAGGACCTAGGCTGCAGGGCTGCCGTCGGGGGAACACAGGCTCTGCCCCAAGAAGTAATTCCGTTTCTCCGTCTCAAAATTTTGGCATTAGGAGATTTCAGCGAAGACCCTGATCTGTAATGAGATGATGCAGGGGACCCAGAGTTTTCAAATGATGGTGTTTATTACTAAAAGGAGCAAAATTGTTTTAAATCTTGACAGTGTCCCTTGCTTTCAGATAGCGAAATACATCATCATGGTATGACTTAAAGTGTTACATTCATTAAGAAAAAGTATTTAAGTTTCACTTTGTAAGTAACCAAGCTATTTTTCCCAGCTAAAAGATAAAATGGCGAGGTAACATTTTTAGCCGCTTCATCAATAAGAAAAATCAAAACATAGTCAACATTCTCTTTTTGTCAATGCACAAACGATTGCACTGCATTGAAGTTTACATGCACCAGGAAACAAAGTGGGAAAAGAAAATGCAGATTGAGACCGATTCATGTTAGAATTCAAAAAAGGCATCTCTGTCAGGGTGAGTGGTCTCCGGTCTAGTGGAGGGCGAGTGTGTGTGTGCACTCGCCTGAGCACTGAGGGCCGTGTCGGTTTTATTTCGATCAGGCTACAGCGGGGTGGTGGTTCTTTGGACATGGTGAATGGTGCAAATAAGCCGAGTCCGGCTGTCGGGTTTGGCTCCGTGCCCGGGGACCCCCCCCACCCCCCCGGCGTGAGCCGCAGAGTGCCCGGGCCGCGCACCGCCAGCGGGCGTAGGGCAGAGAGTGCAGGCCATGCTGCTCTGGTGGCGGCAGTGACTGTGCTGGGTAGGGCAGGGCCCCCTCGGGGCAGACGCCCCACCTCCTGCGCCCGAAGCCGGCCCAGCTGGCTCACCGGAGGTCAGCCCTCCCCCGACTCCTGCCCTTCGCAGGCGGGTGGTATGGGTGCCACTCGCTGAAGGGCACTTGGCTGCGAGGTGTGGGGTGCCCCGGGGACTGACCGTGTTTAGGGAGGGCGACCCCCTCAGGCGGCGGGCGTTCTATTGGCCTCATGGTTGAACAGTGATGGAAAGGCCTTCCTCTGTGATGTGTGTCCTCACATGGGAAGCGCTGGGCGACGGTAACTCTGATCTTAAGGGACTTGAAATCTGATCTTCGTAGCAGGCGTGGAATGAATCCCAGCACGTGGAGGGGAGCGGGGACCCAGCCAACACCTGCCCTGCCGTCCCTCGGGGCCGTCTGCCCTTCGTGGGTTTGGGCTGCCACCGTGCCATGTCACCAGGCGGTGGGGGCACGGACGGGGAGGGTGTGCGCAGATGCAGCAGCGAGGTGTGTGACTGGGTCTTCGGCAGGTGGGAGCGGTGGGGGCCGACAGAAGTGAGGTAGGTATAAGGTGGCTGCTCTCTGCCCTCCCTGCTCTGCCGTCCCCCGAAGCCCCGGGCCCGGGCCGCGCACCCGGACTGGCCCCGGCCGGGCTGCCTGCTTCTCAGAGGTCGAGGAACAAGCTGGAACAACACGTGTTGGCCCTTCTGTGTCTCAGGCACCTCCGTGTTGGGGTTTCGTGCAGAAGCAGACTGGGGAAGTGCCCTTTGTTCCTAGCTCGTGGGCTGCAGTTTTGGAGAAGGCGTAGGGTCCTCGGGGGTCTCCACCGTCCGGGCGCCACACATGCTGGTGTCTCCTGTCTGCGGCTTTTCGCGGAGCCCAGTGTCTTCCCCATTCTCTCCCGCAGAGGCTCTCGGTGCCTGCGACCCTTGGTCTCCCGAGCTTTCAGACTGTAAATTACAGCGTCGTCTTTCTGTTGTTGAACAAGGGTAACTGCACTTTTTCTTGCTGTTTTTAAGGCTAAGTGACACTTCCCGGGAACGGATCTCAGGAACACTTGGGGACAGATCATTTTTCCAGTCTTTGCTTACAGTAGCATTGACACGTGGCCGGGCCTGGGCAGGGAACGAAACTAACAAGACAGCTCGAGTTTGCCGACAAGAGCGCACTTCACTCTTACGCCTTCCTTTTGTCTGGAATCCTGGTCCTGTTGCTTCACATTTATGCTTAAGTGACGTGAGCAAATCCTGTCCGAGGCAGGACATCATGAAAACACGAGCCATTGTCCGCTCTACTCAGGGCTGGCCGTGGATTGTAGGGCCCGGCAGCACATGCGGCTGTGGACATAGAGGCTTAAAATCTAGTAGGCACCTTTATGTTAAGTTTCTGAGACCAAAGGCAAGAAAAACTGGAAGACAAAACCCATAGGAGTTGAAGAAAGTGAGCTTCATCTAGAGCCGAGGTTGGCCCTCTCCTTTGTCTTGAGAGGTGTTGTCTTGTATCCCTCCAGCGAGCACCTTCCCCTGGAGGAAGGCGCTGCTGGTGTCCGAGCCGTGTCCCCCCGTTGGTGCAAGTGAGACCTGCCTCAAGAGGGGACCCCAACACTGGTGCTGATTCAGGGGGGGATCAAAAAAAGGTGGCCAAAAACCCAAACTAAAAAATGCGAGAAACACCACCACTTTATTTCCTTCATTCCCCCAGATGTTCGTCCGCGTCAAGCCTGTAACGTCTTCTATCTGCACTGGGCTTTCAGTAACGTCCTTTGGTTTTAAGTGGGGTGGCCATATAATGGATCGTCCAAACTGGGACTCTCTTGAAAGGGAAAGGGAGCACTTTTAGGACCAGGATGTGGGGCTGCCCTGTTGGTGTGGGCACCAAACACGGGCCCCGAGGGGCAGCTGCAGGCTGCGGGGACCCACCCGTGTTCTTCCTACTTTGCTGGGGAGTCTGGGTTGGCGCAAACGGCAAGGAGCCCGTTATCCTACAGTGTGTGTGTCCGTGCACAGCCCGCGCAGTCGTTTCGACAAGACATGAGTGTATTGGCTGGTAAATGTGGTTGTGGACTTGTGGGGAGAGTGATTTTGGCAATGGGCCTCGAACTTCTGTGGCTCGCGGGAAGTTTTCTCCAGCGACATCCTCTTCCTGTCAATTACTTAGGCTTGTATATTGCATCCCTGCTCTGTGTCTTTCGGAATCCCATGTGCTAATGATTAGCAAGCTTAAAAGTGTGGATAATTTTTCATGTGCTTGAAATTATCCAAGCACTTGACAGGCACTGAGCAAATTTCAGAAAGCACAAGTAGCCCGTCGTCTGAGTTTCCTCACGTTTCTGGTAAATGCAACAGGTGCTCTGTGGGCACAGACGAGCTCACCTACTGACCCCAGAAGGCAGTGTCTTTCCCAGGTCTTTCAGGGTGAGGTGTGAGTGCAGGTTTCCCAGCCCGGGGAGGGCGGCAAGAGCTGGGCATGGAGCGGTGACTTGTTCGCCCTCCCCCCCGCCCCCGACCACGGGCCCGGGCTCAGGAGCTCCAGTCACTCAACTTCTCTGCCTCCGGCTTTCACAGCTAGAGCGTGGAAGAAGCTGTCAGGGGAGAAAAGGGCTCTCGCGAGGTTGCTCTGGGAGTAAATAAAAAAGTGTCAACACTTTGTACCACGGGGGACAGCCCTGACACACACGCCTGGGCTTCCTGATGTTCCCATGGGGCCTGGTCTAGCTCCGCCTGCGCGCCCACCAGGAACACGCAGAGAGAAGCAGGTTAGCTGCCCTGGCCCCACAGGAGGACTGGCACCTGCTGGGGGAACCTGAGGCTCTGGGCCAGTAGGAAAGCCAGCCCGGCGGGCAGAAGCGCTCGCGCCTGCTGAGCGGCCTGCTCCCTGATCATCAGGGAAACCAATGAACAGTCAGCTTCTAGAGGCGCTCAGACCCAGGACATTGTGGTCTTGGTGGAATCCACGGGGAATTCCTGGGCGTGCAGGGAAAGGGCGGGTGATGTGTCACAGCTGTGGTGTCAGGGCCAGGTGCGTGATGGGACGCGAGCCCCTCATCACGAAACCACTCTTGCTTTCACGGGGCGGCGACTCGCGTTTCTCTGCGCTCCTCCCAGGGGGGTGTGTGTGTGTGTGTAACCTGCAGCTCTAGGCCCCATTTTATGTCGTGCTGTTACCGGAATGTACAAAAGTCTGTCATCTTTACGAACAGTCACGAACAGAACTCTAAAACCCAGGCCCCAGCATGGAGGACTCTGAGCTGCAAGGAGCAGGAGTCTTTATTTGGTTCACCTCAGATCTGCAGCAAACCACTCAATAGTAAAAAAGAACGGAAAGTACGATGTACAAAAAGATGTAATTTCCCTTTAGAAAGCGACATTATTAGCAATGTATTTCTTACGGATCCTCGCTCTCCTATGTCCCCACTCCCCCAAAAAAGACCCCCAAACTAAGACAAAATGAGAGGAAATGGGGAGTGAATGTAGAACAGAAAAAAAAAA
>NC_058418.1:57512516-57555542 GCF_002201575.2 Neomonachus schauinslandi | reverse complement strand
GGGGGGGTGGGGAGGCGAGTGCAGCTTTAACAAGACTCAAGAGACCCATGAGCCAACGACAGCAGAATGAGGGCTCGGCCGGATTCTTAATGGGATTAGGTCTCGGTGCTATTTTTTCAGGTGGGATGATGTGGAGCTTATGTTTTTAATTGTTTTTATCTTTAGAGAGGAGATGGCAGGATGCCCAGAATTGGCTCCGAAAGCGACCCTGGGGTGCAGGCTGGGTCAGGGGTCAGGTGAACAAGAGGAGTGATGAGCTCCAAAGGGCTCAAGTCAGGCGAGTGGCCCACAGTGTCACAGATGCTTCTCTCCACTTTTGTATGTATTGGAGATTTTCCCCAATACCAAGGAAAATAAAAGGACACACCCATGTTCACAGCAGCCAAAAGGCGGGAGCAACCTGAGCGGCCACTGCTGGGTGCACTGAGCGGGGTCTACGCAGACAACGGGAAGGCTCTCGTGACACCCGCCACAGCACAGACAGACCTGGTGGGCACCACACCCAGCGAGATCAGCCCGTCACAACAGGACAAACACTGCAGGATTCCGCTCATACGAGGGAGGTCCCCCCCGGAGGAGTCAGATCCACAGAAGACGGGGAGTAGATGGGGGTGGGGGCAGGGGGTTGCTTCCCTTGGACAGCAGCTCCACTCTGGGAAGACGAGAAAGTTCTGCAGATGGAGGGTGTGGTTGCCCAACATTATGAATGTACTTAATGCCGCTGAATGTCCACTTAAAAATGTTTTTTTTTTTTTTAGATTTTATTTATTTATTTATTGAGAGAGAGAATGATAGAGAGAGAGCATGAGAGGGAGGAGGGTCAGAGGGAGAAGCAGGCTCCCTGCTGAGCCGGGAGCCCGGTGTGGGACTCGATCCCAGGACTCCGGGATCATGACCTGAGCCGAAGGCAGTTGCTTAACCGACTGAGCCACCCAGGCGCCCTAAAAATGGTTCTGATGGGAAGTTTATGTTATACACATTTCACCACGATTACATTTTTTTTAAATAAATAGGTGTTCCTAATGGACCGTGGTTCCCCTCCAGGTGGGGACGTGGGACCCCAGGGCCGGGGATCCTCAACACTGGCTCCCAAGGCTGCCATGTGTGTGAAGCCGCGGGCCCGGAGGGGAGGGTCGTTTCTCACCGGCTCCCGCTCCACTGGCTTGTGCCGGCCTGTGGCCACCCAGCCGCAGGGTCTGCGGTGCGCCTGGGAAGAAGGGGGACGGGTTGGTGGGCCGCGAGCCAGCCCTGCACGGTCATGCCAGACCAAGTACCAGCAGGGCAGGGAGGGAAAGTGCCCCGTTTTAACTTTTCTCATTGCCCCAGGAAAATTCCTGCTCGTGGCAGCTTTCAAAGCCGAGAGAGGAAGTGATGAATCTGCCCGAGCCGCGAAGGGCAGGGGCCAGGCGGCCGTGGGACCTGGGAGCGGGGCGTGACGCCTCCCGCCACGGCAGAGACCAGGGCTGAGAGCACCAGCGCGGGGTAAAGGAGGCGTGGATCCCAGCACCTGAGCCGCCCCTCTGAGGCTCTGGAGGGCTGTGAATCTGGGGGCACCATTCACCCCAACGCCAGCCCCCCTGACAGCACCACAGTACGCACACGCAGCCTCCCGCCGCCAAGAGCAGGTGGTATCGACTGCCGAGGGAGGCCCAGGTGGCAGAGCTGGTACGCTTACGTCTACACACCCACCAGGGGCCCAGGGCTGGGGGCGCCAGGGGGGAGGCTGTGGTGAGATGGGACAAGGGCTGACGTCCTCCTGCCTCCCTGACACGCTTGAACCTGCCAGGTGCTTGGGGGGCAGCCGAGGGCAGGAGGGATCAGGGTGCCGAGCAGCTGCAGTCTCCTCCCCTGAGGGACCCACGCTGGGGAGGCCCTGCAACGACATCTCTAGCAGATGAGTTCAGCAGGGCCTTGGGGCAGGAGGGACCGAGTCTCCCTGGTGACAATCGCAGCCTCAGGTCTGTCCCCAGGCTGGCCCACAGCTCCCCAAGGACAGCACCATGGGGTCGAGGGCTCAGAGCTGCGTAGGTCAGCGCCACATAGCTTCATGGTCGGCTCCAGAAGGGGTCCCTCCCTCAGCGCCTCCCCAAACCCTGGCTCAGGCCCCCCCTCCGCCCCGCTGGATGCTGAGAAACAGGGCAGCACGCAGTGCCACCCCACCCCCTCACCGGGAGCTCAGCCTCACACGGGGAGCTGGACTCCAACAAACAAGTGTAGCTGACGGGGCAGAGAACACAAATATTAAAAACGCAGATTGCAGACAGCTCCCCCAAGAAGATGCACAAATGGCCAACAAGTGCATTCTTACCTCACCATTGTTAGCCATCAGGGAGATGCCCCCTCGCACCCCCGGGGACGGTGAGAAGCAGACCAACAGTGACGGGAGCCAGCGAGGACAGGAAGAAACCAGAATCCACCCACGCTGCCGGCGGGAACCTAACACAGGGCGGCCACAGCGGCAAACAGCACGGCGGATTCCCTAAGAGTTAAACCTAGGATCGCCGTGCTGCCCAGCAATTCTGCTCCTAGGTGGACACCCGAGAGAACTGAAAACACGTCCGCACAAGATTCCGTATGTGAACGTGCATGGCAGCGGAATTCGTCACAAAGGTGCAAACAACCCAAATGCCCCCCACGGGGGAGAGGATGCATGGACGCGGCGCATCCGTGAGCTATGGGAATACTACCCGGCCACAGAAAGGAACGACCCTCTGATACCTGCTACAACGTGGATGAACCTGAGGACGTCAGGGGAACCCGTCTCGGTAGGAGATGGGCCTCGGCTCGCCCGCATCCATCACCCGCACGAGGACGTGAATCTCTGCCCTGCTCCCTACCGAAGCTGGGGCAGGGTTCACGTGCCCTGACTGTCCCTCCCCCACTCCACGTTGCGGCAGTCACGGCATCGGTCCTCCACCCCCTGCCTCACGCTGGAGGTGCACACGTGACCCAGTCTGGCTGCTCAGAGCCTTTCCGGATCATTCCGACGTGCGTGCTGGTCAGAATGCTCTCTCCTTCCCTCTGGATTGAGAACTACAAGGATTACGTGAGCACAGACCTGCTGGTCTTTCCTGCCCCATGCAGGGAACCTGCTGGAAAAGGACACGAACACACAGAGGGAAGCAGAGCTGAGAGGGAGAAAGCGCTGACATCATCTGAACTCCTGGACCCAGCCATGCCTGACGGCAGCCCACAAAACAAGAACCAACCCAGCCCCTCTCGTCTTGAACTTATTTGAGTTGTGACTCTGTTGCTTGCAATGGAGTCCTGATTACCACGGCCAAGTCCCACTTTACACAGACCTAGGTTGGGAGAAAACCACAAGTAGTCAAACTGCTCTTCGAAATCCCCTGAAGACTACGTTTAGGAGCTGTCATGCCAACTATAAGGATCCTTCCAGAGCAGAGACTCAGCTCAGCGGCGTGCTCCTGCCGGGAGGGGTCCCCCCCCCACCGCCGCCAGCCCGTTATTTTCATCCCCGCCCACTTCTCCCTCCGGCCTCGAGGGTGGCGGCCTGGAAGCCGTGACTCTCACGCTCAAGGGTGGCCCTTCCCTGGGCGCTAGCCGGGCTGGGCGGCTCACTGGCTGGCAGAGCCCGTTGGTGGGACTTGGGAGAGGCAGGGGGACGCCCAGGTCACAGTCTGGGGGCGGCAGTGGGTGGGAGGCCTGAAGCTCAAGTCGGAGGAGTGGCTGGGGTGTTTTGGGAGTCGTGGCAGGTTCCGTCAGTGACGGGATAACCCCCCTACCATCTCGCCATTGGTGAGGTCCACACACCGCATGCCTTGGGTGGATGTTGCTTCATGGAAAACTCCAGGAAAGCTGAGGCAGGGCCATGGGACCCCAAGAACTAAAGACACTTTGCGGGGAGGGGGCACGGGGCCCTGAGTGAGTGTGTGGTGAGCTCCGATCCCAGCTCTCTGGAGAACAGGCTGACTCCCCAGACAGGAGCTGTGACCTGTAGGAGGTGAAGGAGCAGGCGGACCGGGGTTCATAAGCACAGGAAGAGCCTAGCTGTGGTGCAGAGTGCCGTGGGTTGAATCAGGACATACCCCTCCCTCCGGCCACCCCTAGATTCACATCCACCCAGAACTTCAGCGTGACCTTACTTGGGATAGGGTCTTTGCAGATCTAATTAAGAGGAGGTCAGATTGAGCTAGGGTGTTCCTCAATTCAAGGATGTGTCCTTTTAAGAAGAGGGGACACAGACACCAACACAGGCAGAGGGCAAGTGAGGACAGAGGCAGAGCCTGGGGGGATGTGGCCACCAGCCAAGAAATCCCTGGGACCCCCAAAGCTGAGGCGGCAGGAAGGACCCTCCCCGGGAGCCTCCACAAGGAGTGCAGCCCCACCCACTCCTTGTTTTCACACCTCTGCCCCCAGAGCTGGGAGAGATTAGCTTCCTGTTGTTTCAGGGCGCCCCCCGCAAGGGCGGCACTTTGTCATGGCAGCCCCAGGACACTCACACGGGGAAGATCAGGAGTGTTCTCCCCAAAGGGTCAACAGTGCAGCATGGCTGGGGCGCAGCAGAGACTCCTTCTTTCCAGAACCACCCGCGGGATGGTGTGTATCAGTCAGCTAAGCACCAGGTAGCAATCCCCCCAAAGGAGGTGGCTTAAAGTGACTATTTATTCTCGCCGGTGCATCGGGGGCTTCCCAGGGTCTCCCACCCCCAGGTCATGCTGTCACGGTGCTGGCAGGGGCCCAAGAGGGGCGAGCTGGGGGCCGGCCGCCACACCCACCCCATGCCACTGACCAAAGCACGTGGCCGAGCCTCTAACAGGAGGGACCCCAAAGTCACACGGCAAAGGGCACGGCTGGGGGGGTTGGAATCAGGAACAAACGTGAAGTTTGCGACAAGCACCCACCGGATTCCAGGCTGGACTGAAACGAGCCCCAATAAAACCACACTGTCCATGTCTGACTGACGTGGACGTGGCCGTCCTCGGCACCAAGGGTGCAGCTCACTCGGGGGCGGAGGACACGGAGGCTCAGTGACCACCAGGGGGTCAAGGGCAGGGGGTTCGCTCTGCTCTCTGCACCTCTCTCCCTGCCTGCTCTCAGGTGCCAGGAAGGACAACCTGGCATCCCCTGCCTGTCCTTGGGACCCCACCAGGTACCTGCTGTTTTCAACCCATTTTACAGAGTGGAAGACACAGCCCGGGGAGTTCATGAGCCTGCCGGAGGCTGGAGAGCTGCACACAGCAGGACCACGTACCACGTCTCTCCAAGAGGAGGAAACAGGCTCCCGCTGCAGCAGGAGGGCTGGGGGTCCCACGGAGGGGGAATACCCGATAGTCACCAAGTCTGGGGACAGATCACGGAGACCGATTTGAAGTCCCTCCCTCCAGGGCCCTGTAAGAAGCACCGGCTTCTCTGGAGAGGCGGCGAGCTCAGGAGAGGACGGGCGAAACGGCCCCCAGCCCTGCTCTGGGCCCCGGGACCCCTGGTGCAGGGCTCTCCTGCATGTGGCCAGTGTGGGGCCAGCTTCCTGTCTCCCACGTCATCCAAGGTGCCTGTCTGAGTGCCAGGTGGGAACGCTGCCTGGGGCTGAGTCACAGGCTCTGTGCCTTCTGTCTGATGAGTGGTACACAGCGGAGCAAAACAGGCCACGAGCCTAATCGCATCCGACAGCCCGCATCCCCTGACCCCCGTGTGAGGGTGAGGCACCACAGGGCGTGGCGTGGTGGCGGTGTGGGCAGGAGCTGGCCCCCGCCAGGCACCAGAGGACACGGGACACAGGCCCACGCTCAGGAGCCCCTGGACTTCTGGGGCAGGACCGAAAGTTTGGGGGTGCATGCAGCCTGGGAAGCAGGAGCCTCTCGCCCCCAGGCGAGCCCTCGGCCAGCCCCGGCCCCTTCCCAGGATCTAGCACCCACTCCCCAGCATCTCCTTCGGTTTTCATGTCGGGAGGCCAGAGCCAGAACAGATGGCTCTCGCCCACCACAAGGCCTGTCCTTAGCAGGTGGCCGGCCCTCCCCCGGAGGCAGGAAGCTCACATACCCTGCACAGAGAGCCCAGCTCTGCAGGGCTTGGAAGAGCTGACCGCCTGGCAGCGGGGGAAGGGGACGGGCTTGCCCCTTCTAGAGAGGGGAACGGGGGGGGGGGGTGACGTCCCCGCCCCTGGCCAGCACAGGCAGTGCAGGCCCTTCCCAAGGGGCTGTGGCAAATCACTGCACACACAATGGGCTTCAGCACGCACTGACCGGCTTGTCTCTGGAGGGCAGAAGCCGGCATCTCAGCGGCCCGAGTCATAGGGCGGGCGGGGCTGGTTCCTTCTAGAGGCTGGGGGTGGGGGGCTCAGTTTCCTCCCTTCTTCAAGAGGCCGCATCACCCACCTCTGCCTCCAATGTCAGGCCTTCTGACTCTGAGCCTGTGCGCACCTCCTCTAGGACGCTTATAATCACACTGCCCCCAGTCCTGCACGATCCCCTCCTCTTAAAACCCTTCACGTCTGCAAAGTCCCTTCTGTCACGGAAGGTCACGTACCCACAGGGCCCAGCGATCAGGAGGACGACATCTCTGGGGCATTAGTCAGACTCCAACAGGGACAAACGATGACAGAGCAGTCCGTCGAGGCCGCCCCACGTCTGGCTGCAGCCCTCCCTCCCCACCCCACCCCTGCCATGGTAAATCGGGCCACCTGGCAGCATCCACCAGACTTTAAACGCATGCATCCCTCAGCCAGCAAGGCCTGCTCCGGGAGGCTACGGGGCAGAACTCTGCAAGCCGGCAGTGAAGTGGGTCAGGCATCTGCGGTCTCGTTCGTAAGACCGAGAGATCGGATGCATCCAAAACTCATTCAGAGAGTCAGGGTTGGACCCATAAGGTGCATCCACGTCATGGAATATCGTGCAGCCGACAGAGAAACACACGGGTCTGGATATCCCGACCTAAGTGAGGAAAAAAGTGGGCCACGGACTGCACGGTCTCATCACTGCAGCAGGGAACCATGAGGGTGTGAGACCCAGGTCTGCAGAGACACAGAGACAAGCCTGACAAGAACGTACAGTTGTCAGGGGCGCCTGGGCGGCCCCGTCGGTTAAGTATCTGACTCCTGACCTCAGCTCAGGTCTTGATCTCAGGGTCGTGAGTTCAAGCCCCGTGTCGGGCTCTCTGCCGGGCATGCAGCCCACTTAAAAAACGCACAGTAGTCTCCCCTGGCCCGAGGTTTCTGCTGCCCACTGTCAGTCGAGGTCTGGAGGCAGGTGATCTCCCTCCTGACCTGTGGTCAGAGGTCAGAGGTGGCCTCATGCTTTGTCCCACACCCAAGTCATTCCACGCACTCCATCTCCACACGGGGGCATGTCCCCACCCCGGCACCGAGGGGAGGGGGACAATAAGGACCACGTTCGCGTAACTTCTATCATGGTATGTGGTTGTCGATGTTCCATTATTATTGTTAATCTCTTTCTGTATCTAATCTATAAACTAAGCTTCCTCACAAGTACAACGTCTAGGAAAACCCAGCACAAGGGACTCAGTTCTGTCCACGGCTCAGGCATCCACCGGGGATCTTGGAACGGATCCCCCGAGGTTAAGGGGGAGTCACTGTAATTGCCTCTAAGGGGATGAACTGGTCTTGGTGGGATTCGGTGACCATACACCAATCTATTACTTTACTATTTTTGCGTGGATATATCATTTTAATAAGAAATAAAATGTTTTTAAAAACCAAGCCACACACACACACACACGTACACACACACGTACACGTACACACACACACACGCGCGCGCGTTCCAGGTCCTGAAGGGTTTTGTTTCCTTGAAGGAGGAGAGGTGCCGCAGGTAATCCCCACGGGTGATCTGGCCGGCTGCCTGGACGCGGCACCCCCGGCCCACGATCGCGCTAAGAACGGGGCAGACAGCGACCTCACAGCGGCCCAAAGCCACCGGGATCCCCGAGGCCCCACTGCGGGGGCACCGGCTCGGCCTGGGCATCCAGCAGGCGCTCGAGATGCTGCTGGGGGGTTGCTGATCGACCAGTCGTGTCTGCCATGGGCCCCGGGAGGCGTGATGGAGAGGCAGCAAGCACGGAGGGACACCTCTGATGTCCCGTTAAGGATGCTTCACGGAAGGGCTGGAGCGAATGACAACGGGGGGCGACTATACTGAGGTCCATCAGAATACACGCTGCTCGGAGCAGGCTCCTCAAGGGCACCCGGGGTGTCCCCCCATCGGTGACAGGGCAGGGGGCGGCCGTCAGTCACAACGGGGGAAGAGAACGCTACAGAAAGGCACAGGGGAAGGACAGCAGTGCCCTCTGCTCTGATCGCGCACCCCCCCCACCCGACCGACCCACCAGGCACGCCCTCCCCCACCTGTTTCCCGTCTCCTGCAGCGCCTCCACCCTGGGGGTATGCTGGTGGCTCCTGAGGAATGCAGGATCTCAGGCTGTGCCCAGACCCCCGAACCAGCAGCTCTGGGGTGGGGCCCCGCCTTCGGCATGTTACCACCCCCGGTGTTGGTGACACCGGCCGATGGCCTGGAAAGCCCTAAGGAGCTCTGAGCCCAGGCGGCACCCCAGACAAGGAACCCAGCATCTCTGGGGGGCTGGGCTCCATGTGCCTTAGAGCCCCAGCGATTCCCGTGCACAGACTGGGGACTGGGGACTGGGGACTGGGGACTGGGGACCGGGCTGTGGGCACTCCCCCGACACCGCCACCCCTTCAGCTGTGGGCCCACATACAGGAACCCCTCTCAGAACTTAAGCTCTGTGTGCCCCCCCACCCATGTTTTGCAGGAAAGGCCGTGTCCCCATCCGCCGGGCAGCTGTCCCCATAGAGCTGCCCCCCGGGGGAGGAGACGCCACATGGTCTCTCGTGGCCTTGCCTCGGTAACCTGTGCCCAGCCAGGACCCGAGGAGGGAGTGGGGCCCCTCTCTGCTACCGCCCGCATGGCCTGGGCGTCTCGTGGCTGTGACAATGACCAGAGTCCACCTGGGGCTAGCCACCGGCAGCCACCGAGGCCACTTCACACTCCAGTTGGGGGGGTGGCCCTCAGGGCGTCTGGGACACGGACCCAGCTCTCATCTGTGGGCTTTGCTATCGAAGACAGAGGCCCATGCCCTCTTTTTTCCCCAATCTAAGCCCATTGAGAAAATGCAGGAAGCATGGCCCCATCCCACAGCCTGGAAGGGAGGCTCATCCTTGTCCCTATTTGCAGGGACAGAGGATGCTGTCACCCCTGCCCCCGATGGGTGATCCTGGGCACCAAGAGGCCCATGCAGCTCAGAGTCTCACTCAGGCACATCCACTCCCCCAAAAGGCCTCAGGGTGGGAGGGGCTGGGAGGGTGACAATGGCCTGCACCGGGCCCCACACAGATGGAGGGCACCGTTCAGTGGTCCATCCTGTCCTTCCACAGGGAACCCAGCCCAGAGAGGGGAAGCACCTTCCCCGGACTGCTCAGTAGCAATAGGCCTGAGCAGGACCAGGGTCAGCAGCCCCCCTAAGCTAGCCCCAATACTCGGCGCTGTTGTCAACTGAGTCCTTGGACCTTCACCGCGGGCCAGGGCTGTCACTCCTGGTTCAGAGCCCTAAGTGGAGCTCGTCAGGTGTGCGGACTCTGAGCTCTGCCCACAACACGACCTCGAGCCCCCGTTTCCGTGGGATTTGTCAAAAAACTGCCCTGTGTCCCATGTCTTCAGTCCCAAGGATGTTCTCCTGGTCGCTGGACTTTAAAGTCACTTCTGCAGGAGACCTGGAGGCCGAGAACGGACCCGCAGGCAGACGGGAGCTGCCGCGAGGACACCGGATCCTCGGCCACGCGGTCCCCCAGCCCTGGAATGGGCTCTCGTCCACGGAGGTCAACAAACCACACCACACACAACGGGACGGTGGGAAATGCACCCAAATGCCAGGCTGTCCAGACGCTGTAGCTGACCAGAGGCGATGACGCCGTCCTCCTCCTACATTCCGTGTTCTATACGAGCAATGTCACATTTAGGATAGAAAAAATAACTATTACACCTAATTTCATTTTAAACCCCCAGGGGAGTCGTCAAAAACGCTGGTCCTGTTTGTTTCCATGCCCAGAAGCGTCTGGGGGAGGACAGGGAAGCGCATTGTGGGACCTTGGTCCTCAGGGAGCGGCTGCATCTTTCTCTGGGCTTCTCAGAATGGATTTCCTCTCCCTCTAAAACCTCAGACGTTGGGAGCCACGGATATTCTGCCAATAAACCCCAGCTATGGTTTTTGTTCTTCTGCTGTGGATCAAAGGTCACGGAAAACCAGAGCCAAACGAACTAAAACTTTAATTAGTGACAAGGCTGGGCAGCCTGAGACTTAAAGGAGCCAGGAGCTTTCCTGACCCTGGCTGGGAACACAGAATCATCCAGAAAGACGCCGGGGCTGTCCTCCCAGACGCCTCCAGCCTGGGTAAGTGTGGCTTCTAAAGCCGTCCCCAGGACGCCCGCCTATCTACCCCTGCAGCTCCGGGCAACCGGGCCCTGAGCCCCTTCTCCCAGCTCTGAGCCCGCGCCCTGCACCAACACCAAAGTCCCCGCGAAAGCCAACATGGTGCCCGCCAACAGCCAACCCGGGGCCTGTTGCTCAGTGCCCAGCAGCCCTGTGAACCCCAACTCAGGAAGGGCTGCATCTCACACCAGCTGTTGGCCCACGGCACAAGTGTCCTATGGGCCCCTTGCCGGGCCCCAGCCAGTCCCCGCACTTGGGGCTGTCTCCTGGGGCCCACGGACAACCAGGGCAGCTTCCTCCCTCCCCCACATGCCCGCGGCACCGGGAGCACGGCCGTGGCGACATCAGACCTTTGTGTCGCCGGCAGAACGGTGCACCTTCTTTACCCACGGCTACGCCATGTGAAACACCAGCACGTGGAACAAAGGGCACTCTGCTCTGTCGGAGGAACGGCTGTCGGGCCCAGAACCCCGTCAGACCAACCGCTGCCCAGCCCCCACGCCCCAAGAACCTCCGAGGAGCCCCCAGGTTCCACGGGGCACAGTTCGAGAAACACCCGTGCCTCATCCTGAGGACCGGCCCCGCCACACAGCCCCGCCCACCGCGCCTCCTACCTGGAGGCCGCGATCTCCGCCTTCTGCTTGGCAATGGTGGCGGCCCGCTCGGCAGCCTCCACCGCGCGGTCCACCTTCTCGCGGATCTTGCTGGCGCGCAGTGGGATGAGGTTCTTGCGCTTGCCGCTGACGAGCACGTTCTGCTTGTACTTGCCCTCCTCCTTGGTGCCGTCAGGGAAGGTCATACAGCCGTAGCCGTGCCGCCGGTTGCCGGCCCACTCGCCCTCGTACTTGAGCCCGTCTGAGCGCTGGCTGACGCCGAAGCCCGCGCGCTTATCGCTCTTCCACTCGCCCACGTAGGTCTCGGTGGCGGTGGCGTCGATGTCGTCCTCGATGACCGCCAGCTCGGCCTCGCCCTCGCCCAGGCTGATGGTGGAGTGGATGTCGCTGGCCGTGGAGCTAACCGTGCTCATGCCGGCCTCGCTGCGGAACGAGCTCTGCTTGCTGCGCTGGCTGGCCAGGCTGCTCTTGGACTCGGACTTGCGCAGCTTCAGCCCGCTCAGCAGCGAGCGCCGGAACAGCCCCTTCTTCTTGCTCTTGAGGATGTCGGAGTCGCTGTGGGCCACGAGCACAAAGCCCCCGCGGGACACGGCCGGGCTGCCAGCCACCGCCGGGGAGGCGTCGGGGTGCAGTGCGGCGCCGTTGGAGTGCTCGCTGCGCAGAGAGTTGATGGACGTCCTCAGGGGCGAGCGGATGACCGCTGCCATGCCGTAGGGGACGCTCTGCCTCACACCGTAGCCTTGGCGCATGCCACCAACCCACTGGCCCTGGTAGGTCCCTGCGGAGACAAAAGGAGAGAGGGGTGAGCGTGGGGGGCGGCGGGACACAGTGGACCCAGCCTCCGTGGTTCTGTCTCGGAACAACGTGGTTATATCCCCAATGGTCTTTGGTGAAGACACTTCCGCCCTGCTGCCCACGGTTGCCTCTCATTCTCTTAGAGGCTGGGGAGGGGAAAGGGAGGTGTCAGAGTCTGACGCAGAGTCAGGAGTGAACTGGAGAGCTCCCCCTGCACGTGGAGGGGGAGGAGGCACATGCTGCTGGGGGGGCCCCAACAGTCGTGGGGCCCAGGAGTCCAGCCGCGGGGACACAGACCCGGGCTACAAACTGGGTGTGAGGAGGCTGTCCCGGGTGTAAGTTCCCAGTTGCTGGAGGCATCCAAGAAGGGTTTGGAAGAGCAGTAAGTGGGGACATCTTAAGCACTTGGGGACATGAAGGCATTGCAACCAGCAGACCAGACATCCCCGAAAGAATGAAAAGCAGAAACTCAAAGAGATATTTGCACACCCATGTTCACAGCAGCATCATTCAGAACAGCCAACAGGTGGAAACAACCCAGGTGTCCGTCGATGGACGAATGCATAAACAAAAGGGGGACCGTTCATACAATGGAATATTATTCAGTCATAAAACGGACACCCACTACATGGATGCGCCTGGAGAACTGGGTGAAAGAAGCCGGTCTCAGGAGGACGGACACCATGTGAGAACCCTGACATGAGGCCCCTCCAACAGTCAAGTTCAGAGACAGGAGAAGGGCAGGTGCCAGGGGCTGGGGGAGGGGGAAACGGGGAGTTGTTCTCTAATGGGGTCGGTTTATTTGGGGTGACAGACAAGTTTTGAAGGTAGACAGAGGTAATGGTTGCACGACACCGTGACTATCATGCCAGTGAACTGCGTGAAGAGTGGTTAAAACGGCAAATTCTACAATATATAGAATATCTTCCCACAACAGAATAAAAAGGAAAAATAAATCAATAAAACCAGGCTCATATCCTTGCTCTACTGACTTGTTGTGTGATGGGAACCTCTCTGACCCTCAGTCTCCTCGTCTGTAGGAGTCTGAAAGCCCTCATGCCCTAACTCACTGGGAGAGGAAAACGGCCCTCGGTGTGGAGTCCATCCTGTGTTCCTAGACTTATTGCCAGGCCTCAGCCGGACTCCACTGAGGGGCTCCCCGCCCTGGAAGGGCTTTTCAGGGAAAATGGGGTGAATCTGTCCCACCGCTCTTCCAACTCACTGCCACAGGGGCTGTAAACCAGAAACTCACCAATATACAGGTTTTATTCGTCCCACAGGGTTTTTATAAAAAATGAATTGCCAGCATTTCAAAATCAAGATGTTTCACATAAAAGTTCAGCTCTTCTTTCTCCTAAAGAATTATAGGATCTGGCAACCCTAGATCTGTGTGTTCAGATGGCAAAATGGAGTGGAGGGCAGCAGCACGCTCCTTGAGATGGGGTGCCCCTCCAGTTTGCCCCACTCCCCACTACGCCCTACTGTCTCCCACCCAGGCCCTCTCCCTCACGTGCTCGCCCCACACCAGAGGTAAGACGCAAAGCAAGTGTGGAATCCAAAGCCTTGCCGTGTGGCCCCCAAGGACTTCAGTCAGGGATGTGTCACCCCTGTCCCTGTCACCCACAACCCCAAGTCAGAACAAGTCCTGACCTCTCATGGGCTTGCCTGAGACGTGTCCATGCAGCCTGCCCTTACTCAATCCCCACCCCTGCCATTCGAATCCCACCCAATCCAACCCAGCTGGCACCCCCTCCTCAGTAATGCCTCGGGGTACCCCGGCCCGTGGAGCTGACCGCATGCCCACACAGGACCCGTGGCATCCAGGTCAACACCCAGCATTCCCCAGCAGACTCTGGGGGATGCCCGGCTTTGCAGGACACGTCTCCCTGCTCAACCAGGTTGCAAGCTCCCCAGAGGGGGAGGGCCTTGTGTCCTGACACCTTATTCTCCTCATGACTGGCGCCTGGCCTCGGTGGGGAGAGAGGTGGCCGGGGCAAGGCACCAGGACAAAGGACCTGGGAACCCTACACTCCAGCAGACAGCAGCCTATTCGTTGAAAGTGACCCACAGGCAGGTGCTTCCTAGAAGCAGAGCCTGAGACCAATGCCCTCCTGAAGGTGTCGCTGAGGGAGGGCGGGGCGGAGCCGAGCCAGTGGTGGTCTCAGCCGCATGTGCCCCTCAGTGCCACCCTGTGGGATTCATCCCACCCCGAGATGAGGGCTTTTGCACCCCCGCACAGTGCTCAGTCATTTGGCAACCCCAAAGCTGGGTGGGGGTGTGCCCTGCGGGGGGGAGGCAGTCCTGAGCCCACTGCCCCAAGTGGAGGGGCAGACGTGGAGCAGCAGGGGTGCTCCCCACCCCCTCTCCCCTCCTCCCACCCCTGCCCGACCACGAGCTCTTCCTGCGTCAGGCTGCCTGTGTCAGGCAGTGGGCACCTTCCCCCTGGGGGGGCACCCATCTGCCCCACAGCGTCCATTGCACCACTCCCCAGAGTCAACCTGGCTATAAGCAAGGGCAGTCATGGGGGCGGGACAAAGGTTGTGGCTGATTCTGTACCAAACCGCATGCCCAGCCTGGGACAGAGACCCCGTGGCTGGCACCAACCGGGCTTGTGAGTGGGAACCCGGGACCAGGTGCAGTGGGAGTGCGGAGGCCTGGGGGTAGCAGGCCCGTTCAGGCAGGCAGACCTGCTGCCCACACAGCAGCCCTCCTGTCCCAGTTCAGGCTGCGAGGTGGACTGCCATCGCAGGGACTCTCTCCCGGAAACCCAGGGTGCCCCTTCTACTTGTGGCTTAGGGACAGGGCTATCAGATACAGCACAGGAGGCTGAGTTAAAGCTGAGTCTCACAGGAACAATGAGTAATTTGGGGGAATGAACTGCCTGGGACATACTTATACGAGAAGTACCTTCGGTGATGATCTGAAATTTGAGTTTAGCTGGGTCTCCCATAGGTTTATTTGCTGAATCTGGCCAACCAGCTGGGACCTTCCATGGTGACACCCCGGGTTTTGTGATGGAAGACCCCCCAAAGTGCAGGACCTCCCGTGAGGGAAGGGAGGCTCAGCCCCTGCCCCCTCCTTCCCCTCAGAGGAGGCCGAGGCTGTCACTGACATGCAAGATGGGGTCCATGCACGCAGCAGAGTGTCACTCAGCCTTAAAACTCAGGACGTTCTCACACCTGCTACAGCACGGATGGGCCTGGAGAACACAACGCTCCGTGAAATCAGCCCGTCCCAACAGCACAAACACTGAACGTTTCCACTCACACGAGGGCCCTGGAGGAGCCAGATCCATGGAGCCGGGAAGCAGATGGGGGGCACAGGGGGCCAGGGACAGGGCTGGGGAGCGGGTGTGCCATGGGGATGGAGCTCCAGGTCGGGCAGAGGATGACAAAGCTCTGAAGGTGGATGGTATGATGGTCGCACAATACGAACGCACTTAACACCACTAAACTGTACACTTCAAAATGGTCAAGATGGTAGATTTTATGTCTATTTAACTTAAAAAATGTAAACAGTGAAGGCACTCCCGGGAGCTTCACGCATAGCCTGGCGGAGGCTGTGACAGGCAGGGCCTCGGGGAGGCGTCGGGAGTGGGGCAGACCTGGGTTCGAGTCCCGACCCCACGCTCTGGATCTGTGACCTTGGGAAAGTCTGCTTTAACCTCAGCGTCCTTGTCTGTAAGATGGGGAAGGCGGCCGTGCAGAGCATGGAAAGGTCATCAGCACTCACTCACCCTAACTCTTCCTCACCCAAACCTTAGGGAGCCGGTAACACCTCCCTTTGCAGGTGAGGGAACAGAGGCCCTCCCAGGGCAGGTCCTGAACCCCGGGCTCACCGCCCTTCCCCCTCTCCCTAAGCCCTGGAGCAGGTGCACTGCAGGTCAGGCAGCCCGAGTCCCCATCTGGCGGCCCGGGTGACAACCACGCCCCCTGTTAGGTCCATAAGTAGCACGCATGCACATCAAGAGCTGGGAGCAGCCGGAGCCCGCAGTTTGCTTGTATGTGCATGTTTGCCCCCAGTGGGAACTCATCTGTGAGGCTGTGGCCGGCGTCGGTAAGAAACTGGATCCGACATCGTGGGAACGGCAGACCAGCTCTTCTAGGACCCGCCTGGGAGTGCAGTCTTCATTGCCTGCTGCAAAGGGCAGGCAGGAACCAAGAGAACGGACCCCAGACAGGCCTTGGGGAGGCGGCTTCTCCCAGAGGGAGGCTCCCAACCTCTGCCCCCTGCCCTCCCTCCCAGCCTCCTCCCTGCGCCAGTCCTTCACCTCTCCTTCCTTGCTGGGGCTGGTGGGACAAGGGTTCAATTCAAGCCCCCCGATTCCCAATGGTGTTTGAATCCAACTGGTTATTCGCAGAACATTAAATCCAGTGTTTTGTTGTTTCATTTGACACCCCAAACAGCCCGTGTGTGAAAAGGCAGAGGCCAGCATGCCCAGGTCGAGGGGAAGGCCAAGCGGGCCTGGCACGTGCTGTCCCGCAGCATGCTGGGAGGGCCCCCAGAGCAGGGTAGCTTCCTGTGTGCACTTTCACCCTGACCTCGGGCCGCCCCTCACACAAGACACCCAGATGCAGAAGGATCACTCGGGGCATCCCTGCTTCCCTCCGGGTAAGCTCAGGAAGGCAGGTGACCCTCCCAGGGATTCTGCCACCCCCTCACCTGCCCATCACAACAAAGATAATGGACCAACCCCTCCATCCCGTCACCTGGAACTTGGAATCAGGAGATCTAAGGGGATCGCAGGTGAGCGAGCCAACTTCCCTGAACCTCGCTCATGAAATGCCATCCAGAGCCAGCGAGACTCACACACAGGGAAGAGCAAACCAGACAAGGCCAGTGAGGGGGGGCTCACGCTTGAGCAGCATCGGCGTCCCCCACATGGGGCACGCCAAACCCCCCCCGACCTTCTGACTCAGGTGGTGCAGCCTGAGCTGCATTCCTAACAAGCTCCCCGGGGAGACGGACCCCACGGAGGTTCAACATCTGGTGTGGCCCACGCGATTCAACACCACAGCCCAGGCTGTGCTCTCCCCTCCAGAAGCCTCCCGCACACCTGAACGGGCCTGCCTCCTACAGGGCCATTCCCTCCTGGGGGCACCAGGGGCAGCCCTTCCCCTCCCATCACAGGTGATTGGACCCCAGACTGTGGCCAACCACCTTCTCCCTCTGGGACGTCAGCCAGGAAGTGAGGAAGCCCGCGTGACTGCTTCCTGCCAGAGGAGGAAACGGAGAAGCAGCCTGGGTGTTCTTCCTCAGAGCAAGACACGGAGGTGGGAGCTTCTCCAGTGCCGGCTCCCCGGACACTCCTCACTCCTTCTAGTGAGCCCACATGTCCCTTGGGCCCAAACACTCCCTAGGACACCCCAGAACCCCCTGTCTGTCCTCCGGGTGTCTGTGTGCCCCAGGACATGTCAGACTGGCCGTGAGAGCCCCATGCTGAACTGGTGTCTCCCTGAGAGTAACAGCCGGTATTTACAAAGCTCCAGGCTCAGGGGCGCCTGGGTGGCTCAGATGGTTAAGCGTCCGCCTTCGGCTCAGGTCATGGTCCCAGGGTCCTGGGATCGAGCCCCGCATCGAGCTCCCTGCTTGGCGAGGAGCCTGCTTCTCCCTCTCCCTCTACTGTTCCCCCTGCTTGTGCTCTCTCACTCTATCAAATAAATAAATAAAATCTTAAAAAAAAAAAAAAACAACAAAGCTCCAGGCTCCTTTGTCCTCAGATGGACAGAACACCCTGCAACCTGGCCTTCATGCCAGGGGGATGCACAGAAGCCCCTCATCCCTGCACCCCCACCTTCATGACTGGGGGATGCACAGAGGCCCCTCCGTCCCTGCACCCCCACCTTCATGCCAGGGGGATGGGAACGCAGAGACGCCCGCATCCCTGCACCCTGGCCAGGCTGGGTGGGCAGAGGGGCCATTGAGCAGCAGGAGGACACACCCAGCAGTCAAGCTGCACCCATGTTTGCACACACAGGGCCAAGCCCAGAACCCCCAAGCCAGGCAGGACTCTAAAACAGGTGCTTCCCACATGCCCCGTAACACGAAGGCCACCTGCTGTGATTTTTTTTTTTTTTTTTTTTGAGAAAACCAGAGTTCCAGGCATGAACTCTGACCTATCGAATCAGCACGGTCAGAGCAGAGCAGGTGGCGTGCACCTGCCACCGCCCCCAGCTGATTCTTCTGGTCGGGGCATCCCTGGGGTGAGGGATGTGGCAGAGGGGGACCAGGAGGTGAAGAGCCTAGTCCAAGGGCACCCAGCCCATGGGCCGCAGAGCCAGGGCGCCAGCATCACTGCACATGTGGGCACACTAGGTTCTAGAACCTTCTTCCCCAATGTACCCTGGACCGCTTTCCACCGTGTCTCCATCATTAGTGATGGTTGCGGCTAGCCCAACACATGAATGTTCCACAACACAGAAGCAACAAGCCCATCTTCTGTGGAACATCGAGGTCATGCCTCACTTTTTTTTTTTTTAAATGTTTTATTTATTTATTCATGAGAGTCAGAGAGAGAGAGAGAGAGGCAGAGGCAGAGGGAGAAGCAGGCTCCCCACCCAGCAGGGAGCCTGATGTGGGACTCGATCCAGGACCCCAGGATCATGACCTGAGCCGAAGGCAGACGCTTAACCATCTGAGCCATCCAGGCGCCCCATTCCTCACTTTTGATAGCTTATCTTCATATGCAGGTTATAGCCTCAGGATAAACTCCTGGAATGAATTTGCTCATTCAAAAGGAAGTTTTAAGGTTTTTGACACACTGCCCTTGGAAAAGACCCCAAAAGAGTGACCATCTCCCCCCTCATCACCAACACCAGGAAGTATCATTTTTAAAAATCTGTTTTAGCGGGGCTCCGAAGAGTTACGGCTGGTGGGGGGGGACAGAATTCATCCCCCATGTCGCAGTCCTGCCCCCCAGTACCTTAGAACTAACCGTATTTGGCGACATGGCCTTTGCAGACAGGATTGAGGTAAACTAATAAACAGGCACACAGGAAGATTCTCAGCATCGCTCGCCATCAGGGAAACCCACGTCAAACCCATAGCGAGACCCCACCTCACACCCACCAGGACGGTCACTGTCAAAAACACGAGAAACGGCGTCGGTAAGAGCGTGGAGAAAACGGAACCCCTCTGCACCATCGGTGGGCACACAAAATATTGCAGCTGTTGGGTGACAGCACGGGGCTCCTCCGGAAAATAAACCCAGAACGACCGTAGGAACCCGTGGGCCGCTTCCGTGCACCAGCCCCCCCCCCCCCGGAGGACACACAGCAGGGTCTCCGAGGCCTCCGCACGCCACGTCTGCAGCAGTCAGGAAGTGCAAGCAAGCCAAGGACCCAAGGACCGATACGCGGATAAAGAAAACGTGTTCTATGCACACAATGGAACGTTACTCAGCCTTAAAAGGAGGGAATCCAGACTCATGCCAGGACACGGGTGAACACTCGGGACGCCACACTAAGGAAAGACACAATTATTGCACAATTCCACTTATAGGAGATACTTAAAGAAGTGAAAATCCAAGGCAGAGAGTAGGATGGTGGGTGCCAGGGCCTAGAGCGTAGTAGTCAACGGGAGCAGGGGATTTTACGGGAAAATGGCGAAGATGGTAAAGTCCATGTGATCTTTGACCACAATAAGAAATAGGAGGCTGTTAGTGTGGGCCCTAACCCTGTAAGAAGTGGGGGGTGAAAGCAGGGGTGTGTGCACAGGGAAACATCCACATGAAGAGGCGGTGAGGGGGGGCCACCCAACCTGCCGGCACCTTGATCTGGGACCACCAGCCTTCTGACTGGGACCCAGCACACGGCGATGGGTTGAGCCCCCCAGTCTGCGATATCCAGAAAACCAATATAAAAATCAGGGTGCTGAGAACACATACAGAGGACACAGAAAGAGAAGTTCCTGGAGAAGCGGAACCAGGAGATCACATCTGGGGGACCCCCGGCAGAGAGGAGCCAGACCCTGACTCTAGGAGGAAGTCCCTGTTCTGGACAGGGACCCCGCCCGAGTTCCCGGACAATCCAGGGCAGGGCAGCTGGAATCACCACAGCCGGGAGGAGCGGGGAGTTCCTCTGAAGGGGCTGAATCGGCCCAGTCAGCTGTTTGGTATCTTACTTTAATAAACCAACAGCCAAGGGGCACCTGCGTGGCTCCGTTGGCTAAGGGTCTGACTTCGGCTCAGGTCAGCATCTTGGGGTTGTGGGAGCCCCAGAGTCTTCTAGTCTCTCTCCCTCTGCCCCTCCCACCGCTTGTGCTCACGCTCAAAAAAAAAAAAAAAAAACAACCAAGGGTCATCAGACATTCGGAGAAAGCCTCCAATAGGAAGAAAGACCCAAACATACAAAAAGTGTAGGGGGGAGGGGAGGCATTGGGGAGAATCACAAAAAATGCAGAGTATGGAAGACATCAGGAGCCCAGAAATTAAATCCGTAGAGAGAAGATCCTGTGTCCACAAAGTGCAAATAAAATGCAACAAAAAAAAAGGGGGGGGTGGGAAGTCAGAGACAAAGAACGAGCTCCTGGAAATTAAAAGCATGATGGCTAAAATATGAATTTTGGTAAGTGAGTTGGAAGATAAATTCAAGAAAATCAGAAACTGGAACAAAAAGAAGAGGTGGGCAAAGTAGTGAGAAACAGTGAGAAGAAAATCAGAGTCGAGCATGAGTCAGCCAGGGGCCCCAAGTCTGTACGGCAGGAGTTCCGGAAAATTACCAAAGGCGTATGTTAGGAAAGCGTCCCAGCACCGAAGGGTCCAGGCCAGAGGGGCTCACGGACTCCAGCACAATGAAGGGGAAGGACTCCCACCAACACCCGGCATAGCGGCGTTTCAGAACCCCCCCCCCCCCCCCGTCAAGAGCAAAGATCCCAAACACTTAGGGGGACCAGAGGCGACTGCACTTGAATGACGGAGAATCAGAACGGTATGGGCGTCCTCTGCAGCAGTGAAGCCGAGCCATGAGGGACAGCCACCCCCCGCCCCCAAGTTCTGGACCATGTCAGCCTAGAACTCTGTACGAGACCAATGTATCCAGCAAACCACCGAAACGACCTTCCAGGCACTCTTCCTTACAAAGCTACTGCAGGACATATGGCAGCAAAGTGCGGGAGTAAACCATGAAAACACAAGAGGTGGGGAGATTCCACACCCAGGAGAGGAGCAGAGGAGGTCCAGGAAGCAGAGGGGGAGCAGGGGACAGACAGGGGACTCCCGGAGACAAGGGAGGGAAATCTAGAAAACGTGTATTCCACAGAATGTGTGTGTACGTACGGATATACGGGTGGGGAATCTGGCCGGTGTGTTCACGTGAAAAGCCGCACGGAGAGGTTTCTCACGGAGCCTTGGGAAGGTGGGGAAAGCTCGAGGGATTTAAAAACCACCCAGTTGAAAAGAGGCGGCAATCAGGAGGTTCAGCTGTGCGGGAGGACGCGGAGAGGGGCGCGGGGAATCGGCCGTGGCGGGCGCCCCCGAACGTGTCCTCCTTGCAGTTACGACTGAAAATTCTTCACGGAGCACAGGAGCAAGCCCACACATGACGGCAAGAGCGTGAACAATAAGTGCACAGAGTTGGCGGCTCCAAGTTCTGGCCAGGTAGGGCGGGCGGGGCCCTCGGGTGTTTGTTTGGGGCCCCGGTGGACACCTTCAACTCTGGGCACACGTTATCTTGATGAAGGTGACACGTTTTGTGGGGGGAGGGGAGGAACACTGGCCAGAGGGCTCTTCAGCACTCATCATGTCCTCACCGCTCTGCTGTGGCAGCGTGGAAGCCAAGGCTCGGGTAGGATTCAGATCTTGTGGGGGTGCCGACGCGGGGCCCCGCTCCCCGCAGAGGACGCCGGCCTGCTGAGTGCTCGGCCCGGGGCCTGAGCAGGCTGGGGCGGGGGGAGCCGGAGAGAGGGGGCCCAGCCTCAGGGCAGCGGTCTCTGTGGGGTGGAGGTGTTAGACAGGTGCAGACTGGGGGCAGGAAACGGATCCCGGAGGTCACAGGCAGCGCCAACAGGGAAGAGTCATTCTGGCCGGGAGAGTGGGACGCGAGCCAGGAAGCACCCTGGGGTCTGGAGGGCGCAGAGCAAAAGCAGACCCCAGCAGAGAACAGCAAGCACGGCCTCCACGTTCATCCCCCTTCCACCCAGCAGAGACGGGACTCAGGTGTGGGCAGTGCAGGAAAGCCTCTCAGGTGCAGGGGGCAGGCACGAGGAGCCACCCAGGTGGGGGTGGACCGTGGAGGGGGGCACACCTGAGTGTGCTGGAGGCACGAAGGCCAGGGGACTAGGCCCGAGACCAGCATCCCCCCGTCCTCAGCGTGTGGGTCCACGGCAGGTGTCCACGGTGCCCCTTCTCCTCCCCACATCCGTCCATCACGGGAAGAGGTTTTTCTTTCTTTCTTTCTTTTTTTTAATAGCAGTTTCAGGTTTACAGAAAGACTGGGAAGCACACAGACCTCCTGAATGCCCCCCCGCACACCATTTTGGTACCTTGCATTAATGCAACACATTTGTTCCAGTCAGTGGGCCAATATCGACACGCTAACGGAAGTCCATAGTTTACAGCAGGGGTCACGCTCGGGGCTGGGCATTCTGTGGGTCTGGACAGACGTGCACGCACCCTACAGAGTCTGCCGCCGCCCTACAAGTCCTGTGTTCTGCCTGCTCCTCCCTCCCCCAAACCCCGGGCAGCCACGGACCCCTGCCCTGTCCCCAGAGCGTTGCCCTGTCCGGTGTCCCAGAGCTGGGATGGTGCACGGTGAGCCCCTCCAGCCTGGACTCATGCACAGGGCACCCATCACCGGAGGCGTCCAGCTCTGCTGTGGCTGCGTTGTGTGGTCATCCACCCCCCGGGGAAGGGCAGCTGTGCTGCTTCCAAGTCTTGGCAGTTATGAATGCGGGGCATGTGCTTTTTCACAGAAGGAAACAAAACCCCCATCTCAGAATAAGGACTGTTCTTTCAAGTCAGGGATCTTGGTCGTCACGAAGACTTTCCCCTACCCATTGCCCTCTTGGTGTGGATGCACCTGGAAAACGCTGCTGGGTAGCCGGCGGTCAGGACACGACCACGGTGTCTGAAGGACACGGTCCACTGTGGAGCACTCATGATAGAGTGCCACGTGGGGTCATGCCACAAGGGCCCAGGGGGGTTCGGAGAGACAAGGGCACTTTTCCGAGGCCACACAGCAGGAAGAGCAGGGAGATGGGACTCCCCTCCTTGGCTATCCCCAGAGCTGGCAGGAACCTCTGACTCCTCGTGGTCTCCATCCTAGGGGGAGGCCCACACTCCGTGAGGTCAGCTGGTTGGTGCAAGGCCAGGGCAAGTCTGAAGTAGTGGTGGGTCTGTGGACCCCAGGCAGGGGTCCCCATGTCGTTCCTTCCAAGCCACACTCCCCAGGGAGACAGACTCCGCTCGCCTCATCACCCTGACCTCCCAGAGCAGGGCGGGGGCTCCTTCCCCCCGCAACCAGGAACGGCACAGCCTACACTGCCCAGTGCACACAGTGTGTCCACACCACGCCAAGGGCTTCTCCCGCTGGGTGCCCAGAGTCACTTGGCCACACTCCCATCATGGAGGATGCAGCTGAGCTAGGACCCTAACCAGGTGTGCCTGACAGAAACCCAGGCCCGTGTTCTGGACAATTATCTCCACTACCTGCTGAAAGATAAGGGAGAAGTCAGCAACCAGGAGTGCGGGCTCCAGCCCCAACCACACACGTCCCCCCAGGGCCTGCAGGTTCTCACACCCTCGTGCACAGAGCCGCTCCCACAGGGTGGCAGAGGGGACTCGTTCTGAGTGAGGGCCCGGGAATGGTTCCGACATGCAGGCTGACCAGACCTGGGTGTTCCCCCCCCCCCCCACCAGCTTCCAGATTTCAGCTCCATCTCCTGCCCGGCCTCAGTGAGCAGGGACCACCCGTGTCCCCAACCCAGATTCCTCCATCCCCGGCTGCACATGGCAATCACCGTGTTTAAGGAGAATTCATTAGGAGGCCTTGGTAGTCTGAGAAGCAAGCAAGCAGAGGGGCCACTGGAGGGCTGTCCGTGTGTCCTGGCTACTGCCCCACTCTGCCGTGGGTCTCCTAGGCAGCATCCGCACCACCTGGGAACTTGCTGAAATGCAGATTCCCAGGCCCCCAGCCCCACGGGAGCAGAGCCCCTGCAGGTGGGCTGGCACCTGGGTGACCTTCCAGGTGACCGATGCCACTCAGGGTTGAGAACACATGTTCTCCCATGAGAAGCACCTGGAGAGCTTTGGGAACTGGTCACGGACACTCAGTCTGCCCAGAGCATGGACTTGGGGGGTCTGGGAGGAAGCTGGGCAGGAGAGAATTGTAAGCACTCTGAAGAGAGTCTTGCTCCAACACCCCCATCACTTTCTCATTTACAGAACGTCCTTTGAGAACCAACGGTCTTGTTGCTGGAAAGCCACCTGCCGGTCAAGCTTCCATCTTGCCTTCAGACAGCAGCCTCCGCCCTCCCTCTCCTGGGAAATCTCCGCCCTGTGTCACTTCTCAGGGTCAAGGTGTCCTACACACGCCAAAGGTACACCAGGACCGCAGCGGAGCACCCCGCCTGGGGGCCCGGGGGCCGCACTAAGATAAGGCTCATAACATGGCTTGTGAGCCATCATCCCAGACACACACCCACACCCACAGCAGGATACAGGGGTTCCAACCCCCCCAAGGCAGTCACTAAGCCCCCGTGAGACCTCCACAGGCCTCAGTTTCCCAAGCTCTGTGCCAGAGGACCTGGAGCAGGTGGTGTCTACGCGGGCTGCCTGTTCCAAGGGGCAGGACTCCCACGAGGCCACTTGGCTGCAAGTCTATCTCCACCATCAACCATGAGTCTGGACGAGTTACTTACCCTCAGTTTCCACATCCATAAAATGGTGACAATGGGACCTAATCCACAGGACTGCCGCAAGACAGGGACTGAACATGGGAACCTAGGAGGACTTGGGCAGAGAGTGAGGGATGGAGCCCTGTGTGTTCTTTAATCAACTGAAGGCCCCACCGTCTGCCTACAGCCCCATGGTGCCCCCCCCCCCCCCTCCCCCCCCCCCCCGGTGCCCCCCCGTACCTGTTACAGCCCCACGGAGGCCCCCCGCCTGCCACAGCCCCAAAGAGGCCCCCCCGTGCCTGTTATCTCCTCTGGGGGTCCCCCAGCTCCCTGCCGTCTCTTCAGGGGGTCCCCCAGAACTCTGTCATCTTTATGCGGGTCCCCCAGAGTCTGCCATCTCAGAGAAAAACAGATTGATCAGTGGTTGGGGCTAGCTTCTACATCAGTGTCCTCTCCTTTCCCATGACCTCTCCCGTAGAGAGCGGGATCATGGTCACCACTCAGCTATGGAGCTTCCTCTAGCCCCCTCCCCACACCCTAAGCCTCCGTTTTCTGCAGCGTGGGGAGAAGACCCCTACTCTAAATGACTGTTCATTCACCTAACCAGTGTCTGCAAAGAACCTACCACGTGCTGGGGCGGAGAACATGCATAGAACAAAGAACCCCTTGGACCTGAGATTTAGAGGGACAGAGACACATGACGGGAACACCACCGGTAGGAGGAAGACAAGAGCAGGGCTTCGGGTGGAGGCAGAGGGGCAGGACTGTGCTGGGGACCACCTGCAGGAGGGGACGATGAGTGCTCCCCGCGCCCGGCACGACTACCACCTCCAGCCTTGTTAGGGTTTTCTCCAAACACAGACTTTGCCACATCCGAGAATAAATCCATCCCCCACCCCCACCCGAGGCGGGATGCTGGTAAAGACTTCTGGGCTTCCAGATGATTCTTTTTAAAAATAAGCTGAGTGGAAATGTACAGTGGTGCAGACACTTTGGGACACAGTCTGGCAGGCAGTTCCTCAAACAATTAAACCCGGAGTTACCATATGACCTGGCAATTCCGTGCTTCGGTACACCCCCCAGAGAAAAGAAAACACCCGTCCCACAAACACCCGCACACCAATGTTCACAGCAGCGTTCTTCAGACAGCCGAAGGTGGAAACGGCCCAGATGGCCGTCAGCAGACAACTGGATGAGCCAGATGTGGTCCATCCGTGCCCTGGAACACCAGCAAGTCTTAGGAGGGACCACTCTGGTACGCATTACCACATGGACAGACCGAGAAGACAGTAAGGGGGCTTGATGCACGTACATGATATGTCCAGTGTTAGCAAACCGAGCTACAGAGAGGAGATTCGGTGGTTGGCCCCCCACCTCAAATTAATAAATCTTTTAAAAAAATAAAAAAGGCACCTGGGTGGCTCAGTCGGTTAAGCATCCCTTTGGCTCAGGTCATTGATCCCAGGGTCCTGGGATCGAGTCCCGTGTGGGGCTCCCTGCTCAGCAGGGAGCCTGCTTCTCCCTCTCCCTCCGCTGCTCCCCCTGCTTGTGCTCACTCTCTCACTCGCTCGCTCACTCTCAAATAAAATCTTAAAAAAGATTTGGTGGCTGCCAAGGGGAGGGGGGAGCTAGGGAGAGGACAGCTAGGTACGGGGTTTCTCTTTGAGGCCATGAGAGGCCCTAAAGTCGATGGTGGTGATGTGTGCACGACTCTGATCGCACCAGGAATCACTGAATTGTGCACCTGGAGTGGGTGCAGTGTGTGCTCACTGAACTCTATCTCAATAAACTAAAAAATCAAGCCTTAGGTTAGTAGAGCTGCGCTCTGCGGCCCCAGCGAAGATAGGGCCAAGGTGAGGTGGCTGCAGCCTTCCTGGGGAGGGAGACATCACTGCCGTTGGGAACGCACCTCCACTTCCCAGAACTGCCAAATACCAGCCCTCCTCAATCCCCCGGGGGGCTCCTGCTCCGCGGCCCAGGGGGTCCCGCGGCTGGGTGTGTTTCCAGGTGATGCCCAAACCCCCGCAGGACGGCCCAGAGGCCCCACGGCCTGTGCAGTGGAGAGTGCCTGGGTCAGGACTCCCCTCAGGACACAGAGGTGGACGGTCCGATTTTGGCTCTGAGATCTCCCAAGGGACGAGGTGGGAGCAGAGGCCCGCAGCCTGGGATGTACAGACTCCCAGGGGGCCCCTGGATGGAACTGGGGGTGGTGCAGAAAGAACTCCCATCCTTATTTTCACTAGCCTCTACTTGAGGTGTAGACGGGCAGCAAACCACAGTGCTCAGGCGCCAAAGCTGCAATTTTGTTGGCAATAAAACGACACGCCCCGGGGACAGTGGCTGCAAACATCCTGGGGTAGCGTTACCGCCAAGGCCCGCCCCCCGGAGCAGGGCCCGACAGCCCAGGACGAGCCTCACACCCACCCTGCTGGATGTCAGTGTGGCCGGCCAATGGTGGCCCAGGCCAAGGACACGCGGGGCTCCAGTCCCCCCCGCCCCCGCCTGCCCCTGCAGCCGCCATGGACGCCAGCTCCAAGGTCGTGCCAGGCCTGGGGAGGGACATCCAGCAGTGTGTCCTTGTGCCCCCAGGAAAGTCTGCCCAGAGCAGGGAGGGGTACGAGGGGCTCCGCGGGCGTCTCCGGATAGAGCAGCTCCGAGGGGAGACCGGGAGGGCAGAGGGAGGGGCAGGAGGGGCCCAGCCAGCCGGCCAGTGGCCAGTGGCCGGCACAGACGCCTCCACCAAGCCCCCGAGATGACTCCCTCCAGAGCCTGTCCCAGTCCAGGCTGACCGGCCCTTGAGATTGGGTTTTCCCAAAACTACTTCCTCGGCCATCAGCCAGAGTCCCTGAGGCTGAGGGAGGAAGAGCAGAGTGAACCCCGCTCTCAGACGCGCCCCAAACCACCCACCCAAAGCCCAGTCTGGCCCCCGGCCACAGGCTCCAACAACTTCACCCTCCAGGGCTCCCTGCAGGAATTCCTGCAACGAGGAATAAACCAGACTGTCCCACCGCAGGGCAGGCGCAGGGCAGGCGGGCTCCTGGCTGTCTTGGCTGGAGGGCCTTGACACCCCCGAGGGAGTTCTGGATGTTTCTACAGGAACTCCTCTCCTCTGGCCGCTGTGGGTGGAGGGGAGGCCTGGAGCCTCAACGGAAAGGTGCGTACAAGACGCAGGACGCGCCAGTGAGCAAGAAATGGCCGCTTGTGGGGCGCCTGGGTGGCTCAGTTGGTTAAGCGACTGCCTTCAGCTCAGGTCATGATCCTGGAGTCCCAGGATCGAGTCCCGCATCGGGCTCCCTGCTCAGCAGGGGGTCTGCTTCTCTCTCTGACCCTCCTCTCTCTCATGCTCTCTCTCTGTCTCTCTCAATAAAATAAAATAAAAAACTTTATGTAAAAAAAAAAAAAAAAAAAGAAATGGCCGCTTGAAAACAAAGAGCAATTGCCATTTGCAATGACGTGGGTAGAACTGGAGGGTGTTATGCTGAGCGAAATAAGTCAATCAGAGAAAGACAAGTATCATATGACCTCACTGATATGAGAAGTTTGAGAAACAAGACAGAGGATCATAGGGGAAGGGAGGGGAAAATGAAACAAGACGAAACCAGAGAGGGAGACAAACCATAAGAGACTCTTAATCTCAGGAAACAAACTGAGGGTTGCTGGAGGGGAGGGGGGGGAGGGATGCGGGGGCTGGGTGATGGACACTGGGGAGGGTATGTGCCATGGTGAGCGCTGTGAACTGTGTAAGGCTGATGAACCACAGACCTGTACCCCTGAAACCAATAATACGTTCTATGTCAATAAAAAGAAAACAAAGGGCAAGTGAGAAGTACTAGGGATGCATCCCTCCTCCCTCTCCCCTGCCTGCGCCCTCCCCTCCCACCCCCTCCTCACCACTCTTCCCCTTCCTCCTCTCTCTGCCCATCTCTCCCCGTCTCTTCCTGTCCATCTCTGGCTCTGTCTCTATCTCTGTCTCTCCAGTTTCTGTCTCTATCTCTGTCTTTCTCCCTGTCTCTCCCTCTCCCTCTCCATCTTTGTCTCCCCATCTCTGTGTCTCTCCCTCTCTGTCTCCCTCTCTGTCTCTCTCCATCTCTGTGTCTCTCCCTCTCTGTCTCTCCCTCTCTCTTTCCCTGTCTCTGTCTCTCTCCCTCTGTCTCTCCACCTCTGTCTCTATCTCTGTCTCTCTCCGTCTCTGTCTCCATCTCTGCCTCTCCCTCTCTGTCTCTCCCTCCCTGCTCTCTCCCGCCTTCCCTCCTTCCCTCTCCGTCTCCCCACCATCCTCCCCTGGCCGGCTAACAGGACACTCTGCGCTTGTGGACACTTCACGGTCACTGTCGCCAGAGCTGCCTCCAGTCCCGCAGAAACTGTGACCTCTGCTATATTTCTGCCGCATTCTCTCGGGGAGCCACGATTAATTTCCTCCAGATTGGGCCGTGCACCGCAGACACAGCCCCTCAGCCCCCACGCTGTCCGCGTGGCGTGGGGCGCCGGAGTCCAGGGAGGCTCCAGGCCGGGCTTCGGGCCGGGGCCTTTGTCCCCACTGGGTCTACAGTCAGGTTGGTTCTGTGCAGACCCAAAGGGTCAGGCTGCGGCCTCCACGGCCAGGGACAGCCTGGCCGCTCGACACAGCCCCATGAGTCTGGCAGAGACACAGCCCCGCTGGCTCCCCGTGGCCCCTGGTGTGGCCCTGCTCCCTCCGCTCCTCCTGGAGCATCTGCGACCTTCCCAGCCTGCCCAGCCTCTCCCCCCATCCTCTGGGGCTCCGTGGAAAGTCCCTCCCCCGCAGGCTTTCTCACACCTGCCCGGTCCCACTGTGAGTCCTGGCCCTGCTCCCTCCATCCCGTCAGCAGTCGAAGGGGAACCATGGAACAGGTGCATGCACATGGTCCCCTCAGCCTCAGCAACAGGACCACAGCGCCCCGGGGCCTGCTCATGGCCAGGCACACAGTCGGCGCTCAGCAAGTGCCTGTGTGGGTCCCACCTGCCCTGCGGACACCATGGCTGTTCTGCCTTGCTGGTAAGCGGACCCTTCAACGCCCCCGCTGCGGGGCCCGGACAACATACCCTGACCTCCTCGCCCGTGGGCAGTGGTACTGATTCTGTCAAGTCATCACTGCCTAAACCCCTACTGTGTGCCTGGCTCCACGCTCGGTACTCTGCGGGCAAGAGAAGGGCACTGGGTTTATTTCAAGGAATGCACCATCCAAAGGCGGAGGCAGCAGGCACACAGGAATCCGGGGGGCGGTCAGGGGCCGGGCGCTGGACGTCCAGTCACTGTGCTATCTACAGTGTATTTTAAAAATTTACAACTCAACAACAGAGAAACAACCCAGTTTTAAAGTGGGCAAGGACCCGAGCAGACAAGTCTCCAAAGACATGCACGTGGCCCACGACACGTGGACAGACGTCTCTGGCCAGTCCTCAGGGAGACGCACATCCAGACCACAGGGAAACCACGCCACGCCCACGAGCGTGGCCGGAGTGGAAGGACGACAGGAGCAGGTGTTGGTGAGGACGTGGAGGGGCTGGGCCTGCAGCCCCGCTGGGGGGAGCGCGGCCGCACAAGGTGGGACCCGGCCATCGCCGCCCCACCCGGGTCTCTGCCTGCGCCCACAAACCGCACGTCCATGCAAAATCTTGGCCCGGGGACACAGCTCCCCCAGAGTCCCCCGACGGGTGAACCGATAAGCACAGGCTACGGCCTGGGGGGGTCCGTGGACGAGTCCCGAAAACCTCACGCTGACCGAGAGGCCAGCCACAGAGGCCACCTTGTGGGACCCCGTCCACACCAAGGGTCCAGACCCAGCCGATCCAGAGACAGAGAGCAGGTCGGGGGTTGTCCAGGGAGGGACTTACTGCTCGAGGGGTTTCTTTCTTGGGGGAGAAGAATGTTCTAAAATTAGGGGGTGGTGACAGTTGCAGAACCCTGGGCACATACCAAAAACCGCTGAACTGTACACTTCAACAGGTGAACTTTACTACGATCCGTCACCTGCACCTCCACAAACATGACACCAAAACCACGTCACGGCGCGATCGTTTGTCCCCTCTCGGTGCAGGTGTGATACGGAACCACCGTGTCTCTAACGGGTTTACAGGAACAACACGACGTCCTAGCGGCTCATGGAGCATCTGCATGCAGCCTGCACACGCGCAGAAACCCCGAGACCTAGGTCGTGTGATTCCCTTGCTGCTGGAACCCGAACCTTCCGAGCCTCTCTCTCCCCCAACCGTGGTTTCCCCGTCTGTGAAATGGCACAGCTGTGTGGACCTGGCCTCGGGGGGTGCTGGGACGATAAGGTGGCCTCATGGATGAGAAGGGGCAACACAGGGCTGAGTCCCTGTCCATCTCTGTCCCTGCTGCCCTCCCCCCCGCCCCCCAGGAGCGCCCTCCCCCTCGACCAGCCTGACTACAGCCTCCCTCTCCTGCCCAACTCTGAGTCCTGGGGCTTCTTCCCTTCAGTCTACTCCCTCCCGACTTCATGCCACCTCCCAGTGGACGGTGCCCCCACCTGGATCAGACGCACCATCCGCCTGCACCCTCCACCCTCACCCGGCTGCGTGCAGTCTTTCACACCACACACCCACCCCGCCCTCGGAGTCCCGTCTGTCTGAAACGGGAGGTCCGTCCCGTCCTGGGAGCTGGCGGTCCTGGGCTCCACCTGCCTGCTCAACCCACCTCCAACCCTCAGGGCTCTGTGTCTCCCCGACCCACTGCCCCCGCCCAGACACAGGCCATCACCTCCCCTCCCCTAGACACAACCGCCCTCCCAGGGGCCCCCAGCTTCCACTCCGGTCCCCATTTCCTTCCCTGCCCAGCAGCCAGCGTGAATACCCAGACATAACCACACAGACAGCAAGGGTCCGGCAGCTATGCTCCTAGGACCGTATCCCAGGAAGGCTTACGTTCACCTAACAGCCCCTCCGTGGAAGTCTGCAGCGGCTGTGTTCCTTTCGACCCCAGACGCCCCTCGACTGCACATGGTTACACAAGCCGTGGTCTGCGCACACGCACACCCCAGGACCCTGGTCAGCAAGGTGTGTGGATGCACACACGACCGGGGTGGATCTCCAGAGAATCACAGGGAATGAAAAAAGCCAGTCCTGAAAGGTTGCATCCCCTAGGATCCCATGTATAGAACATTCTGGAAATGAGACAATGCCAGGAGGGAGAGCAGCTGAGTGGGTGTCGTGGATGGGAGGGAGGAGGGTGCGGCCCTCAAAGGCCGCTGGGGGTCCCCGCTGATGAAACGCTCGGTGTCCCTGTGGACATCCCGGCCACAACGTTGTGCGGTCCCTTACGTCAGGTGTTACCTTTGGGGAGACCGCGTGGAGGGCACAGGGGATGCCTCCGCTCTTCTCACAACCACGTGTGAGTCTACAAGCATCTCAAAATTAAAGCTGAATTACAGAAGCACAAACACCAGCCAGTGCGGCTGCCCTGCTTGAATCCTCGGGCACCCTTCCCTCGGGTGGCTGGGAAGCTGTGCTCAGACCGCCCCCCTTTGCGCTCCCCCTCTGGGTCTTTAACGAGCCACACCTGGATCTGAGCCACACCTGTTCTGGCCTCCTCGGAGCCTCTGCACGCCCTTTTTCCCGCTCTCCACACCACTGCCACTCCTACCCTCCAGCTCTCCGTGGGTTTATCATCCACACATCAGGCAACCAGGATTTCTGGAGCTCTCTCTACTGCAGGGCCCAGTGAAGAACCCGCCAGACCCAGGGTCTACCACCCCCGACCCGGGGCTCCAGTCCACAGTGAAGGGGCCTCCACAGAGCATGTGTGCACGGAGGGCCCAGAGGCGCTCTGGGGGTCTGGCGCCCCACACCATCCTCATAGAAATGCACTCAGCTCTTGCCTTTTCTTCCTCGGAGCTACCCACAGACAGCCAGGCCTTTGACCTCACCAGAAAGCAAGCAGACAGCTTGGTGGGGTGGAGGGGGCACAGAAAGGTCGTGCCCAGAAGTTGGCTGCACAGTCCCCACGCGGGCAGTGGGGGGCCAGCTCATGGCCCCTTGGCTTAGCTTCTAGAACCAGCCTCCGAGAAATCCTGCACTGGTTTGCAATGCGTGCTTCCCAAGGAGGCCCCCCACCCGCGCCTCCCTTAGTATCTGAAAACCGCCCCCACCGGAAATCCCTCCCCGACTCCCTACAGTGAGACCACCCCTCTGCCACCTTCAGGGGCCTCCTCTTCTCCCCTTAATGGTCCTCACCCAAGGCAGAGGCCGACGGGGAGGGACAGGGGCTTCTCAGGTGTGGTCCTCAGGACCCCTGCCCCAGATGGCTCCAGATGTGCCCTCTGCTAGATTCCCTCCTGGGGAGCCTGTCCCAGGAGCCTAGGGTGGGAGGTCTGGAGCAGACCACTGTTGAGCTATTGAGACCCTGAGCCAGCACCCCCATTTCCTTGGCCTCCCTGGGCCTCAGTTTCCCCCTCCAGAATGGGGGAGTCATGCCTTCCTCCCAGGCAGACCGAATGAGAGAAGGCACAGGCAGCTCCCAGCTCATGGCCAGATGCTCGCTGAGACTCGAGTCTCGTTGAACTGGTGGGAAGGGTACAGGATGAAGAAGTTTTGAGGGTCAAATGCTCCCTGGGGAGGCAGACCGGTGAGTCCTGCAGGAGCAGCTGAGGGCCCTGGGGCCCCGGAGTGGGGAGGGGTGTGTTCACGGAAGAAGAGGCAGGGAAGGCCAGCCCTGCCCGCTCCAGTCCTTGCTCTGGACTCGTGGGCTGTAGGAGTCTGCTGGCTCTGGCCCTCTTCCTGCCCACCCCCACCGCCCCGCTGTGCACAGCGATGATGGTGTCTGGGCCCCCATGGAGAATGGGAGGGTGTCTATCCTGGGATCCATGGACAAGTCTCGGGGAGTCTGTGAACCCCCCCAGTACCCACAAAATGCCTTGTGTGGGCAGGGACCTGCATGTGTCATGGGAGAGGACCCTCAGCTTCCCCACACTCTCGGAAGAGTCTGGAAGAACCCATGAGTTTATGCACTGCTGAGCAAAGAGCCATGGAAAGCCAGGCTTCAGGAGATCGGGTCCCCCCCCCCCGGCCTCTGTGTTACTATTAGACAGTGGCCGCCTCCCTGATCCTCAGTTTCCTCAACTGTCGATCAAGTGGGTGGCCGTCAGACGACTGTCCCACCAGGAGGAGCCCCACCGGGTGCTGCAGACAGCGCTAGGCCCGCCCCGCTGCCCAGGGGCCCCGTGGCCTCGCCAAGCCGCCCCATGCTATGAGCGCATGCCTCATACGTGGGAGCGCATGCCTCACCTCAAAGCACGGCCTTAAGGACTAAAAGGAACAAGGTCTGTGGTAAAGCGCGCAGGCCAGTACTTGGAAAAAAGCAGACGTTTAAACGTGGTGAGTATCCTTCTTTCAAATGAAACTCCGTGGCTTTGGGATTCTAGGTGACCACGTCTGTTTGGCCCACTTTCAAACTGGGGTCTGTAAGACACGGTAGTGTCTTCGTCCTAACCCCAGTGCCCTCACACAGACACAGGTCCTTGTAGGTGCAATGAATTAAAGATCCTGAGAGATTGTCCTGGCTTTTGGCAGGACCCTAAACCCAGGGACGGGCGCCCTGTAAGGAAGGAGGAGGAGAAGGTGGAGGTGAGGAGGGCCCGCAAAAACACAGTAGCTCTCCTCGCTGGAGCATCGGCCCGTGCTTGAAATTCTGCAAGTCTATTTGATTTTTATTTTAATGAAGCACAACATCTACTTCACGAGCCATTTGACCCGGCGCTTGAAGAACCGTCCAGAGCGGCGGCTCTCAGCCCTGTCGGCTTTTATCGTGGACCTGGGCCAGGAGGCCACCCTCCCAGAGCCCAGTGGGGACCCCAGCCGGGTCTTCGCTGCCGCTCTCCCAGCAACACGCTGGACGAGTAGCCTTCCACCTCAGCTGCACATTAGGATCACTAGGGCAGTTTTAAAAGAATCCCAATGCCCAGGCTGCACCCGGACCACCTCAATCAGCAACTCTGGGTGGGGCCCGGGAATCAGCATTTTCCAAAGCAGCCAGATGACTCCACGTACGGCTGAGATTGGGACTAGTGTGCTAGGTCCTACATTTGAGCCACCTAGACATCTTGCAAACATGGACTTCTGGCCCCAGAGACCTCTGGGCTGCGGAGTGGGGCAGTGTTGAGATTCTGCATTTCTTTTTTTTTTTTTTTTTTTAAAGACTTTACTTATTTGACAGAGAGAGACACAGCGAGAGAGGGAACACAAGCAGGGGGAGTGGGAGAGGGAGAAACAGGCTTCCAGAGGAGCAGGGAGCTCGATGCAGGGCTCGATCCCAGGATCCTGGGATCATGACCTGAGCCGAAGGCAGACGCTTCAACGACTGAGCCACCCAGGCGCCCCCCCGAGATTCTGCATTTCTAACGGTCTCCCTGAGAACCATCCTCAGTGGCTCTGCTGTGCAGCTGGGGTTAAGAAGCACCAGCCTGTACAGCCACTCTGGAAAACAGTATGGAGGTTCCTCAAAAAGTTAAAACTAGAGTTACCCTACAACCCAGCAATTGCACCACTGGGTATTTACCCCAAAGATACAAACGTAGGGATCCGAAGGGGCACATGCACCCCAATGTTTATAGCAGCATGTCCACAATAGCCAAACTATGGAAAGAGCCCAGATGTCCATCGACAGATGAATGGATAAAGAAGATGTGGTGCATATATACACAATGGAATACTACTCAGCCATCAAAAAGGATGAAATCTTGCCATTTGCAATGACATGGACAGAACTAGAGGGTTTTATGCTAAGCAAAATAAATCAGTCAGAGAAAGATAAAGACCATGTGATCTCACTCATATGTGCAATTTAAGAAACAAGACAGATGAACAGAAGGGAAGGGAGGGAAAAATAAAGTAAGAGGAAATCAGAGAGGAAGACAAATCATAAGAGACTCTTAACTCTAGGAAACTAACTGAGAGTTACAGGAGAGGAGGTGGGTGGGGGGATGGGGTAACTGGGTGATGGGCATTAAGGAGGGCACGTGATGGAATGAGCACTGGGTGTTATACGCAACTGATGAATCACTGACCTCTACGTCTGAAACTAATAATACACCATACGTTAATTAATTGGATTTAAAGAAAAAAGAAGCACTAGCCCAGAGCCATGCTTCTAAAGGTGGAGTCCCCAGACCAGCAGCAGCTGCACCAATTGAGACGTGTTAGAAATGCACATTATCATGGAGGATCTCAGGCCAGAAATTCAGGGCTGGGGCCAGCAAATCTGCTTTCAGCACCTTCCAGGTCATTCTGACGCTGGCCTTGAGGAGCGACAGTGGTGGGCTAGTCCCCCGCCCAACCCCTGCTCCCCCAGCAGCACAGAGGACCCTGGGTTCTTTCCGAGGCCTCCAGTAGCAACAAGGAGACCCTGGACACCTGGGAAGATAGGAGCTGGCACAAAGAAAGAGTGTCTCCTGCAGAATCAGCAACCCAGTCTTGGAGCCACGGCCCCCAACCAGCCCTCATTCAGCCTGAGCTCAGCCGTCCCCTCCCCTGGGATGGCTCTGCTGCTCTCAAGGACACGCAGTCCCCCTTCCCTTCTCAGAACCCTCCCCTGTGGTGGTTCCACAAGAGTCCCCGAACTCTGGAGTGAGAAACTCCAGATTATTTTACACATTTTAGTTTCACATCCAGACTTCTTAGTAGAAGTCACGTCATCCTGCATCTTATACATCGCTGCAAACTGTGTACCTCATACCTTGTGCTAGAAACTGAACGTCTGTGTCCCCCAGAATCACAGGTTAGAAAGGAGGTGCTGTTAGGAGGTGGGGCCTTCGGGTGGGGTGCGGAGGGTGATGAGGGTGGGGCCCTTAGGAATGGGATTAGTGCCTGATGAAGGAGACCCAGAGCGCTCCTCTGGCCCTATCCCCACGTGAGGACACAGGGAGGTCGGCAGTCTACCCCCAGAAGCAGGCCCTCACCCAACACAAGCTGCCCGCCCCTTGATCTCGGAACTTCCCAGCCTCCAGAGCCATGAGAGATACACACTGCTGTTTAGAAGCCCCCCAGTCTATGGGATTCTGGGACAGCAGCCCCAACGGACAAAGGCCCAGTCCGGCTCAGCAACTATTTCCAGGTTGATTCACTAAAGGTCGCCCTGAGCTTTTGTGTCTTTCCCCCTTAAACATGGTAGGGACTCAGGAAACACATCTCAGCGACTGGACGAGCCAATAGCAGCAAAGAGAGTGACAAAGGGGATAGAGGAAAGGCGCCTTGTTTTTCTGCGTCTTTCCCAGTGCTTTGCCACGAACGCTGCTCACTAAACAGTGCTCCCCCCCCTCCTGTGGCCACGACTGCACCGTGCCCTTGGGACGTCAGCACGCCATCACAGTGGGTTCCCTGTATTCTACACCGTCCGTCTCACTCACAGGAAACAACAGCAGAGCGTCTTAGGAGCAAGGACAGAGCCAGGAGCAAAGCAAAACCCTCTAGATGAGGAACCCACGGGTGCTGAATCGAGGAGGAAGGTGGCAGAGTAGTCTCTCATTGGCTGCTACACACAAGATCATTCCTTTGCCTGCCTCTGGTCGTCTCGTACAGCCCCCGCAAGCCCCGTGAGCACAGAGGCACCCCCAACCTGAGACGGGCGGAAATGGGAAAACTTCTCGTGGACAGGTCAGGGCCAGGGGGTCACTGGCCAGGAGGGTCAGTTTGGCGGCCTGGCTGGAAGAGGCAGTCTGGAGAGAAAGAGAACAAAGCCAGGGCCCCGTGTGGGGCGGCCCTCTCCATGGTGCTGAAGTGACCCGCTGCTCCTCTGTCCCAAATGAAGACACAGAGGGTCCAAGAGAACCCCTGGTCGGATGCACAGAGCCTGTCTGAGGCAAAGCCAGGACCCCAGGCAGCGCTCACTTCACCCACCAAGCGCCTCGCGCGAGCCAGGAGACTATAAATTGGGGGAGTGGCTGATCTAAGAGGGGGCAACCACTGTGGGAAATCCAAACAAACACCGTCCCCCTCTATATCCCACGAATCCACATGCCCTGTTGTCACCAAAGGATGCTGTGCTAGGTACCCGGCTGTCAGCTCAGAGATGACAGCCACTTATCTTTCGAGTTGTGCAGGCCTGGGGAAAAGAGAGGAGGAAAGTGAGCCTCGAGGCAAAGCAGCAGAGGCTCTTGGCTGTCCCCCAGCAGCCCCCACCACCCTTAGTCTTCCCGGCCATGCCCCCTCCTCCTTGGGTCAGCTGGGCTAACTGTCACCATCAGCCAGGGCTCCTCACTAACTCCGCGGCAGAGCGGCTATTTCAGGAGGGTGCTCACCCTCATCCCTTCACCAGCGTGCAGTGGGGTTCCTGATCTGAAGCACCCACATCGCTCCAGGGCTGTGTTGGGTGAGGGGAGCGTGCAGTAACACTTCTTTCTCAGCTATTATTGGCAACAAAGAACTAGTTATTTGCTTTTTCTTCCTCTTTTCACCTCCTGGAGCCTTTCCCCTTGCCAAAGTGGCTGAACCAGAATCTCCGAGGAGATGCTTTTATCTCTAGTGGCTGAGTGCTGCTTTTGTTTCTGAAATGAATTCCCATTGGCCTACGTCACCCATCACCCGTGTGTCCATAGCCCTGCTTCCTTCCTCCCTAACCTGGGTGTTTGGATTTTTTTTTTTTTTTTAAGTTTGCTTTCACATATTCATAGTCTAGTATCAAAAATACGCCCCATGGTCATTTATTTTGTTTGGATGAGGGCTTCTTCCCCCTTCAAAGGGGCATTAACTGCATAAACAGGTGTTTAAAGTGGAAGCAAAACATCCCGCTCCCTCTGTAATCTGAGCCCTCTTGGAAGGCGGGCGCTCTCCCTTTGCAGGGACTCCTGCTTCTCAGAGCAGGAGTCGGGAGAGATTTGGAGGGTACACGTGGCTGTGTTTTGGGGGACGAGGTGGAAACGTCTCTGGGTGACAGGTGTATTGTGTGTGCATGTGCTCACAGGCGCAGAGGGCCTGGAATTTTGACTGTGGGCGTGTGTGATTTGTGTGGGCCGAGGGATCTGGGCCAGTGAACGGAATCTGCATTGGAGGGGGGAGGCCTGGTGTGTGAGATGACTCACATCTTTCAGGCTGTGGGAGGGTTTATTTGTGGGGGTAACTCTGGTCCAAGGGGTCCTGCGTCCACGGCATCAGGAGGAAATATTTACCCGTGCGGCCAAGCGCAGGGGTCTGGCGCGTGGAGAAGGGGAGTGCAACTGTGCCTTTGCCTACAACTCCAGGCTGCTGCACCCAGAGGAGAAGCGGGGTGCGGAGGTAGAGGAAGGCACGAGGAGGTAGTTCTGCACAAGGGTGCAGAGAGAACGTGTTCCACACAAAAGCAGAGGCTCTGGAATCGCCGTTCTGAGCGCGAATCCTGGTGCTGCCCGGCGCCCACCAGCCAAGTCATCTGCCCCCTCTGAGCCTCGGCTTCCCAGTGTGGGAAATGGGAGAAACGAGAAAACCAACCCCGCAGAGGGACAGGAATTAAGGGCTAGAATTCATGCAAACACTTGCCCCATGACTGGCACATGGTTAAGTGTTTAATATTGCCATTTATCCTCATCATGACCATGATCACACCTGGCTATCGGTTCCAGTAATGATCACCCTAAGTGGCATTCAATGCACATGTCATGGGAGAACAGAATAGTGGTAAGTGATAAGGAAAGCTTACTATAAATCTAGCATAGCCGTGCACGCACCTCAATTATTCCCCACCTACTTTACAGATATTATCAGCCCTTCTTACAGATGAAGAGACGGAAGCTCAGAGAAGTTAAGTAACTCGCCCAAGGTCACAAAGCCGAATGGTTGCAACTCCACAGCATGTGCTCCTGCCGCCCTGCACCCCCCGGGGCCTCACCATCTCCGAGGGCACCCTCGGCACACCGACCGACCAACCGTGGAAGTCACTGGGCTCACGTCGGTAGAAAACGCCTGTCTTACTTGGGGGAGGATGAACCCAGAGGAGAAGGAGTTGGCAGAAGGGGCCCCAGTTGCAATGGAGTCCATAGCAATTCCAGCCAAATGGAGAATACATTTGCCATTTGTGCATTATTCATGAAAATCGCCGTTTCCCAAAGTCAGCACTGGGAGCTGGGCTGGAGTTCAGGAGCTGTGCGATGCCTGCCCAATGTTCCCATCCCTTGTGCAAGCAAAAGTCAGACTGGAGTCAGGACCATGAACTCATTAAGGCTCCGCCTGCCCTCCCCAAAGCATAAGCCACCACGCCCACCCGCTGCCTGTGGAGAAGACATCCAGACCCACAGCTGCAACACCCCACTTGGGTTCTGCTTGCCTGACGGACTGCTGGAGGGCACACCTTCTCAACAGTCACTTCCTTCCTGATGAGAAGCACGGACCATGTTGCCGAAAGGTGGCCCCAGATGTCTGGCCTAATTACCCCAATTTTCCGTCATGCCATGTCGCCAACCAAGAAGGAGCAGTCAGCCCTGGTGCCCTGCTACCTGGCTGGCCTACAGGTGGTGTGGTGTGGGGAGTGGGGGCTCCATTCTGGACAAATCAAGGTTTCAACCATGACTCTGCCACCACAGGCTGGGAGCTCTGGTCTGGCCCGTGGGCTCCTGGGTCTCTCTGGCCTCATCTGTAAACTGGACCTGACCCCCTCCTCTCCACCATGGGAGGACCCAAGCAGGGCAACGTAGAGGGAGGTGCTTTAGGGAGCAGAACCCTATGTAGCCACTTGGATGGGGGATAGAGACCTAAGAACATCGATCCATTGAAGGAAGCATTTCTCACATCAACATATCAGGCCCTAAACTCATGGCCAGCCACAGAATCAGGGTGTCTCTTCCCCTGGTGAGCACGAAGGAAATTACTACTCTTCCTTCTGAAATGGAAGCTCTCTGAGGACAATGACTTTTGTCTGCTTTGCTTACTGCTGGTTTCCTAGAGCCCAGAGCACCTGCTCATAGCACCTACGGGCCACCCAAGATGTCCGGGGAAGGTGGGCAGCCTGGAGGGCTAGACCTCACTCTTAGATATTCTGGGGAGTTCCACAGAAACAGGGGCCTGGCTCCTCTCCTCCCCAGGCTCCCACGTGAGGCCGCATAGCTGCTTTCCTGGCTCAGGCACAGCTGGGAGCACCTCTGGAGGGACAGATCCGCAGAGCAGCAAGGCCAGAGCCCCCAGGGTGACAACTACCCTTGGGATCCCAAAGAGCCCAGCTGGGAGCGCCAGGCTGCTGAGCCGCCCACCTCAGCCACCCACATCTACTGCCCGAGCCTCGCCGTGTGTGTGTGTGTGTGTGTGTGTGCGCGCACACACACACACACACACAGCCTAAAACCCAGAGAGGGCTGTCTGCTCAGTCCAGCCCCTGCGCCCCAGGGTCAGGGATGCTCTCCAACCTGCTCCATGAAAACAACAAGAGCACAGAAGAGGCCGCCTGGGATGAGGCTGGGCACAGCTTTGACAGGCAGGAGCATTATATAATTAACTGCCCCCCACGCCTCCTCCCCTTAGAGTAATAATGAACCCTGCCTCTCAGTTGCATAAGCCAAAATAATAATTACTCTCCAGCCCTCCATCAGTCCTGGATGTGGCCGGGGAGCAGGTGTTTAGTGCCTGCTTCATGAGACGTGAAGGCAGCAAGCAGGCGGGAGAAGACCACACGTACGTTCATGATTTGCACGCCCGGCAGAAGCACACAAGTCACTGTTGTGCCCCACGCCTTCCCCAGGCATCCATGCCTGAGAAATTACCCAGAGGGGGGCACAGAGCCACTTCTGAGGCTAAGCTCCCAGATGGGGGAAGGGGGGCCTCTGGAGAGCAGGCTTGTTTGGGGTCTGGCTTCCAGGAACAGTAAATGCTCCATGCCTCTCTCTTGCACAGAGGAGTGGACACTGGAGTGTCCGGGACAAGGGGGCAGCTGCAAGCTGGCCAAGGCTCCGTGCACAGAAACCATCTTGCAGCCAGGGCAGACAGGCAGGCAGGCTCAGCACTGAATGTCGTGGCATGCTGGAATGAAGGCACAGAGCATTCCCTAAACTACCGGTGAAAATGATTCAGCCACTGGAAGGCAAGATTCCTGGGCTCTCGCTAAACAGATGGGCCTCCTCCTCCCTCCCTCTAGCAGCCTCTCTGGCTGCGCTAGCCCGCGTCCAACCACCTAGAAGTTTATTGCTGTGTTGTGTTGCTTTGGGTTTGTGTCCCTCTCCCAATCGCTCCCTTTCCATTGGCTTGGGCTGAAGGGAGGCCCTTCAGCACCGCAGGAAAACAAGGAGCTGAGCTGGGGCCTGACTCCTGGAGGCCCAGCACCAAGGCAGCTCTACCAACAAGGGCAAGGGGCCCCCTCCCAGCTCCCGTCTGCCCTTGGTGGGTCCCAGATGAGGCCCAAGGCCCGGGGCTCCAGGCCCAGTCTGGCCTTTCCAGCAGGTCTGTGGCCTGCGCTTGGATCATGCACTGACACTCTGCTCAGCCCCGCAGCTCTGGGCCTGGCTCTGCTCCTGGAAAGCCCCCAACACCCTTCAGCTGACACAGGGGTGCTGTCCCCCACCAGGCAGTGGGGCAACCTGTAGCCAGGGCAACTGTGGCCTCCAGGAAGCCCCAGGAAATGCCCCAGGTGCACACGGCCCCACTGGAGGGAGAAGCTCAACTTCCCCAGAGGTAAACAGAAGAGGCAAGAGAAGAAGGTCCCTCCACCGCCCAGCCTCTCCCCCCCACCCCGCCCCGGCCCGGCCACCCGGGTGGCACCTACCTCCATCCGAGTACGTCTCCGTGCCATAGCCGTCCTGCAGCCCGTTGCTCCAGGTGCCTTCATACTTGGCCCCGTTGCCCGTGCACTCCCGCACCCCGTAGCGCCCCTTAAATCCGTGCGTCCACTCGCCCTTGTACACCCACTTCCCCTTGCTCTCCAGGCCGATGCCGTGGCGCTTGCCCTGCGCCCAAGTGCCCTGGTACGTGTTGCCGCTGGGCCAGGTGTAGACGCCCAGCACCTCGAAGCCGTGGCTCCACGAGCCGGTGTATTCGCCTTGGCCCTTGGGGCCGGTGCAGACGCCATGGCCGTGCGCCTTGCCGTCCTCCCAGCCTCCACAGTAGGACCCTCCATCGTCAAAATTAAACCTACCCCCACTGGACATGCATGTAACTCGGTTTGCAAATCCCGCAAACGGTGAAAAAAAAAAAAAAAAAAAAAACCAAGGCGATCAACAAACCGGATTCTTGGTTGGCTGGCTGGTTGGCTGGTTTTGTTTTGCTTTTTTTTTTAAGGAAGAATGGAGAAAGCAAAAAACACAGCGAGCAGATCCCGGGCGGCGGGCGGCCGCGGCGTCGGCTTCGGCGGAATTTAAGTCAATTGGGGGCGATTATTCCTTTTCGAGCTGCGCCGCGGAGCCTGACCAGCGTCTCGCGCTCCCGCTGGAGACAGGACCGGAGGGGGAGG
>NC_058418.1:57472542-57512116 GCF_002201575.2 Neomonachus schauinslandi | reverse complement strand
GCGAGCGCCCGTGCGCCCCCGCCCCGGGCCCCGGCCTCGCGCGTACCCCTGCGCGTCCCCGACCCGACCCTCCGCTCGCGCACCTCCCCACCCGCCCCCGACCCAGTCCCCTGCTCGCGCGACTCCCACCCGCTCGCCCCCGCACCGGCTTCCCGCACACCCGCCCCACCCGGACCTGCGCGGGCCCGAACTGGCCCCCTGCCCCGGGCGCGCGGGCAGGTTGGAGAGGGGCGCTGCTCCCCCACCCCGGTGGAGGACGCAGGGCGCGGGCGGGGACCCCGGGCGCCCGCCCTCCCGCACCCCCCACCCCGCGCTCCCGCCCGCCGGGCTTCTCCCTTGCCGGGCCGGCGTGTAAATAGGGGTCCAGACAGGTCGCCCCAGCCCCCCCTTTCCCGGGACTTAGATTTAAAGGGACAGGAACTGCGTAACGGGAAGGCGCCCAGCACCCAGGGCGCTCTCCTCCTCCTCCTGGGAGCCGCGAGGTGAAGCCTGGCAGAGCAGGCCCCTGGCGTTCTGGGGCGCCCCTTGGGTTTCCCCTCTCCCACCCTGCGCCTCGCCCTTGGCGCCTGGCTCCTATCTGCGACACCTGTCCCTGGCTTGACTGGAGACGCTCTTGGCAGACCACAGGTGGTTTTCCCTACGACAAATAATCTATCCTTCTTCCTTACGGGCAATTTTATGTCCACATGTGGGAGGAAGGGGGGAGAAAACATGTAGTTGGTGTATGTCCCCTCCCCATAAATTAACAGAAAGTCCGGCCACACGCACATGTCTTGAAGTAACGACACCCAAATGCTGCTCCTTCCCTGCGCCCTGACCAACAGGTAGCCCCCAACTCCGGGAGCGGTTGCGCTTTGGGGAGCAGAGGGGGATCGTCACTAGGGCGTTACTAGGTCTTTCTCCATACATACTCTCCCCCCCCACACCCCATCCCCCCATGTGATGGTGTCTGATTCCTGGTCCGAGTATCCTGGGACCAATTTAAAATGCATTTCCTGGACCATAAATCCGCAGGCAGGAGCCGGGTTCTCGGCTCTCCGGGAACATGTTTGGCAAATGGCAGCAGCGGAGTGTCGCTGGGGGAGGGGGGAGATTGCACAGGGTCCGGGCTAATTGCAGTGCCAGCCCGAGACTCCGCCAGCAGGGAGACAGGAATTGAAAGCCCGGCAGTCGAGCCTGAGATTTAGCCCAGGGAAGAGGTGTGATCTGAAGTCTCCCAATTAACCAGGGGCCGAGCTCACACCTTCTCCTGCCTGCATTGTTCCCATCTTTGGCTGAACAGGCTCTCACGGGAATACCAGCCCCTCTAGGACTCCCAGAGTTCAAGCTCAACTTCCTGTCTTGCTCTGGGCACCAAAGCCCCCTCCCTAAACTCCACTGGCCTGGAGAGCAGTTACCACCTTATCCACCCCACCTGTGGAGGGATATTTAGGGAGTTTTCAGTTTTGCTTTGTGATTTGCAATATTCAAGGTGCCTTTTAGTTGGTGTCTGCCTCCCTGTGCTACCCGGAAGGTTTCTCTAAATGCCTAGGGGTGGAATTGTTGGGTCAAGCACATCTTGGATTTAATAGAGATTAGAGCACTTTCTTTCTCCCCCTGCAGTGCCCCGCCCTTCTGGCTCTCTGTGTTCTGGCCACCCCTTGGTATTATCAGACTTCCTACTATGTTTCCATTTATTTTTTTTTGTTAATCTAGATGGGTAGGAAATAGTGTCTCAGGACTGTTTGGTGTAAATGAAAAATTATGTATTGTGAATGTGTACACAAACCCGCCACTCCTCACAAGATTCAGGCTCAAATCCTGCCTCCAGAGCTGGCCAGCTGTGTGGTGTGGGCAGTCACTTACTACCTCTGAGCTCAGTTTTCTCATCTGTAAAATGGGCAGATATTAGTTCCCATAAATTGCCATGGGGATTCAAGGAGCTGACGTCCAGGGCATGGTAAGCACTGGAGAAGGGGAAACTGTGGTGTTATCAGGAGTCTAGCCCCTCCTCGAAGGTCGTGGATTCCTACAGGGGACGCCCCACTTTTGGCCTGCTCCCCCCAAACCTCACTGACATAAAATTGCCATTACCTTTACACTCTGCTCTTCCTTTCTTCCATTTCAGTCCCAACCTGGTTTTTGCTGATTCAGCAGCCCTTCTTCACACAAGCAGTGGATCACAACCGAGGTCTTGTTGGAAAATGAGGACTTGAGGCTTCCAGCAATTTCTGGTCAGCACTCTGGCTAATACACACCTTCCCCCGGCACTTACAAGGGACCCCTCCTCTAACCTCCCCCAGCCGACCCTCTCTCCTCTCCCACACATGGTCATATGAGCTTCAGCACTGATGGACTTTATCCTCCGAAATGCAGATATTAGAGGCATTCATTTTGTGCCATTTGGAAATCATTCTCCCATCACATATGGCGGGTGGTCCTGATTTCATTTTGGAGGAAATTCTGTAAGGCTACAAACACAGTACCACCCAGCAATGTCAAAACAGAAACCAGAAGAAAAAAACAAAAAGTCATAGCACCATGCAGAATTTCATGGCTCTGGGCACCAGGCTCTGGGATGAGTGCCTCACCTCAGGGACCTCACCGGCACTCCTCAGCTGACCTCAGCTTCCATACTCACCTGTCAGAAAGACCAGCTTGAGGGCTGCCTCTGTGAAGTGCCCGGCGGAAGGGAATGGAACGACAGACGGAGCAGGACTGCCGCCCAAGCCGACTGGTCTTCCAGGCTGGAAGCTTTCTGGCCTCTGCATGGGCACTGCCTCTCCCTTGCCTGCTCCCTCTCCCTGTGGCCCAGAAGTTTTCTGGTCTCAGCTGCAGAAAGGCTCCTGGGTTCCCCAGAGAAGGGATACCTCCACCCCACTGCTGAGTTTTGGACACTCCTCCTGCTGCTGAGTTTCGCCCAAGTGACGCAATGTGACTCCGAGGGTCAGGTAAATGGCAATACAACCTCTGCTCGTGCTCTCGGATGCTGGCGCTTGGAACTGAGTCACCATGCTGTGGGGAAGCCCAAGCAGCCCACAGAGAGGCACACGGGGTCTGGAGAAACGGGGCTTCTGGCCCACATCCCCAGCTGAACCCCCAGCAGCTCAAAAGTAGATCCTCAAGCTCTGGGCGGGTCACCCCAGCTATTGCCCCATGGAGCAGAGACCCCACCCATGGAGCTTTCCTCACCATGCCTTGTCATGGCTTCAATTTTTAAAAAATGGAGGTATAATGCCATACAACAACATATTAGTTTCCGGTGTGCAACATAATGGGTTGATCTATGTGTGCATTGCAAAATGGTCAACACCTTAAGTCTAGGTAACACCCTTCACCACACACAGTGACACAATATGTTTCTTACGATGAGAACTTTTCAGATCTATTCTCTTGGCAACTTTCAGATAGGCACTGCAGTATGAGTCACTGCCGTCACCATGCTGTTCATTAGATCTCTGTGACCTGTTTATTTTATAGCGGGAAGTTTGTACCTTTCGACTTTCACTCATTCAGCCCACCCCCACCCCACACCTGTGGCAACCACCAATCTGTTCTTTATATCTATGAGCTTTGTTTTGTTTTCTTTAGATTCCACATATAAGTGAGATCATACGGTATTTGTCTTTCTCTATCTGACTTATTTCACTTAGCATAATACCCCCAAGGTCCATCCCTGTTATTGCAAATGGCGAGATTTCTTTTTTTATGGCTTAATAATATTCCATTACACACACACACACACACACACACACATATATATAATATATGCCACATTTTCTTCATCCATTCATCCATCAATGGATACTGGTTTCCATCATAACTTCAATTTCTGAACAAAATTAATGACTGCTGTTATGTTAAGCCAGGCAGAGCTCATGCAAACTACTAAGCCAGGGGCCAAATGCTTGTTTTTAGGGACAAAGTTTGACTGGGACAACCGTGTCGCCCATGTACACACAGCCACAGACGGTTTCACACTACAGTGTCAGGGTTGAAGAGTTTTGACAGAAACCACATGGCCCATAAAGCCTATATTTCTCACCATCTTGTCCTTTACGAAGAAAGTGTGCCAAGCCCTGCGTCTTAGTCTGCTCAGGCTACCGAAACAAAATACCATAGACTGAGTGCCTTCCATCACGGGAAATTATTTCTCACAATACTGGAGGCTGGAAATCGAGCTCAGAGTGCCAACAAGGTCAGGTTTTGGGGAGAGCCATGTTCCTTCTCACTGTGTCCTCACATGGTGGGGCGGCTGGGGGTGGGGTGGGGAGGGAGAGAATGAGAAAACCCTCTGGTGACTCTTTTTTTTTTTTTTAAGATTTTATTTATTTGCGAGAGAGAATGAGAGACAGAGAGCATGAGAGGGAGGAGGGTTAGAGGGAGAAGCAGACTCCCTGCTGAGCAGGGAGCCCGATGCGGGACTCGATCCCGGGACTCCAGGATCATGACCTGAGCCGAAGGCAGTCGCTTAACCAACTGAGCCACCAAGGCGCCCTCTGGTGACTCTTCTTATAAGGACACTAATCCAGTGGTATCAGGGTCCCACCCTTATGACCTCATTTAATTTTAATTACTTCCTTATCCCAAATACAGCCACACTGGAGGTTAGGGCTTTAATATATGAACTGAAGGACACAAACATTTAGTCCATAACACCTGTTTTAAGCCACTAGATTTTGGGGTGGTTTGTTACAGAGCAGTAGCAACCAGAACAGACCATATGCTTCATGAGGATGGCTCTGTGTCCCTTTCTCCTCACCTGTAAAATGTCACCAACACAATTCCTACTTCCGAAGGCTGGGGCAAAGGTGACTAAGGTGTTTGGGGGTCCCTAGTGCCTCACTGGTCTTCAACAACTCATAGCTGTATTTCCTTGCCCTCTCTGGGGGTGGTCATTCCCAAGAATGAAGATCACCCCGAGGGTGCCGGAGGTGTCCCCCTGTCCTCTTCCCAGCCACCACTGCTTATCCTCTGGTTTTAATGTTCCACCTGTCCATGCGTGTATGGACAAGAATACCATACCATACAATATGACAATTACTTGGAGGTGCCGTGAGATTGTGCCGGGACTCCTGATTCTCCCCAAACCAGAGGCAGAAAAAGATGCCAGCCGTGGGTGGGAGCAAAATCAGGAGTAGTCAGGATCATTGGATGTTGTTGGCCAATGTCTCTGTGCCAGACCTGGAATGCCTCATTTCATCTAAGTCTTGGCATGGCCCTTTGGGGTCCAGACTGTGACCACCTCTTCCTTCTTAAAGATGGGGAAACTGAGGCTCGGGCAGTTAAAGGAGGTAGCCCAAAGCCACATACAGCTAGTAAGTGCCAACCCCAGGGCTTGACCCCAGAAAGGTCAGGTGAACTTTGACGGAAACGTCCTCCTGGGCTGCAGTCTGCTGCCAGCACCCGGCCTTCAGACAGGCAGGCCATCCCCAGGGACTGATCCAGGAGACAGAGGAAGCCTTTGTTCTTGATTAGCTGCTGACCAGCTCCAGGGTCAAAAGTCTGCTAAGGAGAAAAGTTGAGAAAGCTAGTTTGAGCTTTGAAATTATACCCTAAGACACCCTGCTGGGAGTGTTTTCTCCTTATGCTGGAGCTGGCTCGATCCTGTCCTAGTCCCGGGCAATGCAGGGGTAACAGTGCTAACCGGAGTGCCAGTGGAGTGCCAGAGGTTAATTCATTTATTCCTCATAACAACTCCAAGAGATGTTGTTATCCCCACGCTACAGATGAAGAACCTGAGGCAGAGAACAGATAAATGAGTTGCCTAAGATAGGCAAGTAAATTCTCGAGGAATCAGATCTCCAAGCTTGCCATTCCAAGTTCATCCAAACTAACTGTCCTCTCCACCTGGACTGCCAGAAACCATCCTCCATAAGGATAGCCAGGGGTGCCTGCTTTGAGCTGGGCTCAGTGCCCCCAAATCCCTACCTCCCCCAAGACATATCAGCCCCAGGGTGGGCGCCACTTAACAGATGAGGAGCCAGAGCCTAGGGCAAATGAGCTAGCCTGCCACTAAGTGGCCGTCTGGGTTCCTACCAGGCACGTGGCCACCTGCTGGCCTGCAGCATCCCTCCCACTGAGCCGCTCGACTCATGGTATCCGGAGCCAGCAGCAATAACAGCAGGAATCGTGCCCTGTCGCTGCTTACTGGGGCCCACCCCATGCAGGTACCAAGCACAGCGGTAACAGTAGCACCATGTGGTTCAAGATACAGAGCGTCTCTCTCAGTACCTCCTACCAATACTCTGCCCCCCCACACCACCACAGGGAACAGCTACGCTGACTTGTATCACCATAGATTAGTTCTGCCTTATCTTTGAGACTCACGTCCATGCACTCATACATTTGTATCCGGCTCCTTTCATTCAACATCACGTGTCAGATTCATCTGATGTGTTCATGTGTAACTGTGCTTTGTTCTTTTCGGCGCTGTGTAGTATTCCATTGCATGAATATACTACGAATTATTTCTCTCTTCTCTGTTGATGAACATGTGTGTTGTTTCCAGTTGGGGGTTATTTTGAATAACCTGGTACAAGCACTCTCTTATGTGTCTTCTGGCAGACACCCATCTCTAGAGCGTACGCCTGGGAGTGAACTTCCTGGGGCCTAGGGTAGATGTATATTTAATTTTAGTATTTAGTTCTTGAAAGTGGTCCAGTCAATTTACAACCGCCCCCTCCCAGCAGAGGGTGAGCATTGCAGTTGCTCCATGTCCTCACCAACACTTGGTAATATCAGTGTTTTAAATTTTAGCCGATCCAGTGTATTGTAGTGGTATCTCATTGTGATTCTATTTTGCACTCCTGAAACACTTTGTAAATAAAGCAGTCTTCTTTTTTTACTTATAGATCACTACTTAATTTTTAATTTAATAGATATAAACATATCTATTTTTATTATTTATTTGTTGTATTTACTTTTACAGTCTCCTGGAAGTATCATATGCTACTAATTTTCTATTTAGATTACTAATGTAAGGTTTTCTTTATAGATAAATCCATCCAAGTTAAAAAGAAAAAAGGAGGTGTGGGGGAGATCCACTTAAAGAGAGATATTATGCAACTAATAGACCAGCACAGGTGGGAATGTGGCAATTGTTGAAGAGATAGAGACCTCTCTGACCTTGAAGATAGAGGTGAAAGCAGGTTCTGGACAGAAGCCAAGAACCAGGAAGTCAGAACCCAAGTCTGTCCCTCATCCTGGGCCCCCCTGTCTCTCCTCTTGGCCCATCTGCTCTGTGTATCTGCTCTCTGCAGTCTGCTGTACTCTGCTCTTTCCTTTGCCTCTCAGTCCAAACCCTGACAGTCAATAAACCAGACTCTATAGATCCAAATTCCTGGGAGACACTCCCCTGGGGTCATCTTGAGTCAGGCACTGATTCCTGACCATCAGCCATGGTCAGGGAGCGGGGCCCTGCCTTGTGACAGCAGGAAGAACGCATGATTGGCCTTTCCAGCACAAGTAGAGGAAGCACATCCAGAGGCAAAAATTGGGATGTTCCGTTGATGGGACAGATGATTTAAAATTGAGAATGGAAGAGCTTTGAAAAGCAATAGGCATAATTATACTTCCTTATTTGTCAAGATCTAGAGCTGTCTATGACCCCAGGGTCACTGTCACTGTCCATTCAATTTCTAAGTGAAGATTATCACAAAAAAGAGAGAGGTGGAGGAAGGAAGGAAGAAATGGAAAAGGAAGATAATGTGAAGTGATTTGGATGAATTAGCAAGAAGAAAAAAAGAGAGGCTGTGGTGATGACGGTGGTGATGATAATGGTGATGGTGATGATGGTGATGAGGATGGTGGCGATGATGATGATGTTAGTGATGGTGGTGGTGATGTTGGTGGTGATGGTGGTGGTGATGATGAGGAAGGTGATGATGAGGATGATAGTGATGAGGATGGTGATGATGGTGATGGTGGTGGTGATGTTGGTGGTGATGATGATGATGAGGAGGAAGGTGATGATGAGAATGATAGTGATGAGGATGGTGATGATGGTGATGGTGGTGATGATGAGGATGGTGGTGATGATGGTGATGTTGGTGGTGATAATGGTGACAATGATGACAGTGATGGTGGTGATGATGTAGATGAGAGTGATAATGGTTACGATGCTGGGGATGGTAATTATGGTGATGGTGAGGCTGATGGTGATGATGGTGATGATGGTGATGATGGTGATGGTGAGGATGATGGTGATGATGCTAATGATGGTTACATTTTTTTGCCTGACTCTGTGTTGAGCACTTTACATTCACTATCACATTTCATCCTAAAACAATTTCATGAGGCTGTTACTATTGTTATCCTCATTTCACAGATGAGGAAACCTGAGGCTTAGACTGGTCAAGTCGCTTGCCCAACTAGAAATGAACCCAGGCAGCTGACAGCAGAGCACAAGCATGTAACTACCATGTTCCTCTGTCTCAAGTGCATAAATGTCCCCTCACTGGGGAAGATGAGCTGTTCTCTGTGCTCAAGCCACATATTTGTACAATTTAACAAATGGTTATATAGCAAATGTCCACGAACAATCAAGCACCAGGGCCCAGGACTGAACATTATTCACATCCCCAAAACCCGTTGTGTGCCTCTCCCCAGTTATAACTGTCTCCTCCCCTGAGACAGAACTGTTCATCTGAATTTCCAATCATCTTGTTTTCCCTTATAGCTTTACCCCCGTGAATGTGCATCCCTGCGCACTGCAGTTCAGTTCCGTCTGTCGTTGGACTTGTTGTGGCTGGATTTGGAAAATCCGTGTTCTTTTTTTGCCCAACAACGTGGTTGTGTGTCTCTAGGGTTCTTTGTCCCCTTCTCTGCACAATATTCCATGGTATGGATGCCCATTCCACTGTAACTGGACATTCGGGTTGTTTCCAGTTAGGGGCTATTGTCTGTGTATCCTGAAATGTGTGCACAGGAACACTTAGCATAAACCTCCCTCTCCAGGGATCCCCTGGCCCAGTGGGTGCCTCTTCTCTGGGCTTTGTCAGCCGCTGTGCTCCCCCCGTAACCACGTATGTCCCTCTGCCAGGCAGCTGTCTTTTCATTCATGGCCTCATCCACGCACATGGGGTTGGGGGGTGCTGCCAGCTGCGACCCTGTCCAGTTCCTCTCGTCCCCACCCAGCACCCAGCACAGTGTCTGGCGCTAGGAATGCAATCATAGAATTCTGAGTAAATGATGAATGAGCAAAGGAATAAATGAATGAACTGTCAGCATTCCCTCAACACTTGCTGAATCGAAGTGCGTCACCGACGTGAATGCTGGAGTCCGGGGGTGCTGTTAGGACACAGCTGTGGCTGTGCCTGATCTGCATTTTGACCTTGTTTGACACCTGCTGGTATCACCGACATGGCATGCGGGGACATAGTCTACTGGCGGAGGAGCAGGCGGAGGTTACAGAGGCAGTTGGTGCTTCGCACATCAAGGCATCGAGAGAAACCCTTCCCAGATGGATTCCTTTCCTCAGCTCCTCCTCCTCCTCTGCTTCCCAGGGCTAATAAGTGTGAGTAGACCTCCTCAGAAGGAGGCAGCTAGTGGTTTCCTCAGGCCTTTTCCTTACCTACCCTGTATCCGATCTGTTCCTCCCCGGGAAGATGAGTGAGCTGGGCCGCAGCAGGTGGCTCCCGGATCTGCTCCTTCATCGAAGAGGAAGATGAAACTCATGGAGGGTGAACAAGGGCTGTGGACAGGGGGCTGAGCTCCCATACGTTGGGGGTGTATCTGAGGGTCCAAGCCAACGTGGAGAGGCTCAGAGGCGGGGGACACGAATCCAGAAGTCCCAGTCGTGGGTCAGAACCCTGGCTGGTGTAGACCAGCTTTGTTCCACACGCAGGCCAGGCCAGGTGCATTCACACCGTCCTATCAATTATAGGTTTCATCAGAGCCCACTGGCCTGCAGATCACGTCCAGCCTCCTTAACACAGTTTACAAGGCCTCCCTGACCGGCACCCACCAACCCCTCCACCTCCCCAGGCTCTACTCCGTACATCCTGCTCCTCTTCCTCACCCTGCCCCAGCTGGTTCCGCCCTGGCAGGTCCTGCTCCCCTTCCTCCTGCACTCTTGTATGGCTCAGCTTAGTGACTGCTTCTTCCAGGGGGCCGGCCTGACCCCCACCCCGTCCAAGGCCAGGCCGGGTGCTCCCAAAATACCTTGGACCTTCTGAATCGTAGCACCTGGCACACTCTATGGTCCAGGCTTGTTTCCTCAGCACCATTCTCTGCTGGATGATTAAGAGCAGACACCAAAGCTGCTGGATTGATATTCTATCCCAATTCAGGGTCTGGACACAGCAGGGGCTCAGTAAATATGTTCTGGGTGACTGAATGAATAAGGTGATCAAGTATTTGCATAGCATCATAAGATGACTCAGAGGTAACCAGGTGTGGGGAGAGCTTCTTCCCTCTTCCAGCTCGGTCCCCCAACCTCGCCTTCCCTATAGACAAACCAGGAGGGCCTCCCTCTCCGTCTCTCAAGTGGCTACCTCCTGAGCCAACTCAAGCCTGCAATGGGTATAGATAGGGTTGCTCAGGATCCATTACCCCCTAGTCAGGCAAAAGCATTCAGACCACTCCCCAATTCTCAGCCTGGGTGTTGGGCTGATGACCTGTTTTAGCCCCTGAATCAGGCAGAACCTGAAGCCAGCCTGTGTTTGAATTTACTCACTTACTGATGTACAGAAGCTAACAAATTCCCTTTTTGCTTATATCACTCTGAGCTGGTTTCCAGGCATTTGCAAAAGGATTTTTTTAAACAGCTTTATTGAGATATAATTCACATGCCATATAATACATACATTTAAAGTGTATAAATCAGTGTTTTTAGTACAATCATAAAGTTGGGAACTACCACCACAGTGTAATTTTGTCTTTTCATCACGCCCAAAAGAAACCTCGAGCTATTACCAGCCACTCCCTGTTCCTCCCTCCCCCAGCCCCTGGAAAGTATGAATCTGCTTTCTGCCGACTCTGGACATTTCATATAAATAGAACCATCCAAGAGGGGCCATTTGTGACTGTCTTCTTTCATTGAACCCAGTGTCCTCACGGTTCATCCATATCATGGCAGGTGTCAGACTACCTTTCTCTTTACATCTGAGTCATATTCCATCATGTGGGTGGACCACATTTTGTGTATCTGTTCCTCACGTGATGGACATTTGGGTTGTTTCCACTTTGGGGTCCTGTGAACGATGCTGCGGTGCACATTTGTGTTCAAGCCTTCGTGTGCATATATGTCTTCACTTCTTGTGGGTGTAAAGCTAGGGATGACGTTGCTGGGTCATGTGGTGGCTCTGTTTCACCTTCTGAGGAGTCACCGGTCCCTTTTGGGGACCAGCTGCCCAGCCGTTCTGGTGCTTAGTGATGAGGAGCATCTCCAGGTGCGCTTACCGGCCTCTCCTATGTCTTCTTTTGGAGCGATAGGTATTTGAACCTTTTCCCCTTTTCTAAATGTGTGCTTTTAGGGGCACCTGGGTGGCTCAGTCATTGAGTGTCTGCCTTCGGCTCAGGTCATGATCCCAGGGTCCTGGGATCGAGCCCCGCATCGGGCTCCCTGCTCAGCAAGGAAGCCTGCTTCTCCCTCTCCCACTCCCCCTGCTTGTGTTCCCTCTCTCGCTGTCTCTCTCTCTGTCAAATAAATAAATAAAATCTAAAGAAAAAGAAATATCTCAAGTACAGAGAATACCTTCTCGTGCACTCTTGCATTCAACACCTAGGAGCCTCTTGCTGTCGTTGCTGAACTTGTTAGAGTTAAAATGTTGAGGGGCGCCTGGGTGGCTCAGTCGTTGAAGCGTCTGCCTTCAGCTCAGGTCATGATCCCAGGGTCCTGGGATCGAGCCCCGCGTCGGGCTCCCTGCTCAGCAGGAAGCCTGCTTCTCCCTCTCCCACTCCCCCTGCTTGTGTCCCCTCTCTTGCTCTCTCTCTCTCGGTCAAATAAATAAATAAAATATTTTAAAAAAATAAATGTGTGCTTTTATTGTGAGTTGTAGGAGTTCTTTATATAGTCTGGATACAAACCCCTTATCAGATAGATGATTTGCAAAAAATGTCTTCCTTTCTGTGAGTTGTCTTTACACTGTCTTCACAGCATCTTTCGTTGTAACACAAAAGCTTTTGATTTTGGTGAAGTCCACTGTATCTATTTTTCTTTTTGTAACTTGTGCTTTTGGTGTCATTGCTAAGAAAGAATCTTAACATGCCCATCTTCCCTGAGAGGACTGCTCCCCCTCGAGAGTCTGCCCTGCCCTCTGTCCCCCTGGCCTGCCTCCCAATGAGAACCTGAAGACGGGGGTGTGTCTGAGCCCACCATGTCAGTGTCGCCTGCTCCCACAACAGTGTGTTCTCAGTGAGAGCACATCTCGGGCACCTGGGGAGACCAGGTTCTGAGCCACACACTCCTGCCCCCACGGTGGCCAGAGAAAATGGACATTCAAGGACTTCCAGAAGGAGGTAGGCGACAAGGAAGGGAGCCAATCATGGAGCGTGAGCGTGAGTCACACTTCACCCCTTTGGGGCTGAAGACCCTGGAGTTTGCTTGAATCAGGTAGCTCTCCCGGCCCATTGCAGCAGCTGTGAGCTCCATCCACCCCAAACAACATTCAGGCCTCCAACCAGCAGGAGCCAATCTCTGCCCTTTGCTAACTGAAGAGCTGACCATGTTCGCTTCTTTCTGTGCCCTGCTCCCTCCCCACCCACCTCCCTGCCTCCAAAACATAGACCCTTCACCCTGAACAATTAACAGCTTGCTCAACATTCACTCAAGAAACCCAAGGCTAGAGCTGGGGACACACAGAGAAAGAAACAGGCATGGTCTTTGTCCACGTGGCCAGAAAGCTATCACACTGTAGAAGCCGACACATTCTACTGACGAATGGCAATTAGGTTTGGGTGATAAGCAGTTATGTCACTGAAGGAATCCCCTAATCGAATGAAGAACTGCCCAAATAAAGGACTTCCAGAGGCCTGGAGTGGACTCAGAAGGTGTGTGCTCTGTCCTAACCTTGCCCCACACCACCGGTGTGGCGTTGGGCAGGTCACTCAGCCTCTCTGAGCCTCAGAATCCCCCCTGTCCCGGGCACAGGGGGAGGTGGTGACAATCTCTCTGTTCATGAAGAGCTATGTCCCAAGACCTGGCCTAGGCATTGCCCAGGGACTGTGCAACAACAGCCCCCCGTGGGAGGCACCCCCAGGAGAGGAGACAAACACCTCCGAGTGGGAGAGGCAGGGTGAGAGAGCGGTGGTTGTCACCCCAGCCCCACCCCCTCACCCTGCGGAGGGGCCTCGGCTCTGGGAAAATGAGATGAAGCTCCCTGGCAGAAAGGGTTGGGGACCCCTGAACTACAGCTTTCTTCTTTGCAGAGCAGCTGTTAAGAATGTGCTTCGTTCAAATCATAGCCATCACACTTACTATACATGTTCTGGGAAATGCAGAAAAGCACGCAAAAGAAATGAAAGTCCTCATTATGCCATTGCCCAGCGCATACACAGTTAACGACTTATTTCCTTCAAGTTGTTTTCTTCGGGGCACAGTTAACACGGATATATTTTATAAAATCAGCGTCATACTGAAAAGGCTGTTTCGTACTTACTTTTTCTTCAGTTAGCAATATGTCCCAGACATTTTCCCATCTCATTAAAGGGTCTTCTACAGCCCAACTTCCTGGTTGCTGGGTTCGTCTGTGGACATTAATAACAGCAAATGCTTATACACATGTGTAGTTTATATCGTGCTTTAGAGCCTTGTCATGTCCCCCTTGTGTTCATATGTTCTCAGTGCTCTTCATATGCGATCTCATTTAATCCTCACACCGGTGTGAACGAAGTATCCTATTAAGACCCATTTTACGGAGGAGAAGGCTGAGGCGCAGAGAAGTAAGGCCACTTGCCCAGGGTCACACAGCTGCTAAGTGGCGAGGCCAGGATTTGAACCCAGGGGTCTGGCTCCAGGGTCCACTTGGCCTCTGATGTGCCCTCATCGTGAGCACAAATGGGACAGGGATGGCACTGGGGGGTGAGGGCAGGCTGCCTCCTCTTCAGAGCTCTGGAAGTCTCCCGAGAGGGGGCAGGAAGACTGGCCGACTCTGCGCCCAAGCATGTAACTGATGCTGGGCTGTCTGTGCCCCCACCGCACTGTTCCCAGGGGCCTGCGGTGGGGAAGGTGGCTGCACCTGTCTCTGTGGACCCATGTGCCCTCCTACACCTGTGAGAAGCGCTGCAGACCCATTGGACACAGAGCTCGCATCAGTTTTAGCAACAATTCCCCACCCCTTTGGTCCCAAGCATTGTGTTCTAGAACGAGGACCGCCCCGGCCTGCCTGTGGCAATGCTGGCCTACGTCACTGCAGACAGGGGCTTCACTGGTCCATGGAAACCAGTGATTCCAGTAGCAGCCTCAACAGCAGGAGCCAGGTCACAGGCCTCAGCTGGCAGAACAGGCACCCCTTCCCCTGGGAAGCCACATGAGCCCCTGGGGCTCTGGGACTTTTTAAGAGGGCAGGAAGAAGGGAGGAAAGCATAGGCTTCAGGCCAGTGTGGAGGGGTGTTGTTCAAGTGTCCACAAGAGTCCCCCAAACTAGGGAGCAGGACACCCAGTTCTATAGACAGACTGCATCCTACGTGGCCAGCCCCCAGGGTGGGAAATGCATCGTCCTGCCCCTCCCGAATACATAAAGTCACTCGCACATGCAGGCATCGGGCTGCTGAGTGGGACGGGCAAACGGTCTGCAGGCGACCGTCTGACCTTAATTCCTAACCCTGCCACGTCCTGGCTGGGCCACTCTGGCCTCCGTAGCTTCGGAAGCCTCAGAGAGCCACACCCCAGGGTTGCTGCAAAGGTGGAACGGGACATCCACGGTAAGCGCTTTGTCACTAGATCAAACATTTCCATGTGTACACCCCTGATGGCTTCTGTTGAATAAATCCCAAAGTGCGCAAGGGCCAGGTCAAAGGGCACCTGCATTCTGCAAGCCTGCTGCTGCCACCTGATGGTCCCCTTTGTCACAGTGCTGCTCAACCTTCCACAGCACCAAAATCACCTGGACGCTCATGAAAAAGCAGACACTGGTGCAGCGGGCTGGGCGAGGCCTGAGCTCTGCATTTCTCCTCCCAGCGGAGGGGTCCCCATGTGTCCACGGGAAGCCTACTGCTCAATGGGGCCGGCAGACCCCAGCCCCAGGCGGGGTGTTAACGGTCAGCTGCATTGGCTGTCGGGGCTGGAGAAGGCTGGTTCTTGGCGTGCCGCCTGCGTCCGGCACAGCTCCTGCCCACCCCGCAGAGCCTGAACCTCTGCCTTTGGCCGCGAGCCCAGCCTGGCCGTTTCCGCAGCCAATTTCTGCGAATCTAATCCGCCCAGAGAGGATTAGAGAGTCCGGCTCTCTGCACCAAGGCCAGGCGGTGGGGGTCCAGCCCTGTGCGTGGAGGGTCTTTCCTGCAGCCCCTAGGCCTGCGGGCTTCGGTCCCTGCCGCGAGCAAGTTGAGAGAGGACGGCAGGCCGAGGGAGACCCCATCTGGACGGGAGTGGCCGTGCAGCAGGCTCTCTCCACTGCAAACCCCAGCAATGGGGAACCAGAGACTGTGTACAAGCGTGGGGGTTTCTGCTCTACCCCCAAGAGGCTGCCAATGCCTGTGCTTTCCTTGCGTTGGGGTTGGGAGAGGGGAGAAGCAAACAAATAAATAAATTTAATCCTGGTAAAAGTTGGGGGGAGGGCACAGAACACTTAAGAGTGTTTTGCTTTCCATGCGAACCATATGAAATTGCTGATTTGGGCCATTTTTGCCCTCCAGAAAGGCAGTTTCAGACGGCTCAGTGTTAATGCTCAGCGCAAAATCGGGGTTGTTTTTATAAGCTCCCGCATTCTTGGGACACACAAAACTGGTATATTTGCACACACTCACATATCTCACACATATTGCTACCCACAGGTGCCATATTTCATGGAATCTGAGATGCCACCAAGTATCAGGTGCTCTGGGTCCCTCTGTCCCTCTGACAGCTGAGGAATTCCAGACAGTGCTCCTATTTCCTCTTTCCAGCATAACAGGGCTGCTGTGCCTCATGGTACACTTCCCAGAGCCACATGCCTGTGAGGGATGATGAGCTAACATGGGGGATGAGGCCCCTCATGGGCCTGGTGTCTGTCTGTGTCAGTGGGGGCCATCCTCTTCCTCTTTCCTCTCCCACCAAGACTCTGAGGGTCAGCCCCAGGGAAGAGCAGCAGGGTGGGTGGGGAGGGGGGCCAGACCAAGGGCTCCGTGCCCCAGAGAATGCTAACCCAGGGTGGGGCTCCCAGGAGACAAAGATGCTAATATGCTAATACATAGCCAGATTACTGCCTCACCTGGCCCCGGCCTCCCAGAATCGGGAGTTGAGAACTTCCCAGGTGTTAATGTGCTGCAACCACACTGGAGAAACAGGGAGGACCCCCACCCAAAGCTGTGTTCGGACGCCAAGAGTGATGAGACACACACAGGCTCCAAGGGTAGGAACAGGTTGTTACTCCTGTAATGAGGCTTTCTGGGGAGAGCAAGGCAGCTCCCCAATTGCTCCAGAATGGCTGGAAGGAGCAGGGGAAGGAGACTGGCCTGGGGTCTTCCTGTGGTTGGATGACGGGGCCAGGGGGAGGGTTCCTCCGCTCAGAAAGGAGCTGTGGGCTGTGAACCTACTGTAGCACCGAAGGACGGAGCAGCTGGGCTTTTTCCCAGCCGGCCGGGCCACAGGGCCACGGGGCACAGGGAAACGGGGTTAACCACTGCCGGGAGTGCAGCATCTCGGATGGAGTCAGACGCCACCATGTGTCGGCTCGCCTGCCTCCCGGCTCTGAGACACTCGGGGACACGCGTGGCAGGCATGCGTGTTCACACATGCACAAATGCACGGGGAGCACGACGACCCCTGTGAGTCTCCAGCATGTTAGTGTCTGCGGGGGTGTATTCAAGCCACCTCTCCCAGAGCGTCCTCATAGCGGCTCCTTTGTCAACATACACTCAAGATTCCAAACGATGAATAGTTCAGCATGTACCAGACGCCCATGTAGCACCACCCAGATCGAACAAATGTTAATTTTTTCATATTTGCTTTGAATGTTTCTTAAGGAGATCAAAGTTAGACTTGACGTGCTCTCTCCTCTCCCTCTCTCTCCCTCTCCCTCTCTCCTTTTCTCAGATCGCTCACTCTGGGAACCCAGCTGCCAGGTTGGGAGCCACCCTATGGAGAGACATAGCAAGGAGTAAAGGCCTCCTGTGAACAGCCAGCGAGGACCTGGGGCCTGTCGACAACCACAAAGTTATCTTGGAAGTGGACACTTCTGCCCCAGTTAGAGCTCCACATGACCCCCTGACCTCAACCACACGAGACATCAGGAGCCAGAAAACTCAGGCAGCTCCCAGATTCCTGACCCACCAAAACAAGGAGCTAATACATGTGTGTTGTTTTAAGCCCCTGAGTTTGGGGGCATTTGTTATGCATCTGTGGATAACTAATACACCCATTGGCATCACTCAGAGGCTGGGTGCTAGGACACAGATGGACTTGGGCATCCACCTGGCCCCACCACCAACAGTCTCAAAGCATCTGTTCCTCGTAGTATCCTGGCATTGGATGGGGTGGTGATGAGCCAGGAACCACCAATGTGGACCCCTGACCCAGCATGCTGAGCTGTGTCCCGGAGGGCTGAGCCCGGGCAGCATGTCTCTATGAGTCCTGGGGGCAAATGCCTTCCTCCTGGTCCCCCTCCGGGTCCTCCAGCCCACCTTCTCAGCCAGTTCCCTTACAGTCCGACCATCTGACCCTCTAGGGACTAACACCACGGAATGAACTCAGACCAGCTCTGATCTGCAGCTCAATCGCCTGGCCCAGCTTCCTTCCCAATGTCACTTCTGACGCAGAACCCAGCAGTCCTTGCCACAGAAGGTGTTTGGAGTTCTGCCCCCAAGTCAAGAGGTTCTGCAGTCAGACAGACTGGGTTTCCAATCTCCTCCCACCATCTCTGCCCCCGAGGCTCCTTCTGGAAAGTGGGCTCCATCATCAGGCCTATCTCCAGGACGACGGAGAATCGAGGCAGACGAGGAGGGCCGGCGCTCAGCAGAGAGCCCTCAGCGAACATGCTGTGTGGGTGTCATGCCTTTATTAACACGATGACGGGAGGTGCTCGGCAGCCCAGCCCTGGGGGAGGCCTGGGGCCTGTGGCTGAGCCTGGCTTCCGCAGGAGGCCTGGGTGGGGTGTGGTGGGGCGAGGCAGGGGAGGTGCTCCCGAGCAGGGAGGGTCCCTCCCGTGTCCCACGGGGCCTTCTCTAGGCTCCATATGGAAACACGCTTCCTCCCACCCCCTGCTAACTCTATTTTTTCTTTCTTTTTTTATTGAGGTAAAATTCACACAACATAAAATTAACTGTTTAAAGTGAACAATCCAGTGGCATTTAGTACATGCACGGAGCTGTTGCAACTGTCATCACAATCTAGTTCCAGAACATTCCATCACCCCAAAGGAAACCTGCCCCCTCCCCCAGCCCCTGGCAACTATGAATCTACTTTCTGTCTCTACAGATTTGCGTCTTCTGGACGTTTCCTATAAAAGGAAACAAACGCTATGGGACCTTCTGAGGCAGGCTCCTTTCACGTCGGAAACATTTTCGGGGTGCATCCGCATTGCAGCCTGCGTCAGAGTGCCATCCCTCTCTGTGGCTGAGGAACATGGCATTGTATGGGTAGACGCCCTTGCTTGTCCATTCCTCGATGGGTGGACGTTTGTTTGTCGGCACGTTTTGACTGTCATGAATAATGGCGCTGTGAACACTCATTCACCGGTTTTCGTGTGGACCTGTGGTTTCAGTTCTCCTGGGGAGATACCTGGGTGTGGACCCCCTGGGACTGTTTGCTTTTGAGAACCCCACCCCCCTCCTGCCCGCTCCCACCATGCTCTCAGCGCGCTGAGAGCTCATGATTGCGCTCTCTCCAGGGGTCATTTCCACGGGACTTTGGGGAAAGATCTGCATGGGGGTCTGTGAGCCCCATGTGAGCAGGGGGGGCTTGCTCACCCCGCATCCAGGCCTGGTGCATGGAGATACGCAGGGACACCTGTTAATGTGAGAATGGACTGCAGGTATGAGCCGACGGGCGAGCAGAGACGTTGACGGGAAGCCCGAGAAGCCCGGCGCAGGCGACTTGGCAGATGTGGTGCACACTCAGGTGGGCTCGGGGTGGGCTGAGGTGCTGGGGCTTATGCGCAGGTTGTGCACAGGGGCAGCTCCTACTGAATACACTACATCCTACACTGGCCCCAAGGACAAGAGTGGGATGGCATCCTAGTGAGGTTAGAATTAACACGTCTGTGTCCCTCCTTCCACCCCCTCTGCCCCCCAGATCTTCTAGCATCACCTCCAGATTGACTGAACCCACTGGAATCCCGGCTCAGGGTCCGTTCCCGGAACCCGGTCTAAGACGGTAGGTGTGCCCTCTGGTCGGGTTGAGGACCAGCCTTGCCATTAGGAGGGATGCCTGATCATTTACAGTAAGGATTAACCAGAATCAAGGGCTTTCCCGAGGCTGCTGCATTAGGCACCGTTACGCTCTGGTTCCACGGGGCTGCCCGGGGCTACACCGCCTCCCCCAGAAGACACAGGTCAGGTGGGACCAGGGGAGGAAAGTGAGACGCCCCCCTCAGAGTCCTGCAGTGCAGGCTCACACCCAGGGGGCAGCACCCCCTTGTCCTGGTGGCCCTGGTCCTGAGAGTAGATGACGCCCTGTGGACACAGGTGTGCACACGTGTGAGCACGTACATGCGTGTGCTCGTGGTGAACACACATGTGTACGTGTGTATCCGCATGTCTTGCACGTGTGGCTGTGTGCATGCATATGTATCTGCATGCGTGTAGTGTGCCTGAGTATACATGGGCACATAGGTGAGTGTATGTGTGTTGGTGTGTGTCGCATGTATTTGTGTGTACGTGTGCCTAAGTGAATTGTGCGTGTGTGTGTGTTGGCACACCTCACAATAGCTACTGAGCACTTGTCGTAGGCCCAACATAACCCTCGGGGCTTTACATGTAGTAACCCATTTAATCTGCACAACCCTTTGGGGTCGGTCCTACCATTATCCCCATTTTGCAGATGGGGAAACTGAGGCTCAGGGAGGCCACACAGCTGGTAGATGTGGAACCGGGATGCAAGAGCAGACAGCCTGAGTCTGGAACCCACACTCTGAACCTCTAGGGAAGGTACTCGATGACGTAAATCTATCTTCCCCTCCGAGCTACGGATCAGTGATGCTCCTTCCTTTTGTGCTGGCTTCTTCGCAGCCGAGGAGAACAAGAAATCCCAGAGCATACCTGGTACGTGTGCTCACTTTACAATCGAGAGGAAGGGCTCCAGGGAGAGACGCGACGCCCCCCTGCCCCGCAAGCTCACGGGGCCCTCGGTGACAGGTGTGGCTCCAGACCTGCCCAGAGCCTGGCGGTCCCAGAGGAGAGGCGGACCCCACATGTCCGTCAGACTGCAGGACCTCCTCCAGCCCAGGCCGCACAAGCTGTGTCCTTTCGCCGACGGCCGCCAGGACCCACTCTGTCCCGCTGAGGTGAGCCTCTGCCCACGGCACGCCGAGCCGTGCTCACTCCCCAGGGCACCTGCTGCCTGACCCCTTGTTCTTCCGGCGGGTGGGTTCCCCTTCTCACCTCACTGCCAGTGTTAGTGGGAAGGAAAAGGGCCAGCAGAGCCCAAAGCCTGGGGGTGGTGCCTCTGGAGCATACGCTTAGCCCACGCAGAGGAGCGAGGCTGCTCCCTCCTGGCTTCAGGCCTCGTCTGCCCGCCAGGGTCGGATCATGGGACTGGAGAAGGACGTCACCTGTGGTGACAGCTGCCCACACTCCCCGCCCCCGCCCCGCTCTGGCTGCCAGACAGGCTGGCCTTGGCCAGAAATGATATGATCTGAAGCTGTTCCTGAACCAGAAACCCCAGGACCGTGCCGTTTGAATTCTCCTTGCAATCAACTTGCTTCTCCCCCCTGCTTTGATTTTTCAAAAATGTGTTTCACCATGTAATATATATGCATTGCAGAAAAATGGGAAAATGTAAATAAGCATCAGGAGGAATTGAAAATCCCCCAAGTCCGCCGCACAGTGAGGAGGTGAACCGCCCTGATCTACGCACACAGCGGTCGCACTCCTGGCAGGAAGCCCGGCTCAGGGGCTCCGTGATCACCGCCAAGCTCCAAACGGGACTAACTAAAGTTTGGTGGCACTGGAAGCCGGGGTGGCGGCCACTGGGTGGAGGAGCAGGGCCCGGCAGGGAGGCTGCACCTTTGTGCTCCTTTGACTTATGACGTATGTTCAGCAACGTCTTGACCAAATGGACACTCGCCCTTTTTATTCCCAGGGATCGCCGCTATTCACCTTTGCGGGTCCCCTGACAGACCTTCTCGTGTGTGTTTTTCTCGTGGGAAGATAAAACCCACTGTGCCTGCCGTGTTTTCACTGGTCAGATGGCGGGCGCGCTGTCCCGACACGAGCCCCCCCCTCCCCCCGCCCCGGAGGCCCCCCGCTGCGTCGTTGAGGGAGGGTAGCAGCGAGCAGGCAGCAACAGTACCCTCCTGCTCTTCACCTGGCTCTTTCCCCCGGTCTTTGCAAACATCTTCCCAATCAAGAAATCACACCTGTGCCTACGTATCAGGGAGCCTCCAACCCAGGGAAACGCCCAGTAGGATCCTCCAAATTGGTTTCTGTCCAACCTGAATATAGAAATGTTTTGGATGTCAAAGAAGTCGTCACAGGAATGCTATTGAAATTTAATCCATTAGTTAAATTAGAAATGCAATTTTAGATCATAAATAAGGTCACAGAGAACATGTGGGGAGGCGCCTGGGTGACTCAGGTGGAGAAGTGTCTGCCTTCGGCTCAGGGCGTGATCTCAGGGTCCTGGGATCGAGCCCCGCATCGGGCTCCCTGCTCGGCGGGGAGTCGGCTTCTCCCTCTCCCTCTGCCCTTCCCCCTGCTTGTGCTTTCTCTTTCTGTGTCACACTCTCTCTCAAATAAATAAATAAAACTTAAAAAAAATAAATTAAAAAACAAAACAAAATAAGAACACGTGGTGGAGGCCGGCGAGTTGTCTAGCCCACAGCTCCCCTCTCCCTCCCGGGGACACACGTACCATCCACCCCGGCAGGTAGCGCAGGCACCCAGAGGTTCGGTCGGCAGGACTCCGGCAGTCACACGGTGCACCACTCCCAGCCTGGCCTCAGAAACCTCCCGAGTCCAGCCTTCCCTAGCTCGCAGCCCACGTGTTGCCCGGACGCTGAATCCAGCCCAGGATGCTGACGCCCCGGGGATGGTGGACCCACCACATGACGGGCCCTCGCCCCCCGAAGACCACTCGCCAGACACCCAACCACGACTGAGGTGAGAAAGAAAAAAGGCACGGCTCACTGCACACGAACGTCTCAGCGTTGGGGGCGGTGCTGGACCCGCTCTAACTCAACATGTCAGCTTACAGGTAGAGCTTCCTCCGCATCACGTCTCCAGACTCACGGCGTGTGTCGCCAACATGACAGCCACGCCGTGAGCCTTCACGCTCCGTTCCCCAGGCGCGGCATCTTGCTCTGTCTTCCCGTTCTGAGGCTGGGATCCACTCCGGGGCTGTTGATGATCCCTTCACCAAGACACACGTCTCCACTGACGGAATATGAGGGCGGTGTTCTCCCAAGTCCACTTGCAGGTCTCGATGCCTGGTCTTCACCACCTCGGCGCTCGCAGGATTTCTTTCGAAAGAGACTGCTACAAGGCTTATTCACTGTGGCCCCTACACTTGGGAGGTCCTCCCCACAGAAGATTGGCTAAACCCATGTCTGTGTCCTCTTTCATTGTTTTCCTCCTGTTACCCCCAAAAGGGCCTCAGTTGAAGTCATTTCAGAAGAAGGTTTTTTGTCGAAATAAATGTGCTGGTTCAAAATAAAATAATTGAAAGACTGACCTGTAAATATACAATTATTAGGTGACTTTACTTTTAACCTGCTATGTTTTATTTGTATTATTATTTACTTTTTAGTTTGGGATTTCCAAACACATACAAAAGTAGGGTGGAGTGAATAATGGACACTCACGTGCCCACCACCCTTGGGACAATCTAACACTGTCTGCCCTCCAGAAGATGAGGGGGCCCTTCTCGGAGTCAGTTCAAGAAGAAGCTGTTAAGTAGCTGAGGTTCAGGAGGGAGAAGCGCCTTTCCCTCCTCCTTTGTCCTGTCATAGGCAGCTCAGGGCATTGCCAACTTTTCCTAGGAAGGGCCAGGCAGTAACTATTTGCGGTTTTGCAGATAAACGGTCTCTGCGGCACCTACGGGGCTCTGGGCCCTGGGGTTGCTATGTTCCAATAAAACTTTATTTACAAAACCTGGCAGTGGCTCGATTTGACCTGTGGGCCGTCGATTGCCAATCCTGATACAGCCCATCTCAACTTAGAGAAACACAAGTGTCCACCTCGGTTCAGCTGCTTCAACCATCAGCGACAAAAGACCCCACAGCCAAGAACTTGAGCACTAGGCCGTGCTGGGGTTTGAATCTCCGAGTGGGCCTTGGAGCTTAACTAGGGGTATGAGCCTGGGCAAGTTAGTAAGTCCTCTAGGCCTGGTTGGTGAAAGAGCCTTTGTAAGCGTCCCTGCCTCTGGGCAGAGTCGTGGGAGTGACCAGCTGACCTGGGTCGGGGGCTTAGCCCAGAGGCTGCCATGGGCTACCCGAGGGCCACTGTCATTAAAACGGGGGCATACAGGTAGCCGGGAACATGTGCTTCTGAGCATGAGGGAGGTGGCCCGGAGGGAGGCAGAGGCAATTAATAAATCAGGCCCGTTGGGGGCAGCAGGGGTTTGCGCTGAGAGCAGGTAGGAGGAAGCCGACAGAGGGCTGCTGGTCCTTCTCCGTGTGAGTGGCTCTTTTTTCTAAGGCCGTCTCTCCCACTTGACTATGCTGTCCATGCCACCAGGGACAAGGCGAATTTTACTCTAGCCCCCCAAGTGCAGGCTGCACCTCTGATCACTGGGACAAACAACCTCCTTCCAGAAACTTCCAGCTCGGCCCCTAGGGGAGGCAGTGCCCACTGCATTGGGCAATCCACCAGGCCTTAGGGGTGCTGGCTAGGGTGCGTCAACCAAACAGCCCACTCTGTGCCTCCCCATCCCCTCCCCCCCAATGACGGTGCCCAGCTGGAAGCCAGAGTGGGTAGAGGCCACAGTGGTCACCCAGGCCAGGGTCTCCTGGGGCCACCTGTGCCCCCAGGAGCTGTGGAGAATCAGGTGGACCTGGCTTCTCAGGGCTTCATCCTGGGAAGGGAGGCAGAGGGGAAGCCAGGGTGCAGGCCACAGGCCGGGGGAGCAGGGCCATGCCAACGGCTAGCTGTCGCCAGGCAGAAGCAGGGCTCTGGAACCAGACGGCAGTGGGACGAGGCAGCCCCTCGAGCCCTCAGTGTAGTGGTTGTTAATATGACTGATGGGAGGCAGGGGAGGTCAGCGGTCAGAGGTCATGACAAGGACTTTCAGGGATCAGTAGGAAAACACTGGAGAGAGATTTCAGAGGGCGAATCATGTAGCCTGGAGGAGGCCCGTGTTTGTGTCCCTGGCCCAGCACAGCTCTCAGCCCCACGGTGGGTCTCACCCCAAGAACTGACCTGGACCCGGACTTCCCAGGCCATCCCCCGACCCCGCCTCACCCACCTTCCTTTTGCGGGGCTGTCCTGCTGGTCTCCTGGGGCCGAACAAGCTCCTCATCAAGCGCTGCTTGTCCATTCGGACAGAGCAGCCCGTCGCCCAGGGAAGACATGACCCCATCCAGGCTGAGAACGTGACTCAGGAGGGAGGCAGCCGCACTGCTCCAGCAGCAGCCAGGGACGCCGTTTGGAAGTCTGCGGGCCAGAGCCACCCCCGCCCCGGGCTCCGCGCCCCCAGGGTCCTGCCTCCGTCACCGGCACTCCTCACACCCGTGAGATGAGAGTGCTCCGCGACAGGAGGCCCTGCCTACCCCCGTGCCACGGCCTCCCCCGATGGGCGCACTGCTCTCCATCCCCCAATGTGGGGCCTCGGGTCCCAGGAGAACCAGCAGGGGTTTTCCTTTGGGGGCCTCGGCTGTGGAGGCCCCTGAGTGAGTCCAGGCTGATGCCGAGAAGATGGCCATTGTCCCTTGTCAGGAAAGGTGGGGAGGCTAATGGGAGTCAAGGGGACAGAAGGACACCTGCCTCTCGAGGGCCCTGCGGAGGCCAAACTAGAGGGCGGGTGTGACCCAGCCCGACGCGGCCACTGCAGCCCACAGATGATATACTAGCCATCTTTGTGGCCAGTTTCTGACTACAGACTTTAACGTTGTCACCGAGTGAATGAGTGAGTGAATGTATCAAACAGGTACTGAGTGTAGGTCGTTGAGCTAAAAGTGAAGTAAATGAAAGAAAGGAAAGAGAATCTCACCGCTTTGGGCAAGTTCCTGCCTTGTTTGAAATGGAAATGTCTGGGGACACCCGGGTGGCTCCGTCGGAGGGCTTAGGTCATGATCCCAGGGTCCTGGGGTCGAGCCCCTGTGTCTCCCTCTCCCTCTGCCCTCCCCCCACCACTCATGCTCTCTCTCTCGTGCTCTCTGCCCCTCTCTCAAATAGATAAATGAAATCTTTAGAAGAAAGGAAGGAAGGGAGGGAGGGAGGGAGGGAGGGAGGGAGGAAGGAAGGAAGGAAGTGTCTGGAGCTTCCCAGGAGCTGTCCCTTCTCCCTCTTGCCACTGGGAGGCCCAAGGGCTCCACGGATGCCTGGATGCCGATGCTGGGCAACAGGGACCAGGCAGTCCTCCGCTCCAGAACATAAACACATTCCACGCGGCCTCTGGGAGGGCCACAGGCCCTGCTGGCTGCCTCGGAGGGAGGACTGTTATCCAAAGAACTGTGTGCAGCTGGGGCCTGCTTCCTGAGAGCTGGGAGAGCCCAGAGCATCATCAGGTTGACCCTGTGCTCCTGCTGATGGGCAAACTGAGACCAGATGGCCAGTGACCTGCCCAAGGCCCCTCGGGAGTCAGGGGCAGAATCCAAGCCCCTGCTACTCAGCCGAGCCCAGGTTCCACCAGACTGTGCATCTTGTTAGAACAAGAGGCCCAGAGCTCAGGTGAGGAGGAGGGCCTCCTCTGCAGCACAACGGTGCCCACTGACCGCCCAGCACCCCGTGCCTTCATGCCGAAGCTGGTGTCCCCGCTGACCAGAGCCCGCTCGGACCCCTCTATGTTTCCATCCAAGCGGCAACGGCCCCCTGGGAGGGCTGACCCCTTTGCAGTCAGAAGCCAGAGCCCCTTCCTCTGTTCTGGGTGATTTCTCCACATCAAAGGCAACTTCTGGAACTTTCTGTGAGTGACAGAACCAAGGAGCTGTTTTAGTCCCACCCTCCCCAACAAGCAAAAGCTGGGCTTTGGCAAAACACGAGCATGCGCCTGCCAGGCGGGGCTGGACAGCATTTCTGGGCAGGCCTGTGTGACATTCCCTAGAAACCACAAAACTAATCAAGTGTGGCCCCTCCAACTTGTGTGAGGAACTTGCACCGATCGTCCTTCCCGGAAGACGCCTGCCACCAGAGAAACCGCGGCCACGGGCCACAGATCCCACTGTTGACTCTAGGCCCGCCGCCGCCTCGAGACACTGCATGACCACTGCATACACGGCCGCCCCCAAGGGCGAAGTGGACTCTCCCCAGATGCCAGCCGTCCCGGGCTGTCCACGCGATGGCAGCACGGCTCCCCAGCAGCGTGCATGCAGAGACAGGATGCCACCTTCCCTGAGGCTTGCCTATGCTTGGCCCCGCCTGGTGGAGTGGTGTGTCTTGCTGCGCACAGAGATGGCTGCTGGGGGGATGGACAGCGGTGCAGCCACCGTGGAAAACAGTCGGACACTTCCTCCAACAGTTAAACATGGAGGGACTGCCCCAGGAATCCTGCTCCCGGGTCTCGACCCAAGGGAAATGAAAACATACGTCCACACAAAAACTTGTACCAGAATATCCACGGCAACATTATTCACAATAGCCAAAAGGTGGAACCAACCCAAGTGGCTGACACCCATTGAGCAGATAATGGAAACGCGAGCTAGCCACACACTGGAGTATTAATCAGCCACAAAGAGGACTGACATGCTGACGCGCGCCACTCAGCCCGGGGCCTTGGACACTGTGTCAAGTTAAGAAGCAGTCACAAAGACCACATCCGGTATGACTGCATTTGTACAGAAACAGAAGGTAAATTGGAGATGGCCCAAGGCCGGATGGGTTGGGGGCCGGAGGATGATAGCTAGGGCATGCAGGATCCTCTTCAGGGTGATTAAAACGTCCTAAAATTGACCGTGGTGGTGGCCGCACAGCCCTGTGAGTACACTAACCACCACTGAACCGCACACCGGACACGGATGCATTGTATGGTCTGTGAATTGTATCTCAGTAGAGCCTTAAACAAAGCAAACGTTAACGGAGGGTGAGGACGCCGTGTAACGGGCACTCTCAGGCACTTCTGGAGCCTTGAGTTACAGAGCTTTGTAGAGCCGACCATGCCTACTGAGGCTGAACACGCATGCACCATGACTTCAAGTCCCACTCGCAGTTGGAGCGAATGCACCTGTCCATCCACAGACACGTGCTAGGACGTCCACAGCAGCGCAGCTGGTGACGGCTCTCACTCGGAGCAACGCGCTGTCCATCAACAGCGGCAGGAATAAATAAATGTGGTCTGCTCATACAACAGAGTGCCGTGTGGCAGTAAGAGGAACGAGCGGAAGCCGCACGCAGCATGGATGAGTCTCAGACACAGCGGTGAGCGGGACAGGCACCTGCTGTGTCAGAAGCCAATCTTCTGCGCTGAAGGTCACATCAGTGCTCACTCCCGGGGGGCAGCCAGTGTCAAGGAGGCACAGGAATGGGGGCTACGGGGGCTGGCCATGTTCCACGAGTGCATTCGTTCTGAGAATGCAACTCACGACACATGCAGGATTTGCGTGCTCTTGGCTGGTATGTCGTATCTCAGTAAAAAGTCTGCTGATAAAAATGTTTCCAAAGTTAGTGGAAGGAGACAAGCCAGTGTCCATCAGCTGAAGAATGGATACACACAATGCAGTGACAGTGGGATGTTACTGGGCAGTGAAAAGGCAGGAAGTGCTGACCCGTGCTACAACAGGGAGGAGAAAACTGGGGGCAGATACCCCGCCACCTGCTGTGTGGATCCATCCACACCAGCTTGTGTGCCGAGGAGGCAAATCCAGAGATGGAGAGCAGATTCGTGGGTGCCGGGGTCTGGCGAGCGGAGTGGGGAGTGCCTGCTGATAGGGACAGGGTTTCTATTCGGGGCCATGAAAAGTTCTGGAAGCAGGTAGTGCTGATGATTGTCCCAACTCCGAGAATGTGCTAAACACCACTGAATGCCCCCTTGAAGTGGTGAATTTTGTGTTTAAGGAAGGAAGCAGAAGTATCAAGGAGCTAGCTCAATCTACAAAGAGCTGGGATTTCTAATCAACACACCCCCTGTCGATTGCCACTAAGCGTGTGTTTTGAGTCCTTGCTGTGTGCCAAGTTCCAGGGTGAGCCCCTTCCCTACAATCCCGTTCCCGTTTCCAAAGCCATCCTAGGGAGTCATCACAGTCATCATCCCCACATTACAGATGAGGAATCTGTAACAGCTGGGGGGCGGCAGGATGGGGCTCACCGTTCAGGGCCATCCTGCAGGCAGGTGGGCCGATTCCTCGCTGGCGGCCGGCCTGACGCGGCCCGTAGGGGAGGCGTTTGTGGGGGAGGGCACGGTGGGCCAAGACACCGACGAGCAACTGGGCAGACCACCACTGTCCCCCAGGCCTCCCTTCAGTGAGCCCGCGGCAGGGTCGAGGGAGGCTGGCCTCTGTGGGCAGCACCACAGTGCTGACGTCGCGGATGTCCTCCTGCCCGCCAGGTCTCTTAGAGCCTGTGTGCATCGCCCCCTGGCCTCTCGCAACCACCCAGGGTGTTCTCCATTCAACAGCTGAGGGAACGAGGCACATTGCTCATGCAGCGCCCAGTGGCAGAGCGAGGACCGAAAACCAGAAAGCCGTGGGCTTGACAGAACCTCCCCACGGGGAGCATGGGCCCTGAACGCACTCCCTGGTGATGGCCAAGCGGATTTGGCACAGTAAACACTTGGTAAACATTTGGAACCCTCTGGGGGGGGGGCAGGTTACAAAACAAGCCTTGGGCCTCAAGGTCAATGTGTAGAGACACACAGCTCCACAATCCCCCAGAGGCGGTGGTAAGTGTTCACACCTGGGACGCTTCCAACGGTACGCAGAGCTGGCGGCTGCCCCAGGGAGGCCACCACCACACCCCGCGGGGCCGGACCCCTCTCCTTCTGCAGAGTGGCGGGCAGGTACCCAGCTGGCCCCAGTCTAGGCTGGTTTCCCTCCAGCAAGGGAACAAACGGGAGCCCAGGGCTGAGGCCACAGCAAGAGGTGACCCGCAGGGCAAGGGCTGGTCTAGGACACGGCGGGCTTTCCCGTGTCCAGGCCAGTGCCCATCAGAGAGGATTCTGCCCTAACAGAATCGGGCCTTGCCTGGCCCCAACAGGGTGGATTTATTCATTCAACAAGTATCTACCGGGCACTGTGATGTTTGATTTTATGTGTCAAGGTGGCTGGGCCACAGTGCCCGGATAATTATTTAGTCCAACCTTATTCTGGATGTTTTTAGATGAGACTAGCCTTTAGATCGGTGGGTTGAGTAAAGAAGGTCGCCCTCCATAATGAGGGTGGGCCTCATCCAATCAGTTGAAGGCCTGGATAGAAAAAAAGACTGACCTCCTCCAAGTCAGAGGGAATTCTGCCAGCACACAACAGACTGGGACTGTGGCATCAGCTGTCCCCTGGGTCTCCAGCCCAGGCCAGCCCACCCTGCAGACTCTGGAATGCTAGCTGCCATAATTGCATGAGCCAATTTCTCCATATATATATATATATATATATATATATATATATATATATACATATATGTATGTGTGTATATGTATGAGAGAGATTTATATATATAAATATATAATGTGTGTATATGTGTATAATGTGTATATATGTAAACGTAAATTGGTTACATAATATTAATTCTGTTTCTCTGGCAAATACAGGTGCCTACAGTCTGATAGGGCTGGAACTCAGAGTGAGGACACAGCCCTATGGTGTCGGTCTGCCCTTCTGCTGAAGAGAAACAGCAATGGGACACCTTCAGGTCATGGAGGTCCCACAGGCCAACAGGCACAGGCTTTGCAAGGCTTTGCCAGCTCCTGAGAGCAAGCCTGTCTGCCAGGATAGAGGTTCCTTCCAGATGGCGGTGTGATCTTGACCAAAGGACTTCACATCCTAGGTTTCTATTTCCTTGTCTGTGAAGTGGGCTAATGACAGTTTTATCTCATGGGTGGCGATCCCAAGGACTGGACGAAACCTAATGCATATAAAGGGAGTTGTGCTCAGCCTCCCATAGGATCTCAGCAAAACTCCTCTGGATATGGTTCTCAGGTCGAGCCAGGGACCTGAATGTGTCAGAATCACCTGGGAGCTTGCCTAAAAAGGCAGGCTGCTGGGCCCCTCTGACCTGCTGAATCATCCTCTCTGGGTGGAGAAGCCCAGGATCTGCCTTTGAAGCATACCTATCTCTAGGTAGCAGATTTGGGAATCCTGGCCCATCACAGAGGGGCACCAAAGGACCCTTTGCAGGCAGGCAGGGCTGTGCCTTCTCTAAACAGGCAGGACCAGGCCCAGACCTCACCTCCCTGGGCTGAGTGAGTTGGACTGGGGCTGGGCTCTCAGCCACCAACAAAAATTGCCTGATAATGAGCTACCTCATTACCTTGCAGACTGCCAACCCCTCAGCCACCATCTGCCATCTCACCTGTCCCTGGCATATCCCCATCCTCCCGCTGCAGGAAGGGGGAAGACCATGCTGCCTTGAGCCTCCTCGATCCACACTGTGCCTGCATCCTGTTCCCATGGGGGGCCGTGTGCGGAGGCCGAGGCTGTGGGACAGATGCAAGCTGGGGGCCACGGGGGCAGGACAAGCAGCTTGCTCTCCAGCACACGCTTCAGCCGTGCTGGGGAGGGCTGTTTGTTTTAGATAGGTGATGGAGTTTCCTAGCACAAAATTCAAAAGGCACACAGGGTGCCCATCCTGCCTCCACACCTTCCGTCTTCTTTCCTACCAGGGCTCCAATTTTGTCCAGGGTGTCAAGTCCTTGCTGAAAACCCCCATGTCCCAGCCTTCCCTGCAGCCGGGCTGGGCCGTGGGACCCAGCACTGCTGATAGCACATGCATGTCAGGAACAGGCTTCTGGAAAGGCCCTTCCCACTCAGCTGGTTTCTGCGCTTTGCACGGCCCTCCTTCCTGTGTGGAGGCCACAGAGGGTCGGGTGCAGCCACTGTCGGGCAGCCATGACGGCAGGAGCTGGGCGAGGTCACTGCTGCCCCAGCCAGGATGCCCACATCTGCTCGCCGCTGGGTCCCATGACGAGACGTGCTCCTTATCCACTATGCCCGAGCCTGGTTCTGTTCCCGGAAGTGCACACAGGCTGCTCCCAACCGACTCGGGAATAAGGTGAGAAGTCTCCTTCTCCGCCCTGTCCCACAGCCCAGCTTCCCCAGAGGCAAGCAATGTAAGCAATATGGCAGGGGTCTTGGGGTCATCCCAGAAATCTGGATGCCCATACAAGCACATAGCATTGTGGGTTGCTCTCCTTCTGCATCGGAATAGTGGCACGTGGCACACGGTTCTGCACTCTACCAGAGCGCCTAGATTCCCTCCCGCCCAGGCGCGGTTGTGGGCTCCATGTGCGACATCACCCAAAGGGACGGACACCGGACTGTCTCCAACCATTCCAGGCACATGCTTTCCAGGCAAAGATTTCTTTTTTTTTTTTTTTTTTAAGATTTTATTTATTTATTTGACAGAGAGAGAGAGAGCGAGAGCAGGAACACAAGCAGGGGGAGTGGGAGAGGGAGAAGCAGGCTTCCCGCCGAGGAGGGAACCTGATGTGGGACTCGACCCCAGGACCCTGGGATCATGACCTGAGCCAAAGGCAGACGCTTAACGACTGAGCCACCCAGGCGCCCCAGGCAAAGATTTCTAAAGGTACTGTTCAGCCAGATGGCTCAGGCTAGGAGGGAAACACAGGTAGCCCCGTGAAAAGCAGGCTGGGAGACAGCCAGAAGACCTGCAACCTCCAGGCTATATGGCCGCACCCCAGGAGGCTTGGCCCCTCCCCCGACAATATACGGCTCCACCCTCAGGATATGTGGCCCCACTCCCCCCACAATATATGGCTCCCCCTCCCCCCACCCAGAATGCCTGGCCCCACCCCCAGGCTATATGGCCCCACCCCCAGGAGGCCTGGCCCCCCTCTCCCCCTCCCCCCACTCCTGCTCCATTAGAATCTGTTCTCCCTGTTTGCTTTCCTGCTGCCCAGCCCCTCCTCTGGCCATCACCACTGGGCCCAGTCCTCACTGCCCCATTCCTGTGCGGCTGTAACTGCCTCCCACCCAGCCCCACTCCTACCCCCTTCTCACTCCCAGGGTATGGCACTCACCCCTGCTTAAGGCCCCCTAGGGGGCTTGTTGCCTCCAGGGGCAAGGACCACGCCAGAGCAGGTCGTTCTGCAGCCAGAGCACACTGTCAAGCTGTCCACCCCAACCCGCCCTGGGCAGCGAGCCCCACCCCACTGGACCCAGCCACTCGCGTCGGCTGCCCCTCCTCCCCTGCAGACTTTCATCCCGATTCTAGGAGTCGACCGCTTTCTGCACATTTTGCCGGCACCTCTCACTTAATCCCCAACCCTGGGAGGTCAGTGACTGTGTCTTGGGTCTGACTGGAGAGGAAACTGAGGGCTGTCTATGGTGGCGTCCCCCAGGCTCCACACATGGGTTTCGTTGGTTGAAAGAAGGTATAAATGAGGTGGGCAAGGAGATGGAGAGGCAAGAAAATGCCCAGTTTCCACAGCAACAGAAAGGCTGCAGCACCGTGAACAGAGAGGATGGAGGGGGTTGTCCTGGGAGTAGAATCAGTCCTGGGATTTGAGGACAGAAGGGATCTTCAGGGGTGCCTAGGTGGCTCAGTCGGTTGGGCGACTGCCTTCGGCTCAGGTCATGATCCTGGAGTCCCGGGATCGAGTCCCGCATCGGGCTCCCTGCTCGGCGGGGGATCTGCTTCTCCCTCTGCCCTCTTCCCTCTCGTGCTCTCTGTCTCTCATTCTCTCTCTCTCAAATAAATAAATAATCTTTAAAAAAAAAAAAAAAAAAAGAAGGGATCTTCAGTTCCCGCTAGTTCAAGAGTTCTCAACAGGGTGCGAGTTCCCCCCAGGGGACATTCGGCAATGGCCGCAGACGTTTCTGGGGGGTCATTTTGGTTGGGTGGGAGGTGCTACCGGCGTCTAGTGGACAGAGACCAGGGACACCACAAAACAGCCTGCGGCGGCACCCAGGGCCGAGCAGCAAGGCTATATCCAGCCCAGAACGTCCACAGGGCAGAGATGCAGAAACCCTGACGCCAGGCAGGCCCTGTTCTGGGCTCGAATGTGCTCTATGACATCTTCCCACCCGCTCCAGAGCTCGTTTCAGTCTTTGCTTAACTGCCTCCAGTGACGGAGGGCTCACTACCTATGGGAGCAGCTGGTCCAAGGTGAGGAGCTCGGCATCGGTGCCAGAGCTGGTAGGACACCTGGGGGAAGCTGCTGCACGCGTGTCTCCAAAGCAGAAAGGCAGCACTGGGCTTGCACTGAAGGCTTCTAGAGGAATGAACCCAGGCAAAAACTAAGACACCAGCTTCTGTCCTTAGACTGACAAGGAGGAGGGTCCTCCAGAAACCAGGGGTCTGGGGGGGCAATTCAGAGGGTCCTGCTGGTTCCTGGCCCAGGATCTCCCAGCCTGTGGCTGCAGGGTGGGAGTGGGGACAGGAAGGAGGAGGCAGGACATCTGTATTCCCAGAAGTAAAATTAAGTGTCTGCAGTACTAAAGTCTTGTTCGTGATACGCACGTCGAAGTACTTAGGGGGAAATGTACATACCCTGAAATATGTCCAAAAATAAGAAGAGATGGATGGATAGGTGGGGTTAGATGGACCTGTGTTGGAATTCACAAGCTGGAGTCTTGTCTCCCTGCTGACCCTTGGTCCTCTCATCTGTAAAGTGGGGATGATCACAGCACCTGCCTGGAAGGTTGGAGGTGAGGATAGCATTTCTGAGATGTCTGCCCTGACTCTGGCTGATATGACCATCTGAAGTCTCCATGGGAGGCAAAGTTGCCTCTTGAGCCTGTCCTTGTTCTGCCCGAGCAGCGGGGAGCCTGAGTGGCGGCGGGAATTTCCAGGCTGTTGGGAGGCAATGGCCTCTGTGCCCCAGCCCATCCCACCCCGAGTCCCAGCCTGGAAACCCTTGGGGTCACAGACTGAGGTTTGCTTTCTGTTCTGCCCAGGAAGGAAACAGGGCCAGTCCTGAACAGAGGCCAGGCAGGCACTCAGACCTTGAGCCTGCAGCTGGGCGATCTTTTAGCAGCTGGGGAGAAGCTAGGCTATTTCTATGCCCATCAGGTCCCCAGGGGCCCAGCCGGCCAGGAACGCCACTCAGGGCCAGGCCCATCCAGTCACCAGCCATGACACTGGTTTTCCGGAAAGTGTAGGCAGGATGGGACAATGCTGTCTGGCTGGGAAGTGGAGACGCTACCCAGCTGTGAGAAAGCGGCCACCGTGCCCGGGGAAGCTGGGTGTGAGCAGCATGGCCCAAAGCTGGTTGGCAAGTCCGAGTGTGTGGGAAGGAACGTTGCCTACAAGGCAGCACAGACCCTCCTCCCCCCAGGCAGGGCGGAAAAGTGAGGGTGTTTCAGGCAAGGGAACGGGCTGGATGCAGGCAGGGCAGTGGCATTCAGCAGAAAGGACTGAACTGTGGGCCAGGGCAGATGAGCCCTTCCTGGAGGCAGCAAGCGTGGCCGAGCACGTGGCCTCGGAGTCTGGCTCTGGGCTTCAAAGCCTGCTTCTGGCTGTGCGGTCTTGGGCGAGTTGCATAACTGCTCTGTTTCAACAAGATGGGGATGATCTGAGCATCTAGTCTTAAGAGCTCTTGCAGGGAGCCCATGTGACAACATTGAGGGCACAGTGAGCAAGGAAGGAGCATTAGCGCCTCTGGGCCTCGGTTTCCCCATGTGGGAACTGGGAGAGCAGACTCTGTCCCATCTATGGGACCCTCTAGATCCGATGTGTCCCCTTCCTCTTGTCTGGAGACGGCGTCCAGCTCCCTTCCTCAAAGCTGAGCCTCTCTGCCCTCTTTGAAAAGCCTGTTTGGGGGGGCACCTGGGTGGCTCAGTCGTTGAGCATCTGCCTTCGGCTCAGGTCATGGTCCCGGGGTCCTGGGATCGAGCCCCATGTTGGGCTTCCTGCTCAGCGGGAGGCCTGCTTCTCCCTCTCCCATCCCTCTGCTTGTGTTCCCTCTTTTGCTGTGTCTCTCTCTGTCAAATAAATAAATAAAATCTTAAAAAAAAAAAAAAAAAAAGAAAAGCCTGTTTGGTTCATTTTTTGTGCGGGAATCTTAGAAAAGCCGAGTGCAGAGCAAGGGGGCAGAAGCAGCCCATCAGAGGGCCACCCTGCATCTCCTGCCCAGGCAGGGTCTCCTCTGTCCGCACGCGCCATACACACACGGAGCACGCGCGGGCAGCCCGCCGTCTTGTCCTGCTTCGTGGCACCTCCGTTAAGTGTCTGTCCACACTGTTTCGTAATCCTGGTAAACACTGGCTTTCCCTTGCAACATTTATTTATGTATTTATTGCAAAATAGCTATTTTTCTCATTGTAAGAGCAGTACAGTACTCATTGCAAAATATTCAGAAAATAAAAAGTGTAATGAAGAGAGAGGAAGAAAAGATTGCCCTTAACCCTCAAATCCCGGGGTTGTCATTGCTAACCCTTTGGTTTTAAGAACCATCTCTGTAGAAAGGTACTTGTTGACTTATTTACAAACTTAAGATCATACCTACATATGTGCTTGCTGTTATGTTTTTCACTTTACATGTACGTATACACATGTATGTGTGTGGGTTTCCACACATACATATATATTCACATAGGTACGTATATTCATACGTTTTACTTTGTTGCATGGTCTCATACCCCCCTTGAGGTAGGAGAGCAAAGACACTGAAATAAATCACATTTAGGAGTTCTGCATATACTCAGATACATTGTTAAATGCTGCCGCCTCTGTCCTGGGACCCTGATATTCTGCTGTGCGGGGCCCCTTCCTCCTCCACCCCAGGAGGGCAGGGGCTGCTGGCTCCCGCATCCTTTGTTAACCGCCTTGAGCCCCACTCGCACCTTCACAAATTGACCCTCCACTGAATTCTTTGAACTTGCCCATCTGTTTCTGCTTTCCATTCCGCGCTCCAAGTTTGGAAGCTTATTCAACCACGTCTCTGCTGGGTGTCAGCGAGGTGGAGTCCGGCTTTTCACAAGAATTGTGAAATGCTGTACTCTCTCCCTTGGGTGTGCCTGGGAGAGGGATTCTGGGAAGTGAAATCGCTGGGTCTCGAGAGCACACGTTCATATTTCTAGCCGCCCCTGCAGATGGTCCCTGGACACTCTGTCTGGAGAGATGGCGCTGCTCACTCTGCCATCCCCTGTGGCTGGACGTGTCTGCTGATCCCAACAGTTCCCATTATAAGTAACACTGGGGGGAACATCTTCAAGCACAAAGTGGCTTCTGTGTCTGGGACTGCTCTCTGGCCGGCCTGGATTTCCCAAATTGGCTACAGACAAGATGCCCAGGGAGCCTCCCGCCTGGGCTGGACGGTTCATTTAGAACGGCCATACCCGCCAAAGTTTACACTGGAGTGACAAATCTGACAAGAATAACTGCTTTATTTCATGATCTATGTGTCCACTGACATTAGGAGGACAGCGCCCCATGAGATGCCCAGCATGTAGGTCCTACAGAAATATCTGACCTTAAAAAAAGCCACAAAAATCGAACCTCAACCTCCCTCCCCTGGGGCTCCAGCTGCCTCTTCCTGCTACGGACGGAAGGAGATACTTCTGACTGCAGAGGGGGGTCCAGCGGGCCAGACCATGCAGCCCCCCACCCAACTGCAGAGAGCAGGAGACCTGGCACCTGGGGATGCCGTTGGTGTCCTCCCCACACTGGACTCCCAGGCCCCCCACTTGCTCCTCCTGGGTGCTTGCTGCTGCCCCGGGGTTTGGGGTCAGGGCCTATACTCATGTGAACGGATTTTAAGGTCAGTCCCTGAAACTGGATCTCTGACATGTGTTGCTAGAAAATCACGTGATCCACTGTGTGCTGTTCACTCCACCCTGACTTCGGGAGCCTTCCATTTGGATTCGGTGGGTCCGAAGTGCTCATGTTCCGCTCAGAAACCTCACAGCGTCTGTTCATCCATTTCCAAGGCTCCTCCAGCAGAACCTCTGTGTTCTCTTAAATACTCAGGTTTTAACCCACACATTGTGTGGGCGCTTTATGTGTGAACCCTATCTGTAGGTGCACTTTTCTTCTCTCGGCCCTCGGGCTGCCCCAGGGCCACCCCTCCTGCCTGACCCACCGCCAACTTGCAGATGGGAATCCAGGAGCTGCTGTCCCGTCCCTTGGCTCACTCACCCTGGGTTCTAGGCTGCACTCCACACTCACTGTCAGGATCCACCATTTACTGAGCGCCTGCTCTTCACGCACGGGACAGCAATGTCTGGTGTCATCCTTACGACAGCCCTGTGGGCCAGCTAGGACTAGCCTCTTACAGATGGGACACCTGAGGCTCCGAGGGCAAGTCCCTGCCCTGCGAGTGGCAGGCACAAGACCCCTCACCGTGCCTCAGCCTGGAGCGCCACTCAGGTGTGTGCTCAGAGCACGCACGGGCCAGAGCCGGGGGACACCCAGGGACACGTGTGCGTGAAAGTGGTGGCTGAGGGGTCTGCATGCAGCTGCTAGCAGAGATGTGTGCCAAGTCTGGGTAGGAGCCCCAGAGGCGCCCGCCTGGCCCATGTTCAGCCACCTCCGAGGCAGGTCTCAGAGGAAAAGGGAGCAGGGGGGTGGCAGCCTGCCCCTCAGGGCTGCTGTGAGCCAGAGGCTCCTTCCCGATCCCGGGCATGCCCTCTGCACCAGCACCCTGGGGCTGCCATAGCAAAGCAGCACAGACCGCGGGCTTAGAACAACAGAAGTCTGTTCTCTTACATTCCGGAGGCCAGAAGTCTGAGATCAAGGTGTCAGCAGAGGCCACGCTCCTTCAAGCCTCTAGAGAGGATCCTTCCTGTCTCTCCCAGTTTCCGATGGTGGCTGGCAAACCAGGGCATTCCTCTGCCCGTAGACGCGTCCTTCCAGCCTGTGTCTCTGTCGCCACGTGGACTCTCTGGTGTGTGTGTCTGTCTCTGGGTCTCTTTTCATAAGGACATTTGACATTGGATTTAAAGCTCACCCCACTCCATCCAACAGGACCTGAGCTTAACTTGATGACCTCTCCGAAGACCCTATTTCCAAGTAAGGCCACATCCACAGGTAAGAGGACTTGAACACGTTCTGAACACACCCCTTCCAATACACCAGGTCAGGGCTCGTGGAGGCGCCTGCGTGGAGCGGTCCCAGTGCCTTTGCGGGGTGTCTCATATCCATCTGTGTCCCCATTCTTGTGCACTGGGATGTGCTGCCTGTCCCCCAAACACATGGAGACAGAAGAGACAGGGGCTAATGAGGGAGATGAGATGCACAGCCGAAACCATAATTCCCAGAGGGGGGCTCAGGGTCAGCCAGCGCTGGGGTGCTCCCAGGCGCAGTGTGCTGGGGATGGGATGAGGGCACTGTTCCAGGGCCAGGCACTTCCCACTGGGCACACACCTGTCCTGGCTCAGGGGCATGAGCTCCAGAAGGGGCCCTGATCTGCTCTGCTCACCACTGTTCACAGCCCTGATCATGGAGCAGGTCCCCATGAACACTTGGAACCTGTGGGAATGAACTCCCTGGTGTGGAAGGAAAAGCCTCCGGGGCAGGAGAACTGCCTCAGTTTCCCCGTCTTGCACACAGGGGGTTGGGCCCAGACCCAGACATCCTGCCGCAAACTGTCCAGGCAGCGCCACCTGCTGGACAGCCCAGGTAGCGCACCTGGTGGGAACATTGCCAAAGGACTGGGGGACCCAAGGTCCTCATGCCTGGGGCCCCATCACTGTGTTCTTCCCTGAAAAGCGACTCCTAAGGAGGCCAGTGACCCTGTTACTCGGGTCCCCCCTGTGGCTCTGGCTGGCAGAGTGGCCGTGCCCAGCGACGGGGACCTCGGGGATGGCCCCCAAGTCACCGACACTGGGGGGGCCGGCCGCTCAGGGTTTCACACTTGTGACCCCGAGACTCAGCCTCACTTCACACATTCATACACCCATCGTCACACACTGCTCACACTGTCACAATACACACATGGCCATACTAGACTCACTCGCTCACATATAATCACACGCTCACACGTGACTCACACACTGTCACACACTCACATACACTCCTACACACCACACACTCCTATAAACACACCCACTCACACTCATCCATATATGTGTACATGTGTACACACACACTGTTCCCC
>NC_058418.1:57472149-57472442 GCF_002201575.2 Neomonachus schauinslandi | reverse complement strand
CTGCCGGCCACACGCACACCCTCGCTCACGTACACACCCCTGCCACCCCTGCTAGCCACACGCACACCCTAGCTCACGTACACACCCCTGCCACCCACACGCACACCCTCGCTCACGTACACACCCCTGCCACCCCGCTAGCCACATGCACACCTCGCTCACGTACACACCCCTGCCGGCCACACGCACACCCTCCCTCACGTACACACCCCTGCCACCCCTGCTAGCCACACGCACACCCTAGCTCAAGTACACACCCCTGCCAGCCACACGCACACCCTCACTCACGTACA
>NC_058418.1:57432938-57472049 GCF_002201575.2 Neomonachus schauinslandi | reverse complement strand
GTGGGGGGAGGAGTCTGCATCTCAGCAGGGCAAACAGTCCCCAGGTAAACCCCGGACCACCTTTGCTGGGCTTCCTTTCAAACTGTATAGAAGTAGCGTGATGCCACACTTGCCATTCAGCTTTTTTGATTCATTATGTTGGGAGATTTACCAGCTTTCGTTCATTTATTGTAGAGGCTCCAGGATCCCACTGTACAAATTTACCATAATTGAGTGATTCACTCTCCCACTGACCGACGCTCCCAGGCAGCTTGCTATTATAAACAATACCACAGTGAACACTGGTGTGTGTGTCTCTACACACCGGGAGCATTCTTCCGTGGCCCGTCCTCTGAAGAGCAGTTAGCGCCGGGCCACGTGTGCGGCATCTCCTCTGCTGGGGGCTGCCCGCAGGGTCTTCCTGCAGGAAGTGCCACATGCCTATGTCCCCCATCCTGACCAAGCCTGGTGCTTTGCTGACCCTGCTGGGAGTGAAAGAGCACCGTGCAGTGACTTGTGAGTTCCCGCGGACCACAGTGTGCAGCGCACGGGGCCCAAGCACATTCTCTCTTCCCCTCGCCTCGCCGGCTTGCGCCCTTTGCTCATCTTTCCATTTGGTTCCTTGTCTTTTACTTACAGGTTTTCAGAAGCTCTTCGGATGGTCCAGATGCTACTCTTTCATCAGTTGCTTACACTGCACAGACTTTTAGTCTGTGACTTGTGTTTTCACTTTGTAAAAGAAATGTTTACATTTTTATTTTTTTTTAAGATTTTATTTATTTATTTGACAGAGAGAGACACAGTGAGAGAGGGAACACAAGCAGGGGGAGAGGGAGAGGGAGAAGCAGGCTTCCCGCCGAGGAGAGAGCCCGATGTGGGGCTCGATCCCAGGACCCTGGGATCATGACCTGAGCTGAAGGCAGACGCTTAACGACTGAGCCACCCAGGTGCCCCTTATTTTATTTTTGTAAAGATTTTATTTATTTATTTCACATAGAGAGACACAATGAGAGAGGGAACACAAGCGGGGAGTGGGAGAGGGAGAAGCAGGCTTCCCGCCGAGCAGGGAGCCCGATGCGGGGCTCGAACCCAGGACCCCGGGATCACGATCTGAGCCGAAGGCAGACGCTCAACGACTGAGCCACCCAGGCGCCCCAAGAAATTTTTACATTTTTAAAAAGATTTTATTTATTTGAGAGAGAGAGAGAGAGAGAGAGCGCGGGCACATGAGCGGGGGAGGGGCAGAGGGAGAGGGACAAGCAGACTCCCTGCTGAGCACGGAGCCTGACGTGGGGCTCGATCCCAGCACCCCGGGATCATGACCTGAGCTGAAGGCAGACGCTTCATCAAAGGAGCTACCCAAGCGCCCCCAGAAATTTTTACATTTTTAATGTCAAAGCCACCAATATTTTCTTCCACAGTTCGCACTTTGGGGATCTTGTTAAAGAATTCCTTCCCAGCCATGAAGTCAGGAAGATACGGCTTCTTTTCCCCGAAGTTGTACACATTTTGCTTTCTGCTGTCACAGGCCTCTTTGCCATTAAAGGCAGCCGTCAAAGAGTCAGGCTGCTCCTCACCTGCATTCCCACCCAGCTCCCACCTCCTGCTGGCTCCTTTCTCCCCTCTGCCTCCATCCCTCCTCACGTCCTCCCTCCCATCTGTTTTCCCACCCCCACCCCCGTCCTCCATCTATCCTGCAGAACAGTCCCGCTCTCCCCAGGCCCTCCTCCTGCACCCAGCTCCAGGCCAGAGAGTCTGACTAACACACCAGCTCTGTTACGTGCCCGCTGTGGGATTTCAGCCACATGCTCAGCCTGCCACAAACACGTGCCACAAAGCTTGATGCAAATGCCCGTGCAAACACCTGCTCAGATGGCTGCCACCGAAACCACCCTGCCCATCCGCACCCCCGCCCGCACCCCCGTCCACCCTGGTCTCTGCCCACGGAGCTGACCTGTCTGTTCTGCAGAAACAGCCATCTTTGCTCTCTGGCTTCTGGATTCCTACAGCATGCCCTGGTGCAAGGTGAGTGTGACGGTGCAGAAGGAGGTCCGAGTGTTTCCTCCTCTGGACCCTTCCCCCAGGGTGGTCCGGCCAGGTCCCTCAACTGAAGGGCACAACCCTTCTAGGCTACGGCTTCATGCTCCCCCCACATTCCAGCCCCACTCCCCTGCATACCCCAGGCAGGATCACTGCATTATCCTCATGGCCCTCTGCCTGCCACACCCCTATGAATCACACCCCGTAAGCACCTCCTCATGCGGTCCTATGGTGGGTGTGCAATGGCCACCCTCCCTCCTTCAGAAACCCCAACTGCTCTCAGTCGAGGCAGAAACCCTAGGAAAAGTCAGAAAGGCAATGGCAGGCAAATGCACCAACAGGTTCCAAAGACAATTTAACTGGTGATGACCAGTTGGACCACTGTTCTCCTCAAGATGGGATGTCATAAAGATGTGTGGTGATGGTCAGCATACTCCAGGGCCAGCCTGGCCACCAGAGAGTCAAGCTGTCCCTTCTGGCACTTGCTGGGCCCTGAGCTCTGATGAAAGCTGTGAGGCGATGAAGGGAGACGTCAGCAGGAGGGCGTGGTGACGGGCCCAGGTTTTCCCTGGGGCTTTGTCAAGGTCAGAGGAGGAGGCGGCCTCCTTCCACCCCCCAGCCAGCCTGCTGGAAAGTTAAATTCCATCAGAGAGCAGGGACTGCTGCCAATTAGAGATAGAGGGGACAGCACGAAGGGCACACGCTCTGAAGTTGCGTCGGCCTCTGCCGAGTGCCCAGCCCTGCCGTTTTCTAGCTGCGTGGCTTGGCAGGTCCCTCGGCCTCTCTGAGCCAGGTGTCCTGGTCCGCGAAGCGAGGGCGGCATTCCTGCCCTTGTAGAGTTTTAGAGATGTGCTTATGAGCCGTTCAAACTGTGGCACATTAGTTATGCTTAGCATGCATAGCCACAGTCGGGAGCATTCCTAGGATTAACACGAAAACAGCACTGCTAACTAAACACGCTCTTTGAACTTAAGAAAAACGTGCATCTCTTTTAATGTTGAAACTACTGACCGTTGACCTTCACTGCTTAGTCGCACAGATGAGGATGCTGAGGCCCAGAGAAGGTGAGTAGCTTGCCCGAGGTCACACAGCAGTAGCAGAAATGGGTCTGGACCTAGGGCCTTCTGAAACTGTTTTCACAGAATCATGCTGCGGCAGACACATCCTAGGGTGACTGGCAATGAACCACACCCAGTTGGGGTCCTCTCCCCTCAAGTGTGGGCAAGACATGTGAGTTGCTTCTTTCTTTAAAAAAGATTTATTTATTAATTTGAGAGAGAGAGCAGGGGGAGGGGCAGAGACAGAAGGAGAAAGAGGATCTCAAGCAGACTCCACACTGAGCGCAGAGCCTGATGCGGGGCTCAATCCCATGACCCCGAGATCATGACCTGAGCCAAAACCAAGAGTTAGACGCTCAACCGACTGAGCCACCCAGGCGCCCGTGACTTGCTTCTAACCAACAGAATATGGGATGCCCCTACATTTCATCACATAAGGCCCTGTCTTAGCTGATGGAGGGAGAGAGATCCTCCCGAGGGCCTTGCAGAAGTAAACAGCCGTGCTAGGAAATGCCCGTGGACAGAGCCGTGAGGTGGGGCCTGAGCGTGGCCTCCAGGTGATATCCAGTGATGAAGTAAGGTCCTCGGTCCCTCAGTCACAGGGAAATAAATACGGCCAACAGTCTGAGTGAACCTGGAACCAGCCTCTCTGGCTGACTCTCCAGATGAGAGTGCAGCCCAGCCGACACCATACTGCAGCCGGTGAGGCCTGGAGCAGAGACCCCACACAGCCGAGCCTGGACTCCTGACCCACAGTAACTGGGTGTTTTCAGCCACTAAGCTTGTGGTAATTATTATGCAGCCTAAAAAACGAACACACACGGTCCTTCTGAGTGCTGCTAAACATCCCACCTTCCCTACCTGCAGCAGACAATCAGGGCTTAATCTCTCCTTTGCCGTCACTGATGTTCGGGGCCCCTGGGCTCTGGGCCGGCCCGTGGTGGCGCAGATGCCTCGATCTATCTCCCCGCCACTCTCACAGCAGAGACCCCTGGCTTCCAATAGGCGCACGCGGCTCACGGTAAACACCACGGCACCAGCCTCCTTGCAGGGAGACACAGCCACGGGACTGAGTTCCCACCAGGGGCTTGAGCAGAGGTGATGCCCACAGTTCCCGAACGCCTCCTTAAAGCCTGGGGAGCGCCCTCCCTCGCACCCCCTTCCTGCTGGCTGCGATGCAGCCTGAGGTGAGCCAGCTTGGTTAGGCATTATGTGCCCCAGTGAATGGGGTGCTTTACGTCACTCCGCTTGCTGCCAGGAGGTGGCCCTCCGCCCTCAGCCCTCTCCAGGAATGCCCTCAGCTGAAGATGGAGGCCTTGCTCAGAGCCATAGCCCCCTGCGGTCCCTGCAGGAGATGAAGTCCCAGCCCCTCACCTGTGCTCGAGACACCTCAAAGGGCCACCCCACCCCATGAGGTTGCATCACAAAGCAGGTGCTCCCTCTGTCCAGCAGCATCTTGGGACCCCTCCTGCGTGCAGATCTCGCCCTGGGGTTAGCCTGCAGCCTGGTGAACAAGTCAGCACCAGGGGACTCGGAGAGTTACAAGTGAGGAGGTGCCTGAACCCCACCAGCTTGACCTTGACATGAGAGAGACAGAAAGAAACCCCCACCTCTGCTGCTTTGGTTTTCTTCGTTAGAGTTAATATATCAGGCTGCCTATATGGACTGAGTCCCTGTCACTGCACGCACCTGTAAGTTTCCTGCACCCGGAGGGCTGTGCTTTTTCCGATTTGCCCTAAGACATCCCACAGACTGGTTTGTGCCCCATATGCCAAATGGCCTTGAAGACTTGCAGGAGAAGTCAAGGAGGGCCCCTGCCTGTGCACGGTGGGATCTGCACGGGACTGGGAAGGCGGTGAGGCCAGTTACAGCATGACGGGTGGCCAGCAGAGTCAGAAGTCCTTACGGGAAGTTTCTTACAGAAACGCAGCTCACCCGGGAAGCATGCGGCTCACACAGGACCACAGAGCCCCTGCCAGCACTGGGCCTCCAGCTGCAGGATGATTTGCAGAGCATGCACGGCAGGCGGGCCTGTGTGGGGGGCGGCACGGGGTGATTGTAGAGGCCTCTCAGAGGCCTCGGATGATGCAGTCCACGCTAGCATGTTCAGGATCCTGTGTATCTGAAAGACCTTAACCTTTACTATCAAATGTGGGGAATCGATCACCAAGTTATTACCAATAACAGTGTATTTTACAGTGATGACACAAACAGATCAATAAAACGTGGTGACCACTGGAGTGATGTCGGCACCAGGGCTCCGCGCACATCATGGCTGGCAGAGAGAGCGCCTGATCTCGAGGCACCGGCTACAGGGTGGAGAACGGGGCCAGCATGTCTGATCGTGCTCGCCTGCTGGGCACCAGGTGTCTGGAGGAAATTGATCTGTACCCGGCGGACCCCTCGTACTCCCTTGTTCATGGAGGTCCCCCATAAATAGGGGTGGTCCCTGAGCTAGGGGAGACCCTCTGGGAAGCCGCCTGTCTGAATCAAATACAGCAGAACCAGTTTCGGTTCAGGGGAGAGTGTCCGGCCTCCTCCCTGGTTTGGAGGATCCATTTTTGCCATTTCTGTGAACCCAGAGTTTGGTGTGTTTAAAGCTCCCACAGCCAGGGCTGTGGTGATTGTGCGGAGGATGTCCTCGGCTCCTGCAGGCCCTCTGCCTTCCCCAGTGGAAATGCCTGGGGGTTTACATCACTCTAGGCAGCCCTTCACCAAGACGTGGGCACCCTGGGTGGTCTCCTTCCCCCATGCCTATACCCACTTCTCCAGGGGATGGACCCTCCTAATAGTCACCTGAAAACAAATCTTCACGTTAGGTTCTGCTTCTGGGCAGCTTGTCCTAAGAAAAAAGATCCGGGGAAGTATGCAGGACCTGCACACAGAGGGGACAGCACTGTGCAGTTATTAAAAAACACAGCAGCTGCAGCTACTGATCTGGGGACACCATTAAAATATACCGTTAGGGACGCCTGGGTGGCTCAGTTGGTTGAGTGTCTGCCTTCAGCTCAGGTCATGATCCCAGGGTTCTGGGATTGAGCCCCACAATGGGCTCCCTGCTCAGTGAGAAGCCTGCTTCTCCCTCTCCCACTCCCCCTGCTTGTGTGCCCTCTGTCTAAGAAATAATCTTTAAACAAATACAAAAAATAAAATAAAATATACTGTTAAGTGAAAAAAGCAAGGTGCCTAAGAGTGCATAGAGTATCCTTATTTTTTGAAAGGGGAAGGATAGAACTTACATTGTATGTGTTTGATCTTCATCCAGAAAACCAGCCGAAATTGAGACGCTAACAAAAGTGCCTAGGACAGTGAGTGGACGCAAGTGCACGTGTGTGGCTCTCTGTGGGGTTAGGTCACTGAGGGCCATGGGTTTCCACCAATCCAAAAAGTAAAATACAGACTCCTGGGCCCCATCCTCCTGGGAGTCTGCTGCAGCTGGCCTGGGGTGAGGAGCCAGAATCTTGAAAGGCTCCACGGCTGGCCGATGGCTCCGTCAGGCTCGGGGGCCTTGTTCTGGACGATTTCATCAAGAGGCTTAACAAAACCCAACCACTAACACCCCGGTGGTGCTGCTTTCCGGGACATGCGCCAGCCCTCACTGGAAGCACAATTGAAAGCCTCCTTTCAATTCTGGTGACCCCCGATAGCGCGTGGGAGCTGGGGGCTCCCGGCTGGAGATCAGCCGCCTTCACCGGCCTCCGTGGTCCCTTCAAGCCCAAGCTTGCGCCACGTCCCTGTTGCCACAGCAACGGCAGACACAACGGTTTCTGTGGATTTTGGGTCTATAAATAATTTCTAGATCAGTCATTGTGGTGTGAACGGGGTGGGCTCGGCAGGGCGGTTCGTGGTGGCCGGGCCACTGTCCACGGGAAACGGCCATGCTTGGGAAGCAAGGTCACAGCGCTGTCCTGTCCCGCCGGGCAGGGGCAGCCCAGCCCCATCCTGCAGCGGTTTCTGCTTCAGAGACCGTATCTGGGGCGGTTCCATCTCGTCTGTGAACCCCAGAGATGTTCACCTCCGAAGTGGCTGTGTGGTGGCAGGGACCACGTGGGTGTTCAAAACCCCTTCTGGGGACTTGGGGACTAAGGAAGCCTCAAAGGAGCACAGGTGCGGATCTCGCTGTTTCTGAGCCAGCAAGGACAGTCCTGTTGAATGCTCTGTTGGGCTGGGGGAGCTCGGGCAGAGCGAAGGGACCGGGGTCTGCGGGTCTGGGTTCTAGTCTGCCTGGCTCCCTTGGTGCCCGAAGCAATGCTTTCCACGTTCTGAGGATGCTCTTCTCCACCGGCCCTCCTCTTCTCCTTCTCCTCCCTCTCCTTCTTCTCCTTCTCCTTCTTCTTCTTCCTCTTCTTTCTAATAGTGTCTCCAGGGAAGGACTCACATTCACAAACCAAGGGCTGAGGAGGTGGATTTGGTGGTTAAGTCGTTTGAAAATCCAGCTGATTGAACGCCTTTGCTCTCTGGTGAGAGTGAGTCCCCGGTGGGACACCTGAAGGGCCCCCTGGCCCGTGGCCAGCTGCATGGTGTGGCAGCAGGGCGTCGTGCTGACCCCCTGGGGCGGGAGCATGACGGCGGGTCCCCCATGCAGTTCTGCCTCTGAGGTTCCTGCTGTCCATGGCACATGGCACATTCCACAAGCGTGCCGGAGCCCCGTTCCATGCAGCTCTGTTTACTACAGTGAAGACCTGGAACGGCCTCATGTCTCTCTGGAGCGAGGGGTGGATACATTCCTCCTGGTGCCTGAGTACCAACAACCAGCGCGCAGTCAGAGAGAAAGAAGGGGTGGGTCTGTCCGAGGTGAGGCAGAACAGTCTCCGGGATGAACGAAGGAACAAGAACAAGGCACGTGGATGCCTCCGCTTGTGTAAGAAGAGGTGCGTGCCATGTTGCGAACACACAGCTGTGTATGTGCACACATGTTCACGGATACACATACACGCGTGCACGTGGATAAAGACTATTTCTGAGAAGAAACGGATGACCTTGCTTAGCTCTGGAAAGGTGGATCTGGCACCCTGAAGGTTTGGGGTAGAAGGGGACTTACTTTTCATTGCACACCTCTCTGTAGCGTTTGGGTCTTGTTTTATCATTTGCATACATTAATTTTTCAATAAAAAAAAAAACAGATGAACGGAAGCATGAAAAAAAAAGAATGAAGGGCAGAAAACGAAAGGAGCCAGGAAGGGAGGCAGGAATCTTCATTTCTCCTGGCTTTCAGGGGGTTGTGCCTGGGAGGTCAGAGGGCAGGAGGCCCAGTGTGGTTTCAGTCTGGGCACTCAGCGCAAGCAATGAAAATGCAAATCAGATAGGAGAAGGCTTCTCTCCGCCTGTGTCAGCCCCTGGGCTGGTAGGAAATGCATTCTGGAGGGCAAAGGGCAACTGTGAACTTGTGTTCCCCAACTGCATGGAGGCTGGGGTTTGGGCTTCGGGAGCAGCCGAGTGAACCGGGAAGCAGGTCTCAGGGCACTGCATCCACCCTCAGCCCAGGCGCAGCGCCCCCCGCCCCGTGCCGGCGTTTTCCACATTTCTGGAACGAACGCCGGTCTCAGGCAGTCGGGCCTCCCGAGCTGGTGTCTGCTGACCGGCTGCGCTCACGGTGAGGGAGACCCGGCGTCAGCAGTGAGGGTTTAAGGGCCAGCCTCACCGGACACGGAGAACGCGAGGAGCACCTCTTTAAACAGAAGTGCTGGATGCGAGAGAATCGGTTGGCAGCGCGGGAAGAAACTGTCATAATTTCCACTTGAATTCATCTCATCCTCCACAGCTTCTCGGTTACATTTGCTAACGTGCACAAAGCCACAGCAGCGTGCAGATCCGGGCCTTCTGCGCAGCAACACAGTGACAGCCCAGCCCCCAGCCGCTCACACGCACACTCACTCGCCCCTCACAACTCGGTGAAGTGCTCTCGCTCCCAGTGTGGGCAGAACTGGGCACCCGCATCCACCCGTCCAAGTCTTACCCCCCAATGTGGCTGAACTTGCAGCAAGGATAGCAGATGAAAGGCGTTCCAAAGGGGGCCCTGACCCGAGAGAGCATCCTTACAAGAAGAGATGTCAGACAGCACGCTGCTCCCTCCATCGTGTGAGGATGCAATGGCAGGGTGGCAGCCTGCGAGCCAGAGTCCTCCCCGCAAACCATGATCTCGGACAACTGGCCTCCAGAGCCGTGGGACAGTTGGCGTGTGCTGTTTAAATCACCCAGCGTGTGGTGTTTTGTTAAGGCACCCACAGGACGCGAGCGGCCCTCGTCGTGCGGGTGGGGAAACGGAGGCGTGGGGAGTTTGAGGAGTGCGGCCAGGGCAGCCGGCAGGGGATGTGCCTCGGAGTTGGGCTGAGGAGCCCAGGCTTTTAATTACATAGAGTAGGGCATGCTCTTTTATTTTTTTAACCTCATATGGCAATATGTTAGAAAAATGTCTGGAAACTACCAGATTAGAAAGAAAGCATGTGAGAATCTGTGCTACGCAGCATAACCAGCCCAGTGATGTCCAGGTCCCAAGGCCCTGGAACCTGTGAATATTTACCTCCCTTGGCAAAGGGACCCGTGTAGATGGAGGGTGTCGAGACGAGTGGATTGTTCTGGACGATTCAGGCGAGCCCTAAATGCAATCCCAAGTGTGCTCGTGAGAGGCAGGCAGGGGGGTCAGACGGGGGTGAGGACGCCGAGCTGCCGGCTGGGAAGATGGAGGGAGAGCCGCAGGCCAGGGAGCACGGCACCTCCCGAAACTGGGAAAAGCAGGAGAACACATTCACCTCCAGAGCCTCCAGAAGAAACGCAGACCTGCAGACCATTTTAGGCTTCCGACCTCCAGAGTGTTAATACGAGGTTCGTGGCAAATCTCTGACAACAGCAGTAGAAAATGATTCAGAGTAAAAACTGCAGATTTCGGGGGTAGATCATCACGGGCATGGTGTGGTTGGGAGAAGGAGCTGAAACACGCGGGCCTATGGACCTGCTCCTCTGCAATGAGACTTGGCAAATCTGCAAAGGGCTTGGGCCCACACAGTGTGGCAGAAGTGATGTGCGACCTCTGACCTCGGTTTCAAGGGGCCCTGCAGGCCCCGCTCCCACTCTCTCGGATGGCCACAAGGAGACCCAATCTGCCGACGGAAGATGAGGCCACGTGGAGCAGAAGAGAGCCAAGCAAGCTACATGAACCACCAGGCGGGTGGCAGCGGCCACCTCTGACCATGCAGCCCCGGTGTGCCACCAAATCACTAGAGCCACGTGAGTGGTCCCACGCCATCCCAGAAGGATCACCTGCCGAGCCCAGCCCAAACCGCCCTGCCCAAGGATCAGGAACGTGTAGATGCTGGAACCAGATCCCACCCCTTCGGGCACGGAAGTGGGGCCATCTCCCCATTACTCTCCACCTCTTCAGCCCCCAGTACCATTCTCACTCCTGACAGGTCAGTAACAACGCCAGAGAGAACCCCCGTTCAACCTGCTCATCCTCACCACAAGTCTCGCAGGTGGTTGATCGCGGTATCACCGTTTGACAGATAGGGCACTGAGGCCGGGGGAGGTTAGTGGACCTGCCCAAGATCCAAAAGGTGGTAAGAGGAAGGAGTGGGCTTTGAACCCAGATTTATCTGACACCGGACCCACTGTCACGGAGCCTTTTGCTAGTCTGCTCCACTCACTCATTCATCCAAGATAAGTTTATTGAGAGTCTTTTACGTCCAGTACTTGGAAAGATGAACAAAAGAGACGTGGTCCCTCTCTGAATAGCTATTCAAATAGAGTTGCCATCCACGGTGATCCTGGGCTTTGTGTTTGCTTCAGTGATGAACACGGAGTGGATGTGAAAGTGGCTGTTTGTTCCGAGTATAAACTAGGATTGTGCTCGGCTGTCACAGAAAACCCACTCCCGTGGCTTGTCCAGCTAAGCTGTCATTTTCCTCAGAAGACCCTGAAGACAAGAGTCCTGGGTGGACAGCAACAGGATGGCATCATCTGTCTTTCTGCCATGCCGTCCATTCCTGAGGCAGGGTTTGTGGCTGTGGGCTTGGCTACTGCTGCGCTGGTTGGGGTCACGGGCCCACTCCTGGCCCGATCCCCGTGGCTGGAGAGACCGTGAGTTACACTTGGCCCAGCCTGGGTCATGGGCTTCCTCTATGGACAGAGGATGGGTCTGTCAGACAAAGGGGAGAGGCCGGGAGCAGGAGAAAGGAGTTACAGGTTGTGTTTTCCCAACAGTATCTCCCACCCACACGCTCTTCTTATAGTAGGATTTTTCTGCTCCTCCCAAAAGAAGTGGGGACTAGATCTCTTTCCCTTGAGTTGAAGCGGGCTTGTGACCATGGTCAAAGTAACTCTGTCCCAGATCTGGTGCTGGGTCATAAAGGTGATGCTCCTTCCACCCACTTCTCTTGGGATGCTCGCTCTTGGAAGCCGGCTGCCATGGAGAGGTCACATGCCGGTGCCCGAGTGAGGTCCCATCAGCCCTGTGAGTGAGAGAACCTTCAGCAGATCTCAGCTCCCAGCCACTGAATCACCCTCAGATGCCGAGCTGCCCCACCTGAATCCACATAGAGCACAGACCCGCTATCCCTGCCAAGCCCTGCTCAGATTACAGATTTGTCACCATGATGCATGATTTCCTTTTTCTTCCGGTGACTAGGTTTGGGGTAGTTGGTTAGGCAGTGCCAGAAAACCAGAACAAGAGGAGGTGAGCACAGGTGAAGGACAGACGTGCTCAAACACATCCTTTCTTCTGGGAGGTGAGGGCCAAAGGGCAGCAGGCACACGAGGCGGAAGGAGAAAGGCACAGAGACTCCAGGCTCGCTGGCAGCAGAACAAGGGCATGGGGCCTGGGTGTGCCTGTTTCTCGCAAACATGGAAGAATCTAAGCTGACCATTTGGTTGCAGGCTAGCTGGACCAGAAGAAACCCAGAGACGGTGTATCTGGGACGAGTGGAGAGTGAAACACGGGATTCGTGGGGCTAGCACCAGGAAACATTTGCTCCCCACCCTGCTGTGCCTCCTCTCTGACCAGGTGGAACCAGACCCACCCACATTCTTGCACCAGCTCTGGCCTTGGGCACAGCCCATCCTGGGGACCAGTGGCTCTGTGACAGACTATGCTCTTGGGCCTCCGTCTAAGTCCTGCCGTTCGCTGCTCTGTTCCCTTGGCTCTAGATCCGAGTTTTTAATTACTGGACATAACCTTGCTAAACTCTTATCATTCCTAATTATTTTTTTCCTGTAGATTCAAGTTTTTAATAGTCGTATCATCTGAGAGTAATGATGGCTTTGTTTCTTCTCAACCCTGAGAGCTTTTATTACTTTTCTCATTTCCTTATGCTGGTAGCTGCCTGCGTACAATGTTGAACAGAAACAAGAGCCGTCCTTGCCTTGCCCCTGATTTTAAAGACACTTCTTCAGATGGGCACTGTTAAGAATGGTATTTACCAAAGCATTTTGGTAGGTGTGCTTTATCATATTAAGAAAGGTTAATTGTGTTCTTTTTAAGAAATCTAAAAAAAAAAAAAATTTATTTTTATCTTAAGTAGGCTCCATGCCCAACATGGGGCTTGAACTCACGACCCTGAGATTAAGAGTCGCATGCACCGGTGACTGAGCCAGCCAGATGCCCCAGCTAATGTTTAATTTTGTTCTTAATTTACCAGTTTTTAAGATAAAAGGATGCTGAGTTTTAGCCACTGCTCTTTCTCCATTGGTGCAGATGATCACCTGGTTTTTTTTCTCCTTTAATCTGCTACTGTGATAACTGACATTTATAGATTCTCAAATATTAAATCACTCTTGTATCCCTGGTGTAAATTTACATTTGTTTTGAAGCATCACCATTTTATATATCAAAGACTGGGTTTGCCAATATTGTAAGGCTTTTGCGTCTACGTTCATGGGTAATGTTGACATATAATTTTCCATTCTCCCACTGTTGGTGTCAGTATTCTTTTAGTATCAAGACTACACTGGCCTCAGAGAATGAGTTTGGAAATATTCCTCCTTTCTGTATTTGCTGGTAGAGTTTGTGTAGACTTTAAACGTCTGGTAGAACTACATCTGTAAAATGCACTGGGCCCGATGTTTTCTCTGTGGGAGGATTTGGAACGACTGTTCAGTATCATCTTTGGTTGCAGGACTGTTCAGACTTCCTCCTTCTTTGTGAGCCGGTTTTGGCTGATATGTTTTTTTCTAATACTGTTTCCATTTCCCTGCCGCTGCCTGCATTGGAAGAATCCTTGTCTGGCCAGCTCTACATGACGGTCCAGCCTCCTGAATCTGAGCTGCCCTCGACTCTCTGGGGAAACCCAGTCTCCTTCTGCTCCTCTCTTCCTATGTTGGCATCTGAATCAGGATGATGTGGGCTGCAGGTAGCAGACTGTTGGACTAAAAATGGCTTAAACAGCAAAGAATTTTTACGATTTAGTGTGAGCAGCTCAGAGTCAGGCAGCTCCAGGGCTGGGTGAGGGGACTAGGGTGCCACTGAGGACCCCGCCTCTTTCTTTCTGCTCCCTCATCCCCGGCACATTCGTCTGCACACAGAACACGACAGCTGCTGTCCCTATAGGCATCACATTTGTGGACATGGAAACACCCAGGAACAGGCGCAGCTCAAGCTTTGCAAGACTTATTATGGGGGAGGAAAGCATTCCCCCAAAGCAGCCCCCACACCAGGCCCTATTGGCTAGAGTCAGGTTCCGACGGAGGTCTTCACCTCTACAGTGGGGGGCAGGCCCTGCGGCCAGGAGTGGGAGGGGTGCTGGGCAGGAAACTGCGTCTTCCCCAGCACCCTCGGGCTTCACCCATGGACTGTCTCAGCTGACCCCCTCCTGACCTCTCTGGCCTGCTGCCACCCAGGCCAGCCTGACAGAAAGTACTAGCACCCATGGTGTGCGGGTCAATGTTTAACAACAGGCTCTCGGTGGGGTGGGGTGGGGGGCTCGTTTGAAGGTTTGCGGATTTCCAGGATATAAAGACTCCCACTTTGGTTGATTTCAAGCTACCAATCAAAGTCATTGACTGCAGAGTTGGCAAGAGTGCATACAAGCGCGCTCCAGAACATCCCTCACTAAAACCCACTGGATCCTATAAATGTGAGCTGGGTTGAAGGTGGACACCCTGCCCTAGCCAGAGAACAATAATTAGGCATTAAAGGGGCTGCCCTCCCATGAATGAGACCATGTGTTGAACACCTACTATGGACTAGTCAGGTACAAAACACTGTCTTGATTCCTCTTAACCGTCCATTTGCTCAATGAGGAGACGGAGATGCAGAGACGCTAAGGCACACAGGGCCTTATATGGAACTGGATCCCAACCCAGGCTTGTCCCATTCATGTCCTTCCCCCACAAACAAAGGCCCACATGCGGAATAGACTCAGCTTGCTCTCGTTCAGCCCCCAGGATGTCCCGACGGTAGCGCCATCAAAGTGGAGTGTTATTCATAAGAGCCCAAAACGTGGGGAAAAAACAAGTATCCAGGAACTAATAAATGGATCAATAGTGTGGTCTACCCAGTGGAGTATCATTCAACCATGAAGAGTAATGAAGTCACGACTCTGGCTGCAATGGGGATGAACCCCGGAAACATGCTGAACATGGGGATGAACTGAAACATGCAGTCATGATGGACCAGGCATGGTGTGACTCCATGTACGGGAAATGTCCAGAATACACAAATCTACAGGGACAGAAAGTAGATCAGCGGTTCCAGGGGCTGAAGGGAGGGGGAGTGGAGAGTGACTGCTACTGGATATGGGGCTTCTTTTGGGGGTAATGAAATTCTGGAAGTAGGTAGTGATGATGTTTGTGCGACTGTCTGAATATCCTAAAAGCCACTGGATTATAAAGCAAACAAAGTGCAGGATTAATTGAAAAGGGATTCTGCACACACACACACACACACACGCACGCACACACACAAGCACACACCCAGCTGAGGCCTTCTACAGACCTCTTGTGATCACTGAGCGGCACTGGCCAAGTCGCCCGGCTAAGGAAGTCCTTAGTCCGGGGTCCTGGGCTAAGGAAGCACTTCACATGCATGTTTCCCACTAAGTCCCTCAACCCCCCTACAGGTGGGTCGGATTATTAACCCCATTCCACAGGTGAGAAAACGGAGGCTCAGAGTGAAATTAAGCAACTGGGCAGTTGACAGCAAGAGTCAGGACTTGGACCCTGGTCCATTGGACTCCAAAGTTTGTGTTCCAAATGCTTCACTGTTGTAAAGTGAGCTCTGGGTTGCTGGGGGACTCCTCTTTCCTCCTCCAGGATGCCGGTTCAGGTGACTCTGCAGCTCACAAGGCTACCTAGCCTAGAAGCAGCCCCCCATCTCTCAGCAGGAAGGACTGAGTGCTGGAAGAAAGGGCCCTCTGTTATGGGAAAGAAGGGTCCCTGCTCTGACACTCAGTTCTTTGGCTACACCACTGGGTGACCTAGGTAAGCCCCATCCCATCTGCAGCCTCATTTTGCTTACCTTAAAAAATGAGGGACCCCACACATCACTGGTCCTCAACAGGGGCACTGCTGCCCCCTAAGGAATATTCTGGAAATTTGCAGGGCTTCCATGAGTGGGACAATTCCCCAAAATGGAGAATCCCCCCAACCCCTCCACTTTCCAGTGTCCCACCAGACCTTCATGGAAATGCAAGATCTTGGAATTTATGGGTCAAGAACCTAGCTCCGTTTTCTGTTTGTCTGCTTTTTTGCAGAGCTATAATGTGCGCTGGGTCATCCAGGACCGCAACTACCGCGCAGTCAAGGGGAAGTGGTTGCTTCCATTTGGACTTGGCCGAGAGTCGGTCACCATTTTGGAAAATCACATCGCCGGAGCAATGCCTTCATGGTGTTTGAGCCTCCGTGGGACACAGCGGTGTCACCAAGCTTCTCCCTCCGGTGCAAGCGACTGACCACTGTGTTGTCTAGTAGGGTCAGCCCCAAACATTTATCTTTGAAATCCATACTGTTTAATTTTAGATGACCTCTCCTTTATGTTACAGTTAGGGCCTCATGTTGGTTGTTTTTTGCAATGGGTGTGTGTCCTATGAATTTCATTTCAGAATAAGAAAAAGAGCATTCAAAAAAAATTTTAAGGTGTTAGTTAGGGCTGCAATAGGTCTGGGGACCACTGAGCTCCGTTTGATTTCTTCAGATCCCTTCCAGCTTCTAAATAATGAAACCTGACCTCAGAACACTTTTTCCACAATTCTAATAAAACCGAGTGTGTAGTGCCTTTTAAACAATTTCAAAACCGTCACTGCGCCTCAGTGGCCCACGTGCGTCCAGAAGCTGATCTCAACTAACTGATCTTGTGAACTCTCGAGAGGCTTCCTTCTGTCCCCGTGTAGATCACCAGCTCATCGGTAACCCACACTCACAACCAACTTCCCTTGTGTGCTTCCTTCTCACCTCAAGAGAGAAAAAAGCCAATACCCCAGACTCGAACTCTTTCTTATACCATTTCTTTGTGCTCTAACAAGTTCAGTCCTAACTGGAATGTTTACTGAAAGAGAAAAATAAAATAAAAATAAATAGAAGATGATTTCCAAGGAAGTCAGAAAGTTCCAATTTTTGTTCCCATTTTCCAAATTTTGCTGTGCTTGAGTGAGTTCACGCCGTGTGCCATTCCTTCCTATTATTTACTGCTCCCAGGCTTATCTTCCCTCATCTCTTCTCTAGCTTATTATATTTTAACGGCAGCCAGCAGAAGGGTTTGGGCACCGCCCTTCCCATCTGCGTGGAACAGAATGTTCAGAATGGCTGGTGTCAGGGATGCCATGCAGGACTGGCAGATGCGCCAGGGAGCGGAAAAAAGCAAAAGTGAGGAGGTGAGGAGCAGAACCCACCAAAGCTGGGCAGGGAGCAGACCAGGAGGAGGGGCACTCCATGTTGAAGAGCGCCCCCCCCCCCCAACATTCACATCTGCCCGAAACCTCAGAATGTGACCTTGTTCGGAAACAGGGTGCTTGCAGGTGTATAGTCAGGCTATGAGGAGGCCGTATGGGATTGGGGTGTGCCCTAACGTGGGCCCGCTTCTTGTAAAGGGAGGGCAGGACACAGAGAGATACGGAGGGGAGGCCAGGTGGCGGCAGGGCCAGACGGTGGAGGGACACGGTCACAAGCCACGGGATGCCAGGAGCCCCCGGAAGGTGGAAGCGGCAGGCAGGACCCTCCCCTGCAGCCTCCAGAGGAAGCGTGGCCCTGCCCACACCATGACTTCAGACTCTGGCCTCCAGAACTGAAAGAATACATTTTTCTTGTTTGAAGCCCTTCAGTTTGTGGTACTTTGTATGGCAGTCATAGGAAACTCTTCCAGGGCTTACGATGGAAAACCAAGAAGGTAAGTGTTGTGGACTGAATGTTTCTGTCCCCCGCCCCCCCGGCCAAATTCTTATGTTGAAACCCTACCCTTGACATGACGAGGTGGGGCCTTTGGGACGTGCTATGGGTTAGATGAGGCCATAAGGATGGAGCCCCAGGAATGGGACCCGTGCCCTTCTGAGAGTTGGGAGGGGCCTGCTGTCCCAGCTCTGTCCCCCATCATGGGAGGATACAGTCAGAGGTCACCAGAGCCCCCCCATGCTGCACTCTGCCTCCAGAACTATGGGAAATAAACGTGTTGTTTATAAGCACCACCAACCCCCACCCCAATTTGTGGTATTTTGTTGGAGCAGCCCAAGCCGACTAAGATAATAAGTAGGCTGACCCCCACCCGCTCCACCCAGCTAACAACTGCAAAATTGATTTTGAGAACCAGAGTGGTGTGTGGGATGGAGGAAAGACCTGCTGGGCTCTTGCCTTGCTGAAAGGTGGCGGGCGGCTATAGACTCACTGAGCCCTGGGTACATGTCAGCCCAGGCTGGTTGAGCCACATCCTTCTCCCCTCTGGCCATGCTTGATGCCAGCAGCGGCCGGCATTTACTGAGACTTTCCTACAAGCCTGGCACTAGCCAAGTGAAAAATACGAATACTGATAACTGCATTCCATATAACCTACTGATAATTCTAATCATAAACAGAATGAGTTGACTCCATATTTTACCCTCAAAACAATTGTATTTCATCAAATATTAGACGCCAGGAGTTGTAAGACACATCGTTGTGTTCTATACTATTTAGAATCAAAGAAACTTCCAGGGAAACACGTCCTTACTTGTAAATACATTCCAATTTTAGAGATGTTAACACATGAATCTTCAAATCGATGACATGTGGTGCTACTGTCACCCCCATTTTATGGATACGAAAATCGAAAACCGAGGCCAAGTTTACACCACTCTTAAAGGGTAGAGCCACGATGAAAGCCACTGGAAGTTTGGCTCTGGGGCCTGAGCTCTTGGGGTACACACTGCACTTCCCACAGGGAATATTGCCAACTCTACAGCTTTGAGAGTCTTAGGCTGACTCTCCTGGTTGTCACTCAAGGGCCATTCTCCCCCTTTTTCTTTAGCATTACAAACCTTGAGTTTCAGTGGGCACTTGGTCACTGGCTATGAACTACATTTCCCAGCCTCCTCTGCAGCTAGCTGGGGCCATGTGACTGGGTTCTGGCCAATGGGATGTAGGCAGAAGAAAAGAGTAAAACTCCTGGGCTTTGTTCTTACAAAGAGGAGGGGGCGCCCTTTCCCTCCTCTGGCTTCCCTCTTTGCCCTGACTGGAATGCAGACGTGCTGGCAGGAGCTGGAGCAGCCGTCTTAGGTCTTAGGGTGGATTACATATTGGGGTTGGCAGCGCAACAAGACAAGATATAAAAGAGCAGCTAGGCTTGTCATGTTAGCCTGAATTGTTTAGTCTTGGGCAATCATGAGAGAAAGAAAGAAACCTCTTCCTTGGTTAAGCCACTGTTATTTTGGCCTCTGTTGGAGCAGCCGAGATGTAATCCTAACTAATACACACCATTGTGTGCTGGATGCTGCCCAGGAGGCTCAGTCCCTGCCCTCCAAGAGCTGTGGGCTCACCGAATGAGAATGTATATAAAACACCCAATGCAGAGCGCAGAGGAGGCCCTGGGGAGAAAAGAGTCCCTCACACAAACACGGGTAACTGAGGCATCAGTTTGCATATTGTGACGTTCTCCTGCTTTCTCCAAATCTTACCCAGATACGGCTGGAAAGGCAGCATGACTCTTATTTTGCTGGGTTCCTTTGCCCAGCTCCCTACCACGTACACCTTAACAAATACAACGTTTTCTTGGTAGGCAGAGCAATTCATAATGAAGCTGTGGGGCTGCCTTTACACCCCAGAATGCTTACGCCTTCCTTGAATAGCCGCATCCCACTCTTCCTTCCTGAGCCACCCGTGGCCAAGTCCCTGCGGTCCTCACCAGGCCAGAGCGTGGCTCACGACCCAGCCTGAGGGCCAGGGCCCTTCATCCCTCTGGCCACAGCAGCCGCTTTAGATGAGACTCGTGCCCAAGCTGAATCAGCCTGCATCTTTACTAAGAACTGATATTGGATGTTGGGGGAGGGAAGATCTGGCTCCTCACTTGAGATTTGGAGCTGCAGTGATCATGAAATCTATTGCAGTTGCTACAGCTATGTAACAAATTACCCCAAGCCTAGTGACGGAAGACCACTATTTACTATGCTTATGGATCCTGTGGGTCAGGACAAAGCGAAGTGTGGATGACCCTGCTGCTCCACAATGTCTGGGGCCTCGACGGCAAGTCTTGAAAGCTAGAGTCTGGAATTTACCGAAGGCCCAGCCTTTCATATGGGGCAGTAGCTGCTGTCAGCAGGGGCCTCAGGTCCTCTCCGTGTGGTCTCTTTGTGAAGGCCAGCCTGGGCTTCCTGACAGCATGGTTGCTGGGTTCCAGGGGCTAGTGTCCCCAAAGAGAGCAAGCCAGGTAGACGCTGCATGCCTTTTAAGGCCTAGCCTCAGGAATTACATGGAACTTCCACCACTGTCTGTGGATTGAGGCAGTTCAAAGGGCATTCAAGGTCAAAAGGAGGGACCATAAACCCCAGCTCCTGATGGAAGTATTTTAAGGCCACATTTTAGAAGAGTGTGTGGGATGGGATGTGTGTAGATGTGGCAAAATTTGGAATACACAACAACATATCACAGAAGCCCTAGAGGTACTACCATCCCTAGCCAAATGTTGAGGCTATCTACAAAATGAGGCCAACACAGAGGAAAGCAGAGCAAAGAGAAGGAGAGCCCCCTGGATCCAGTTGTACCTGAAGCTTGACTCACCTGTAGACTGTCTTTTCCAGATAGTGAGCCAATAAACATTATTTTTCCTTTAGAGATCTGGGTGGAATTTCTATCATTTGCAGCCAAAAATGTCCCAAGCAACATAGAGACTGTAAGCACGGAAAAGCTCGGCCAAGGCAGGACTCCAGCAGTTAGCAGCATGAAGCACTTGCCTGTGCTCTGAAATGAAATGTTTTCCTCTGCTCTTGGCTCACCAGAGTCCCCAGGCCAGCATCCCCAGTATGAATTTGCCACTCCCTTTGGAGGGCAAGAATTGATGACAGTCAGTTTTTTGCTTGGCTTAGGCTTAAGCAACCAAAATGTTCCCTTTTGCCACGAGTGCAATACAGGGTAGCATCTGGAAAGTGCTATCCAAATGACCCAGATCAAGGTGATGGTTAGCACAAGAGAGAGCAACCCTGGGGCCTGGAACATTCCTCCAGGCTCGTCCTGCAGGGAGATGCCAGGCCTTGGGCAGAGAGTAAGAGCACTGTAGCTGGCATCTGCTCTGTGCCAAGCATTGGTGTCTGCCCACCTTACTCCCAATCTTTACAGTAATCCTGCAAGGGAGGTCTCAAGTTACCAAGGAGGAAACAGAGGCGGAGAGAAGCCATGCAACTTGCCCAAGATCCACACCAGGAAGCTGTGAAGCCAGACGTGTGGGTTTCTGACTGCCTGAATTCTTTCATGCCAAGCTGGTGGGGCTGGGAGGAAACCGGCGCAGCACTCTAGGCGAGGTGGACCACATGCTTGCCTCTGAGTGGGGAGGGAGGACCGGCAAGTCTGTCACGTGGCCAGAGCAAGGAGGGGAGGGGCTCGTCACGGGGGCAGATGCTGACGAGGGGGCTTGGTCAGACAGGATGGGCAGAGAGGCAAGGACTGGCATCCTGCCAAGGCCATTCTTCTGTGACCTTTGTGTAAATCAAGGCCTGGCCACTCTGAGCAGGGTTTCGGTTGCTGGTTGGTGGCTGTCGACCGGCTCCTGCTTGCCAGCCTCTCTGTTTGGCACTTGGCTGGGTAGACAGAAATGAGTCACACCCCGATCCTGCCTGAGCCCCCCTTCCTCTTCCTGGGGCGCAGGCTGCCTGCCAATCCGGAATAAGCAATGCATGGCCCGAGGGTTCAGGATCTGTGAGGGGAAGGAGCCCTGGGATAGGTTCTCCTGCTGGAGGACCTCAAGCTTTGCAGGGTGGACTCTGGCGGGGGCCCCGGACTTCAGAGACCTGGGTGGTCCCACTGCCGTCAATGGACTGAGGTCCAGGCCTGGCTGTGCCTCTGGTCAGCCATCTGGCCCTGGGCAAGTCCCTTCCTCTCTGACTCTCAGTTGCTCATGTATAAAATGGAGCAAACTGATACCTGCAGCACACTGACCTCCTCCACCCCAGGCCTCTTGTTGATCCTACTCCCAGATCCTGGGCGCTGTGCTGCTCCTGTCTGACCTGTAATCGGGTATCCATCTTTCCTTTCTGTTCCGTAAACTCGCCCGTCTCCACCCAGTACCCCCCACCCCTGAACCCAACATGGCTAGCAAGAGTCAACCCCAAGATCCCAGTGGCGGAGTGACCCAGTTGGGCATCGTGCCCTGCCCCACACAACTGCTAATGTCCCAAAGGGGACTGGCATCCTTGCCTCAAAGCCCGCAAGGTGCTTTATCTGCTCCTGGTGGTGGCCAGAGCCCTCCCAGTCTCCAGAGCCAGACAGAAGGGACACATGTCGGGGAGGAGGGGGGAGGACCCAACACAGGAAGTGTGGCCAAGAAGCACCCTTACAGTCTGAGTGGGGCACTTTCCAGAAGTGGGATGTGGCCTCATGTGTCAGAGCTGCTGGGGAAGGCAAGGCAGGATGTGATTAATGTCGGCCGTGGGTGTGACAGCCCGCCAGCCTGCCAGCCCGCAGTCTCATTGTTAGAGCAGAACAAATGCAGCCCCCCGCCCGCTCTCCTGCCTGCTGCCTGCCCAGCCCTGCCCTGCGTTGAGTCCCCCTCCTCCCTTGGGGTGTACAAACCCACAATGCCAGGCTCTTAAAAATAGCATCCTACCCGAAACGTAGGCGTGAGACGGAACTCCAGAAAAGGAGAAAGCATCTCCTCCCTTGGCTTGGAGCACGTGGACTCTGAGCGAGCTGTGCCTGGCGCTCACCAGGGGCCTCTCTCCATGCCTTCTGTTCCGCGTGGGGAAGGGAAGCCCATGTGGTAAGCTCCCCAGCCTAAAGCCAGCACCGTGCTTCAGGGGGCTGCTGCGTGGGGCATCACTCCTCCTACCCAGGGCCGCTCTGTGCCCCGGCCGTGAAGGAGGGGCTGACCCGAGGAACAGACACTGGGAGCTACTCACTTCCTGCCTTCCTCCCAGAAGGTCACCACGGGCTGGCTGTGACCTGGGCCTCTCCATCCATCCTCTCCGGTGGGGTCAGTGACCCACCTGATTGCAGTTTCTGCCATGTTTTTTTTTTTTTCTCTCAGCTTTGTTGATAATCGCGAAAAATCAGAAGGAGCTAAAACATCCAAAAACAGGGGTCAATCAAGGTAATTATGGCGAAGGCACCAAAGAGTACCCTGTGGTCTTCCAGAAGCCTCTTCAGAACGCCCCATTGTCATTTGTCACCCCAATCGCCCATCCCGTGACCCCCTTCAGGGGAGAGAGAGAGAGAAGCAGCAGCAGCTGGTACGTTTCTTTTGACAATGATTCTAAAACACGTCCCTATTTCAGAAACATCAAAGTGTGGGAAAATATGCAATCTGGTGAAATGGAATGATTTGGAGAAAATGTTCTCGATACATTTTCAAGTTTAAAAGAAGTGGGTTAAGCAACATCATGCCTGGTCTTAAGAAAAACTAGCACGCACCTACAGACGTACGCTGTGCTCATTCAACAGTGATTCGAGTCTGTGAGACACTCGAGCCTACAAACAGGCCTGAGGGACACGTAACAAAAGCTATAGCAGTTTGCGTCTCCAGGCACCGGGGCTATGGGCACTATGGGTTCTCTTCCTTGACGTTTTCTGCATTTCCCGATTTTCTGATTTCACAGTCAGGTGACTAAAATCCCAGTGGTTCCTGCTTCTGCCCACTCCCCATGTGTCCGCGCTCACCTGTGTAGAACGCCCTGCAACGGGGACCCATTCAGGCCTCACGACCCCCTGTGGCAGCAGGAATCCTTGCTGTTGGTATTCTGCAGGTTGGAAAACTGAGACTCAGACAGACTGAGTAATTTTTCCGACGTGGTGGAGCCCGGTTTCAAGCTCCGGTCAGCACGATTCCAGAGCAGAAGCTCCTAACCATTATGTGCGGACAGGAGCCTCACTGCGGGCCCTGCATCTTCATGCCACAGGGCATCTAAGGACAGTGCCACCACCCTTCTGGCCAGGAAGGGAGGCCTTGATGTGGAGCCCAGAGAGGGCCCCTCACGCGGCTACCGAAAGGCTGGGAGCTGGGGCTGGAGTCCCCCAGCCCCTTCGGTCCTGAGCCACTGAAGTGTTTTGTGGCATAAAATGAGCGTGATCAGGCTGAGAAAACCAAGACCCAGACCACTAGCCCAGCCCACCCAGCCCCTCTTGCAGGCGGACATAGGAAACGGATATTCCCACGGCACCACACGAGGATGCTTTGGCAAACCCCCCTGAACCCCTTTATCACGGTGTCTTCTTGTCCTGCTAAAAGGAGTCTCCAGCTTCCCCAAGAGAGAAACATTCCTGACATCATTTCTTCTCAGCTGGGCAGCCAAGGGAGCAGCTGGGAGCCCTCCAAGCAGGGGGGTGGGGAGCATACTCATTTGCTAGCACTCAGCTGAGAATCTTTTCTCTAGGAGACCCCAAGAAACCGCTCCAAACAAACAAAAAGGCTGCTGGGGGAACTGGTGGCCAGGAACCCCGGGGCAGCCACTGCAGCCCTAGAGAGAAGGACAGAGTCAGCAAATTCCAGTGTCGCTGGTACTGGGCATCGCCGCCAACCACGGAGCTCCCTGAGGCACCGGGCTCTGCACCCATGGCAACAACCTGAGTGGGGCAGGATGGTCCCATTGTCCAGGCGAGGGAAGCTGAGGCTCCGAGAGGTGAAGGACAGCGCCACGGCCAGAACGCAGCCTGAGCTCAGAACGATGCTCTCCCAACTCTCTGTAATGTCCCTCGGGTCTCAGACTCCTTTGGGGACGCTGTGGAAGCCATATACTCTCTGCTTTAAAAAAAACTGCGCTCAGGCTTTTCATGCGAAACATGGCAGATAAATTCAGGGAGGTCAAGCTCTCCTCGAAGGCCTTTGATAAGAATCTCCGTCAACTGTCCAAACACATTCACCTCCACCCTGTGTCCCTGGGCCAGCACGGTGGTCAGGAGAAAGGGGCGGGGGTAAGGATGTTCGTCTCCACCTGCTACCGCAGCCTTGGAGGGGAGAAGGACCCAGAACTGCGTTTTCCCTGTAGCGGCCCTGTGCTCGCAGGACCAGGACTCTGTGCATGGTGGGAGAGCCAGACCTGGCCCCCCCTCCAACATTTCTGGCTACCGGGAGCTCCAGTCTCACCCCCATTTCTAAACTTGTAAGACTCGTGTCAGACTTCGGACCTCCAGAACGGGGAAATAGATATGTGTGCTGTCTTAAGCTCCGGAGTTTGTGGGCATTTGTTACAGCCGCCACAGGAAGCCAAAGCACCCCCTGAGAAACAAAGCTTTGGGGCTGCTCTCCCAGTTTCCCTGCACAGAGCAAGCAAGCCCACAGACCTGGAAGCCAGACCCCATGGGAAAATTTAAGCTCTGCTTTCTAAGAACACCAAGATGTCAAGTGACCCCTAGGAGATCGGTCTGCTCCATCTGAACCCACCGCGGCCACACCCCAATCGCTGTGAGAAAGTGTCACTGCTCACGGGTGCCAGCCACTCTCAGGCTGCTGTACTCACGGTCCCTGAGCCACACAGCAGCCCATTACGCAGATAGGAAAAGTGAGGTGCAGGGAGACTGAGTGGCGTGCCCAGGGCCACGCAGCCACGGACCCAGGTTCCCCAGGCTCTGGGCTCTTCCAGCTCGCTCTCATTTCCAACACAGCCCACTGTGAATGAACCCAGACACGATGAAGGGGGTGTCGGTATGGTCACCGCAGGGCGGAGGTGGGGCACGGGCAGTGCGGCATGCATGCCCAGGGAGACACGGCGCCTGTTGTCTGTGGCAATGGGCCAGCGACGGTGAGATAATCCAGGGGTGCTCCTGCCTCAGCAGAGACAGCCCCTCAAACCTCCCAGAGGAGCTCACGGGGGACATGGAGCCAACAAGCCCCTCCCCTCACTCCAGGAGAACCAGCCCCGCGGTGGATGGGAAGGCAGAACATGTCCCGAGAGGCCGCAGAGTCCATCCCCGCTGGTGAGGAGATGAACCTGGCAGACTTGGCCTCAGACAGTGCTAGAAGGTGCCCAGGGGGTCATCTGGGCTAGCCGTATCTGCCCAGCTGTGAAATGACTGATTACGAGCACAGACATGATCAAAAGCTGGCTCTAATGGAGTATGGTGGCCCTCACGATGATGACAAAGGGTAACAAGAGCCCAGTCATGATATGAGCCCCACTCCACCCACACCTCATGCTGCATGGCCGCGCAGCCCCGTGGAGACACAGCTGGGGTCAGACAGATCCAAGTTAGGAATCTGGCACGACGGTAGACCACAGCTGACCTCCTGAGCCTCACTGTCCTCCTCTGCAAATAGAACCCTTATTTTGTTCTGGCTTCCACACTCTGCATATCCAGGACTTCAGGACAGGCAGAAGGCATATCCTGATGGATCAAGGGCCATCACAATGGCTCTAGTCCTCTTGTCTGTTGTTACTTTCAACACAGATATGTGACACAACCTAGCCAATGAGCGGAGGGGCTTCAGTGAAAGATTTTTTTTTTCCCTTAAAATTGATACACAAGGGGCGCCTGGGTGGCTCAGTTGGTTAAGCAACTGCCTTCGGCTCAGGTCATGATCCTGGAGTCCCAGGATCGAGTCCCGCATCGGGCTCCCTGCTCAGCAGGGAGTCTGCTTCTCCCTCTCCCACTCCCCCCTCTTGTGCTCTGTCTCTAAAATAAATAAATAAAATCTTTAAAAAAAAAAAAATTGATACACAAAGAAAGATAATCTTTCTCCTTCTGTTGGAAACTGCATTTGATGCCTGGAACAGCTACAGCCACTTGTAAGCATGAGGAGAACCAGTCTGACGTCAAGGCTGACACCCAGAGGATGGCACAATGTATGAACAGAAGGAGGCTGGGTCCTCAACGGTGTCTGTGAGCCAGGGCATTAACCAACTCTAGAGCCTTCCTGTCTCAGGACTTCTTGGCTTTTTGAGCTGCTAGTTAGCAGATTACATGGATAATGTCACATGCTAATGCCAGAAGCATGGATGGATAGTGAATAGGATGTATTACCGTCAAATGTTATCATACATTTAAAACAGAGAAATGTGGCCAAACATAGGTGATCAAAAATATGAAGATGTTGTGAATCATACCAATCATTTTCTACATTAGCAATCAGCTCCCAAAAGTTGGTTGATAAGTGGATTGGCTGGGTGATCCCCAATGGCCCCTTTGCCTCTTTTCTCATCTGCTACTTAAGAAGTTAACCTCACATGACCACCAAATTCTCTTCCAGATCAAGTCTTTCCCATCCTGGGATTCACACTGTGTTATAAGGAAATGTTAACAATATTTTGGAAAAAAATTCCACTCTGCAAGCACGAGGGTAGAAACATAATTACACATAACAAATCATCTCTGATAGACAAGATACTGTACTAATTGGAGAAATTAGCATGGTACCACAATCTTTACAGAAGAAAAGGGAGAGCTTTGGAAGAAGCACTGTAAAAGCTTATTTGGCAAGTCAGAACGACCATCAGCAAACATTGAATAAGTGCCTACTGTATACAAGGCGTCCATCTAGAGCTGGAAACCCAAAGTGACAAACACGTATCAGACCTAGTCCCTGTTCTTGGGGAGCATAGAATTTAGTTAAGGCTCTAACAGATGTGTGTCGACAAGACTGACCTTCCCTTGGGATGCGCTGGCATGGCCTTCCCGCGTTTCACAGCCAGGGACGGTTCTGATGGTTCTGTACTGATGTTTTTGTGGCACGCTGTCCCTGCGTGGAAGAGAGTGAGTCTCAGCGCCAAGGAGCCAATGCATGAAAAGAATCACACGTATGGCATGTGGGCCAGTGGTTTAAAAAAACGTCAGCTATAGAACAACTCTTCAAACAAAATCTGAAGCTGACGTCAAACACACATGACCTATGCAAGCATGCAAACACACATATGTATCCGGGCCGCTGTGGTTAACACATGAGGGCAAGGCCTCCACTCGGTCAGGAAACCTCTAACGTGATTAGGGTCACACAGTGGCCAGGACATGGGATCTGTCCTAGCCGGCTGTGTGCAGAGGGAACATAGCCTCTTTATCTGTGAAAAGAGAGCCGAGGGACACGATGCAGAGCACCGAGCCTCTGGCAAGTCCCCAGAAGGGCTGTGAGCTCCGTGACACTGGGGTCACTTGAGCCATGTGGAAGAGACACTCCATGATGACCTTCCTCATTATTCGGCCTCCACCTGCGTCATTCTGGAGGGGACAGGGCAGCGGGACTGGGGACCAGGAAACCTTTGTGCAGGCCCCGCTCTGCCAACGCCCGCTCTCCTTCCTCAAGGCCTGATCGCCTCCCTTGCCAGGTGAGGATAATGATCTATTGATTTCCAAGGCATGTCACAGGGTTAAATGAGGCATGAAAGTGCTTTGTCCCCTGGCATTTCTGCCTTTCCTGCTTTTGGTGCCAAAACTTTTAGCTTGGCCGGGCTTGGCAGGAGACACAGTGACCTCCCAGCCTTGAGGCCTAGCACTGTCACTTGCTAGCCATCTGTCCTTTAAAAGTGACTTGAGACTCTGTGCTCTGTGCACCGAACCCACTGGATAAATGACGGCAAGTATGATAACATCCTGTTATTTTTGTCCTGTGACACGGAAATGGCTTGGGCCAACACACACACACACACACACACACACACACACACACACACTAAGGTCAGGGGGACTCATTCGGCATCAAGAACTCGTTCACATGAGAGACTATGGACTCTGAGAAACAAACAGAGGGTTCTAGAGGGGAGGGGTGTGGGGGGATGGGTTAGCCTGGTGATGGGTATTAAAGAGGGCACATTCTGCATGGAGCACTGGGTGTTATGCACAAACAATGAATCATGGAACACTACATCAAAAACTAATGATGTAATGTATGGTGATTAACATAACAATAAAAAAATTAAAAAAAAAAGAACTCGTTCAGAGGCCAGCTGATATGGAAGACTTCTCACCCTGGCCCTGTTTGCACTGTTTACAGCACCAAGCTTGTTATGGGACCCCTACCCTCAACAGAACACAGGAAGAAGATGCTCCTAGAGATGCTGCCAGCCACCATTTCTTGAGCACCTGCTAAGCAGTATCTCATCTCATTCCCCAGCCACCTTTTGAAGTAGATACTTCTACCTCCATTTTGCAGAGGAAGGGGGGACACGGGAGAGGAGGCGAAATGCAAACTGGGGGTGAGAGCCAGGATTAGAATCCGCTCCCTCTGACTTCTGCAGCTCCTGCCCTTAACCTCTCTGGTCCACCAGAGGGGAGATGGGCTCGGGAAGGCTTCTGTGGGCAAACCACGGTATTGGCTAGGAATGCATTCAGCAGCACGTAGCAGAGAGCCCAACTAACTTGAGCAAACGTGGGTTTATTTTTCAAAAAGGAGCTTGGTGGAGCAGCTGGGTGGTGCCAGGCACAAGGTCTGGGCTGAGTGTCCCTCCTGTTCATCATCACAAGGTGACAAGATGGTAGCCGTGGCCCTCCAATGCGTGGCTGCACTGCGTTCAAGAGAGCTCTGGTGGGCAGGGTGAAGAGCTTTGCCTGACGCAGTTCCTCTTCTGGTAGAAAAGCAGTTTCCCAAAAACCCCTTGTCAGGCTTTTACTTGAGTCTTATTGGCCAGAACTGGATCACAAGGTTACTCCTGGATACAAGGGAAGCTGGGCATGTAGAAGTTTTGTTTTCCAACCTTCGTAGCCAGAGACGGTGAGAGAGAACAACCAGGAATGGTTTTCTGGTCGTTCACCAGCCATGTTGAACACCTACCGAGTGGCTGTCCCCACCCTTGTCTCGGAGACCAGATGCGTGCCCTGGGGCTGTCATTACAAAACACCACGTATAGGGAGTGGGGTGGGGGTTTGCTTAAAACAGCAGAAATCTGTTCTCTCTCAGCCGTGGAGGCCACAAGCCCAGAGTCAAGGTGGAACAGGGCCTCTCTCCCTCTGGAGGCTCTATGGGAGCTCCTTCCTGCCTCTTCCAGCTCCCAGGGGCTCCTCAAGTCCCTCTGTCTCTGCCTCTGTCCTCACATAACCTCTCCCCTGTGTGTCTCCTCTTCTAGAAGGATACTAGTTCTTGGATTAGGACCTACCCTCATGACCTCATTTCAACCTGATTACATCTGCAAAGACACTATTTCCAAATAAAGTCACATTCACAGGTACTGGGGGTTAGGACCCCAAGACATCCTTTTTGGGGGACACAACCCCTAAGAGAGACCGTGTCAGCCTTCTGTCTTTGGGAGGGAATGTAAAGGACCACACCTGCTCCCTTCAGAGGCACAAAGACGTCTTCTTCCAAGATTAGACCCCACCCCCCACCCCTGCTCCCATGGCCTCGGGTCAGCCTTGTCTGAGTAGGGAGTTTTGGATCCCCCCTTCTCCTTCCTCATACCCCCCTTTCCACCAGAGGCCCTCCAGAGTCCTCTGCTGCAGGGGCTCATCTCTCCTCCTCCTGCCTGAGGGTTTTCTTGGACACATGAGTCCTAAAGCCTGTCAGAGACAAAATGGTTTTCAAACCCCTGAACGAACCACCCTTCTCGATAGGGCCCTTACCTCCCACCTGAAACCTGGCACTTGTCATCCACGTGGCCCCTCAATGCTCAGGGCTCCTGGGGTTACCTTTCCAGGGAGGGCTCAGCTCCTCCCCTGGCCCAGCGCTGGTTACCTGTCCCCAGGTGACATGCCTGTGTGGCCAGAGCTGCGTGAGCCCCTTCTCCAGTCCTCCCCTTTGTGACGGGATGAGGAAATTGCTCTTGGAGGAACAGCCCTGGGGCATGCAGCTTCTCAACATGGGTGTGGGGTGAGGTGCAAGAAGCATTACACCCGAGAATCCTAACCCTAACTGCTAGCGCTTATTGAGCACCTGCCACAAGCCTAGTGGTTCATGCCTACCACCTCTGAGTCGATGGGGCAGGAGCTCCTGGGAGCTGGGAAGTGACTTGCCCCCAGGCTAGGTGCACCTAGAGCAAAAAACTTTGCTGCTTGCTTCTTTTGCGGGGGCGGGGCGGGGGGGGAGCAGGATGCAATTTTCTGGGCTGTTACCCTGAAGAGGGAATTTATTACATTTAAGGACTTTAGCATGAATCCTCCTGGTCCTAAAAACCTATAAAACATCAGGACAAAATGTGGTTAGACCCACTCGGCTCCCTCGTCTTCAGTAACTGCTTGAGCACAAGAAGAAGGGATGTGTCTCTGATTTCCATCAGCCTCTGAAGCCACCGAGGACACCCCAAGCTGAGTTCATGTGATGCCTCTATGTCTTTACAGGGGCCAGAAGGTCTCATGGGCGAGTGGCTGAACGCACGCAGGGGCCGGGGGAGGCAGAATATGGGGTTGTCCGATCCCACACCTTCATTCCCCCTCATCATTCTCAGCGTCCCCACCCCCAGACCTTCGCCAGGAGCAGAGGTATGTTAATTTGTGCGACTGCAGAACCCACAAACTCGAGAGGCCTGAAACAGCACCCATGTATCATCTGGCAGCTGCACATGCCAGAAATTGGAACAGACTCATCTAGGATCTCTGCTCAGGGTCTCCTGGGCAGAAATCAATGTGTTGGTGGCTGGGTTCTTGCCAGTGGGAGAATCTGCTTACAAGCTCAAGCAGGTTCTGGCAATCCACTTCCTGGAGGCTGTAGGTCTGAGGACCCATGTCTTTGCTGGCTGTTGGTCAGGACCACCCTTTGCTTCCTTCCCACGTGGACTTGTCTGTTTTACAAGCAGCAATGACATCTCCTGTCCTCCTGACCCTTCTAACATCTCTGACACCCCATCTAAATATCCAGTTTCCGGGGCTGTGAGAGGATACATTTCTGTGGTTTTAAGCCACGAAGTTTGTGATAATTTATCTATGGCAGCCCTAGGAAACTAATACACCCACTGTGTGTGTGTTATTTATTTATGTATTTATTTATTAATATTTTGTTTCTTTATTAGAGAGCAAGCACAAGCAGGGGGAGCGGCAGGAAGAGGGAGAGGGAGAAGCAGACTCCCTGCTGAGCAGGGAGCCCAATGTGGGGCTCGACCCCAGGACGCTGAGATTAGGACCTGAGCTGAAGGCAGACGCTTAACCTACTGAGCCACCCAGGTGCCCCAGTGTGCGCGTGTTTTTTTGTTTTTGTTTTTTTTAAAGATTTTATTTATTTATTTGACAGAAAGAGACACAGCGAGAGAAGGAACACAAGCGGGGGAGTGGGAGAGGGAGAAGCAGGCTTCCCACCTGCCGAGCAGGGAGCCCGATGTGGGGCTCAATCCCAGGACCCTGGGATCATGACCTGAGCCAAAGGCAGACGCTTAACGACTGAGCCACCCAGGTGCGCCTGCGTGCGTGTTTTTTTTTTTTTTTTTTAAGATTTTATTTATTTATTTGAGAGAGAGAATGAGAAAGAGAGCACATGAGAGGGGGGAGGGTCTGAGGGAGAAGCAGACTCCCTGCCGAGCAGGGAGCCCGATGCGGGACTCGATCCTGGGACTCCAGGATCATGACCTGAGCCGAAGGCAGTCGCTTAACCAACTGAGCCACCCAGGCGCCCTGTGTGCGTGTTTTTTAAATGTAATCCTGACTGGCTACAACCCTCACCCTATTTTATTATTCCATCCATCTTCAGTCACTTACTTTTTGCCGGCCTCTTTCAAGCATTTTAATTTGCAACCCCTGGTGTAATTAAATATAACACTGGGTTTCAAAAGCAAATACCTCATATTTCACATAAGAATAAACTCCAGGGGTGCCTGGGTGGCTCAGTCTGTTAAGCATCCCACTCTTGATTTCAGCTCAGGTCATGGTTTCAGGGTCATGAGGTCAAGCCCTGCACTGGGCTCTGTGCTGAGCATGTAGCCTGCTTAAGATTCTCCCTCTCCCTCTGCCCCTCCCCTCCTGCTTGTGTGTGCACACTCATGCACTCTCTCTAAAATAAATAAATAATAAACCCCAAATGGGTCAGGGATCTAAAAATGAAAAAAATGAAACCATATACATAATATAAGAAAACCTGTAAACCTATAAATTTCTTTATAATCTGGTTGTAGGGAGTGGTTTTTCTAACCACAACTAAAAATCCAGATGTAATAAGTGATCATAAAAATAAACTCTTTCGGGGCGCCTGGGTGGCTCAGTCGTTAAGCGTCTGCCTTCGGCTCAGGTCATGATTCCAGGTCCTGGGATCGAGCCCCGCATCGGGCTCCCTGCTCCACGGGAGGCCTGCTTCTCCCTCTCCCACTCCCCCTGCCTGTGTTCCCTCTCTCGCTGTGTCTCTCTCTGTCAAATAAATAAATAAAATCTTAAAAAAAAAAAAAAAAACTCTTTCAAGATAAAAACACCATAAATGAAGTCAAAGGCAACTGACAAGCTGGGACAGAATATTTTCAACATAAATCACAGATAAAGGGCTATTAACTCTAATATATAAAGAACTCTCAAAAATTGATGGAGGGGTGACTGGGTGGCTCAGTGTGTTAAGCATCCAACTCTTGGTTTCCGTGCATGGGTTGTGGGATAGAGCCCCATGTTAGGCTCCTTGCTCAGCTTGAAAGAGTCTCTCCCTCTGCCCCTCTCTCCGCTCATGCCCCCCCTCCATCTCTCTAAAAATAAACAAATCTATCTTTAAATAAAATAAACAAATAAAAATTGACGGAAATAAGGACGCAAAACCTGATAGAAAAATGGGCAAAAAACATGAACAGGCAACTCATTAAAAAAAAAAAAAAAGATACAAAAATGGCATCCACATTTGGTTCTCCAACCCTACTGAAAACTCTGAATCCCCTGTTGTAATTTAATAAACCTGTTTCTGCTCAAACCAGACATAGCAGACTCTGCTGTTTGCAGTTTATTTCATAAGCACAGGCTGTTTCCAGATATCAATCCACCTCAAAGCACAAAGACTTCCCAGCCTACAGTGTCTCCAAAAATTACTTATACAGACTGTGGAGACAGCTGCATGAAAGAGGAGTTCGTGGATATATTTTCAAGCAATCACAGTTTTATCACAACAGGAGCACTGCCTTCCGGGGTGAGCACCTTGCAGGAGGGAGTGTTACTGGGTTGGGTGAGCGCTGGTGTGTTTGCTTAAAAAGAATCCTCCCATCTTTTAGAGTTACACCTTGTCACCCAGACATATGTTATCTGCCTTTGGAATGTATTTTTCACCCAGATTTGAGTCTGGGTGTGTCCTGTGTCTTGAGCCGTCACACCAAGGGGCGCAGCCTTGACTGGGATGGCACTGGGAAGCAGTCCAGTTCCTCCACGTTAGCCCTGCTTGTGCTTCTCAGAAACACCCAGGGGATCTAGAGGAGGTAGATCAGGTTTCAGCCTGGTGCAAGGTACAGGGTAAGCAGAATGCCTTCCGAAACTCAGTCGCAAAGCACAGAAACAACCTGAATGCCCAGCAAGAGGGGATTAGTAGAAAATATCGTGGCATATCCAAACAGGATTCTAGGCTGCCCTTGAAAACCAGGAGTTACAAGAGAGTCTGTGACATGGGAAGACATCTGTGATATGTTGTTAAATGGAAAAAAGAGATCGCAAAATGTGGAGAAGAGCCCTATTTTTGTGGAGGATACCACTTCTGTAAAAATAGGTGTGCATATAAATATGTGTGAATACAACAGTGTCTAGGAGGATGTGTTTTAAAATGTTAATGTTGTTAAGACTGAGAAGCGAGATTATGTGTGACTTTTACATCGTCTTTTAGTGAGATACAATCTCTGTACAAGGAGTATGTATTACCCCATAATCAGGTAAAACAACACTAATATATATGTATATTACTACGTATATATGTATAAAACCCCTAATTTATTTGCTTTAAAATAATCCATTAGAAAAATGTGCGTCTGCCAGGGTGGGGGCAATAGATTAGCCATTACCGTGGAAGCTGGGTGACAGGGACACAGGGAATCACCATACCAGTCAAATGACTTTTGGGTATGCTTGAGAATTTCCATAGTAGAAAGATAAGCAAAACACACAAAACCAAAAGCAGCAGTGAGGGGCGCCTGGGTGGCTCAGTCGTTCGTTAAGCGTTTGCCTTCGGCTCAGATCATGATCCCAGGGTCCTGGGATCGAACCCCGCATCGGGCTCCCTGCTCTGCAGGAAGCCTGCTTCTCCCTCTCCCACTCCCCCTGCTTGTGTTCCCTCTCTGGCTGTGTCTCTCTCTGTCAAATAAATAAATAAAATCTTAAAAAAAAGACAAAACCCAAAAGCAGCAGTGAATTAATTGTTGGCTTTCAGAGATATAACTATGGTGTGAGAAAGGCAAAAATGTGAAAAATGAACAAACATACAGAAGAAATAAGGCTCAGGACTTAACGAGAACCCATGAGCCACTGAGGGTGTGACCTCTTTAAGCCTCAGCTTCCCCGGCTATATAACAGGGAGGATCCTTGTCCACTGGCAGGCCTGTGATATGGACGTAAGTGATTATTTTCGTGGTTGCTCTTGGTCCAGAGAAGGAGGCCAGATGCCTGAAAGCAAAACCCCCACTGCCCAACGCAGTTTTCAAATGTCGGTGTGCACTGGGGTCACCCGAGAGCTAGCATAAAGCAGAGTCCAAGACCCCAGCCCCTGGGAGTCTGACTCTACCCTGGGGTCAGGCTTAGGAAATGTCCATCTTAAATAAAAGCCCAGACAATTCTCTGCTGTGGAAATGCCGCACATAGCCAAAGGCCAAAGACACCCAGGAAAGCAGGTCTGCCCTGAAGGAAAACGTGCAGCACTGCAGAAACAGCGCCGGGCACAATGGGGACATTTGTCCATTTATGACTCCAGGTGGACTCAGTCAGCAAAGTCCAGGCTGGGAAAAACTGGCATGCAACAAATATGACCGGAGTCTCTGGTTTGCAGAAATAATGCATAAATGACATGTCACCTTTGTACTTTCCTCCGGGAGGGACAGAGTCTGGGCAACTGACTTATGTCAGGACGTGGTTCCAACACGCACAAGCTGCACAGCCCTGGGCCCACGGTGACCGGTCCACATCTGTAAAACGGAACAATAGCAGCAGCTCTCAGAACCAGGCACACAGAGTTGTGGCGATCACATGAGGTGATCAGGAGCTGAGGCACCAAGCAAGGATGCCGTCGGTAAGAGTAGGGACCCACTTCTTAAGGCCTGCACATAAGGGGTTTTGGGTCTCTTTGTTTTCTGTCTCAGAAAGACAGAGCCTTGGACAAAGGAAAAACGAAACTCAGTAGGTATCTCCAACTGGACACCATGCACACCCCTCAATGAACCCTCAGGGAAAGGTAAATGGGGGATCCCGGCACAGAGCCTGTGTGTGCACCTGCGCCCTGCCTGCTCGAGGAGCTCTTGTCTTAACCGGACTCTCAACCTTAGCCCTCTGTTTTCATTTTCCTATCCCAACGTGGCCTCTAGGCTCCTCCTCTAGGGCTGGGTTGTAAATGAGAAGGGAGAAGTGGGGCGACAGGGCGGGGGTGGGGTGCCCTTTTACCTGCAACCCCTTTGACTGTGTGGAGGAAGGCCCCACCATCTGACTTAACACTGCGCCCCACCTCCCCAGCCTCCTCCCATGGATCCTCAGGCCCTCCACTTTGTAGGAGGTGGAGAAATGTTCAAATCCCACTTGAAGCCAGGGATCACCTTTTGCAGAGAGAGGGGACAGAACCAGCTCCAAACAGCCCGGAGCTGGAGGCTGTTTTAGGGAAGGAGCCCTAGGTGGGAGGGAGAACAGCGGCTGGCTAAGAGAACCACAGCCCCATGGCCAGGCCTGAGGGACAACATTGGGAGGGACTGGCAGGTCGTCGTCCACTCTCCCCTCCAGGAGGCTCCTAGCTGCTTCCTGGGAAAGGGAACAGTATGCGAAGAGAAAGCTCCCGCAGATGGGTGGCCATCTGCTTTGGAGACAGGAGTCTAGGCCGTCTGTTCCTTAAAGTGGACGAGCTGGGTCTCATTCCTCTTGGAGGCCCCCAAGTCCTTAGTGGGGTCTGGTCCTGCAGGGTAGCGATTCACTATCCGCGGAGCTGAATTAAATTGCGCTGGAGTGAGGGGAAATCACGCTGTAAGAGTGTCCAGGGGCAGCCATGACAAATGACCGCAGACTGGGGGCTTCACATGACAGAAATGTTCTTCTGCAGTCAGACGTCCAAAGGCAAGAGGTCGCAGGGCTGTGCTCCCTCCACAGGCTCTAGGGGAGGGTCTTTTCTACCTCTTCTAGCTCCTGGTGGCTCCAGGCATGCCCTGGCTCCAAACCTCTGCCTGTTTTCAATGGCGTCCCCCATCCCTGAGTCTCTGCTTGTTCTTTCCTATTACAAAGGACACTCTCATTTTGATTCTTACCTAAAGTATATCTGCAAAGACCCTATTTCCAAAAAAAATCACATCCTGAGGTTCTGGGTGGACATGACCTTTTGGGGGACACCACCATTCAGGCCATTACACACATTCCATAGCACATCGCACAGCAAAAAGTGGCAAGAAGGCAGTCAAGAGCTGGGAGGCCTTGATCCTGGTACTTGTGGCTCAGCTGTCCCAGCTGTCTGGGCCCTCTGTTCGCACCTCTGACCTCCACTGCCAGCTGGGAGTGGGGTCCTGGCTTCCTTTTACACATGGAGGCTTGAGTGAGTGGCCAAGGTCACAGAGCTGGCTGTACCTGGGACCGGAACACAGGTCAGCTTGACACCATCACTTGGGGGCTTCACAGCCTGGCTGGGCTGGATTGGAGGGACCCTCAGTGCTGGAGGGCCCTGAGATCTTTCCGCTCCGAGGAACCTAATTAACCAAGAGAAGGCAAAGGTGTTGACTCGCCTTGATTTTCACATTGCTTTACTTCCACATATCATAAATTTTGGAATGTGGCTACTTTCCTGGAATCACTTGGAAAGGTGAGGTCAAAGAGAACAAGGATTAATTTAATTATTTATAGAAATTAGTCTGTAATGGGGAAATGAGATAGGGAGACCCAACGGAGCCAGACTTTCCCCTGCTGCCTATGCAGATTTTACACTCCTTAGGATTGTCACCCAGATGCTGGGATGTCTGGGAGTGTCACCCGGTTGCTGGGATGTCTGGGAGTTTCACCCAGTTGCTGGGATGTCTGGGACTGTCGACCAGATGCTGGCATGTCTGGGACTGTCACCCAGTTGCCAGGATGTCTGGGACTGTCACCTGGTTGTCGGATGTCTGGGACTGTCACCTGGATGCCAGGATGTCTGGGAGTGTCACTGGTTGCTGGGATGTCTGGGACTGTCACCTGGATGCTTTCTCCTCCTGTCACTGGCCAAGAGCCCCAGAGTGGCTCTGGGAAATTTTGCCCAAGGAGTGGAGAGGGGTCAGGGAGTGGGAAGCAGATTTTCTTTTTCTCCCTCGTGTGGCTCTACAAAATCTGTCCAACCTTGAAGTCCTAGAGCTGGAGAAGGTCTTGTTAGAAAGTTTACAGCACCTTGGACCTGTCCTGAAGAAATCCGCGCATGGGTCCAGTCCTTCCTCTCGGGCACTGCTGAGAACCAGGCTGTGAGCTCCGCAAGGCAGGGAGGGCAGGGCAGCGCGCACCCCTGGCCCCAGGCCTCAGGACCTGGCACACACAGCTGCTGAACCAATGAACCCGCACATGAGTCACAAGACACCCGCAGCCGAGACCTAGCGGCAGGGCGGGGAGAATGGGTGACTGCTCCGGAGGGGAGCGGTTTCCACACCCAAGGCCTGCAACTGTAGGGTGTCCAGGGGATGGGGCGCGCCGGCCTCGGCTCAGCCTGCAGCCCGGCGCCACGCACAGGCCCGGGCAGGCGGGCGCATCTGCGCTCTCTCCACTCCCCGCTCGCGGACAGGAGCCTGGCTTAACAATGGCTCCATCCGGGCGAGGGTTCCGGAGAACGGGGTTCCCTGCTCACCCCAAGGCAGGCGGGTCGGCTCGCACGGGCGGGCGCCGGCCCTCTGTAAGCTCACGACCTTCTCGCGAGCCCCCCGGGGCGGTAAGAATTACCCTCAGGTTCCGCGGAGGCGCCCAGGGCTCAGAGAGGCCAAGCGACTCGGCCAAGGTCACACAGCTTCGCTGACGGAGCACCGGGTCGCGCGGCTCGGGGCTCCGGAGCCCCGCTCCAGCAGCTTTCCGGAGACACTCGCCGCCTCCCTGCGGTGACGCCCGGGAGTCACACGGGAAGGCCGGACGCCCGACTTTCACCTCAAACAATGCTCGGCGCAAATCTGCGGGAACAAAAGCGAGCAGGAATCCGCCCCGGGTTTTCCGCCGCTCCGGGCCCGCGGGCCGCCGAGGGGCGGGACGGGGCGGCTCCGACGTGATCGACAGCCCTGGGGAGGCGTGGCCGCGGCGGGGGCGAATCGGATTGGGGACTCGGAACAATCACGGGCCGAGAAGGGGCAGCCCGAGCCAATCAGCGAGGGGGGCGGGCCTGACCGGCACGGCTGTCGCGAGAGGCGGCCACCCCGCCCACTTGCGCCTCGTCCCGGCGCCCGTCAGCAGCGAACGCGGCGGCGCTCGGCCCGGATCCGTCCGCGGCGCGGGGAGAGGCCGGAGCGCGAGCCCGCGCGAGTGCCGGAATAGA
>NC_058418.1:57276459-57432538 GCF_002201575.2 Neomonachus schauinslandi | reverse complement strand
GCGTGTACCGCTGGTTCTCGGAGCTGCCGTCGCCGCAGCGCGTGGAGTTCCTGTGCGGCCTGCTGGACCTGTGCATCCCGCTCGAGCTGCGCTTCCTCGGCTCGTGCCTCGAGGACCTGGCCCGCAAGGACTACCACTCGCTGCGCGACTCGGAGATCAAGGCCAACAACCCGGCTGACCTGGGCAGCCTCACCAACCTGACGGACGAGGTGGTGCGCAGCAAGCTGCTCGTGTCGCTGGCGCTGCTGGGCTCGGAGCAGCGCGAGGCGGCGGGCGTGCTCTACCGCACGCTCACGCACATCGACTCCATCATCCACAACTACGGGCTGCAGCTCAACGAGGGCCGCACGGGCGATGAGTTCCTGCTGCTCTTCACCATGGCCTCCAACCACCCGGCCTTCAGCTTCCACCAGAAGCAGGTGCTGCGCCAGGAGCTCACGCAGATCCAGAGCAGCCTGAGCGGCGGCGGCGGCGGCGGCGGAGGCCACGGCGGCAAGAGCGCGCTGCCCACCTGCCCGGCCTGCCACAAGGTGCGTCCCCCCGCACCCCCGAGCCCCTCGGGGGCGGTCGCAGAGGTTGCGGGGCGCCTGGGCCCTGGGGAGGCCTGCCCGGTCAGAGTTCGCGGCCCCTTTGTGCCTTTCTTTCACGCCCGTGGCCGCAAGCGCGATAAGGCCTTTGTCCCCTTAATCGGGCCCTTGGGCGACAGATCAGTTACGCTTGGTGTCGTCCGGATTTCTCCAAATCTGGTGTTTCTTAGCAGGAAGGGAAGCCGTTGGCGAGGTGGAGACGGGAACCTTAGCGGACGGCGCGGGGGCTGTGCGGCGTCTCCCACGGCCTGCGTGTTCCCTTGGTGGGGCGGGTGTCGCCGCGGGGCAGGTGCGGAGCCCGGCTCCCGTGACAGGCACAGAAATACGTCTGCAGCCTTGGACGCGTGCGGGACGCCTGCCTTTGTGGGAGCAGATCCTGGGTCTGCCGGGAGGCCCAGGGTGTTGGTCTCCAAACTAAACAGGAAGGGCATTGTGGTCATCCGCTTGGAAATGTGAACTTTTGTCTAAATGTTTCAAAACTATGTAAACACCAAATGTTCGGGGCTCAAACTCATTTTTCACAGCCCCGTGGGACCCGGTGCCAAGATGGTGCTCCAAGAAGAAGGGTTTTTCTTTGACCCAGTGTGGCGGGTGTTCAGATGACACTGGCACCCTTGGGGAAGAGACTGCAGTCAGGACCAGTGGTGCTGCGTGCCTTTTTTGTGGCTGAGCTGTTTTCAGGGAACACTTGGGTCCTCTCTGGTTTGCTGCTTGGTGGCTTTCAAGCTCTCAACTCTGGGTTGCGGCTTTTCTTCTTTAATGTTTTTCTCTGAGCTGTGGTTGTGGTACCTCCATTGGTTTTAATCTGTGTCTTATCTTTTTTTGGTGATGTGGAGCTCTGAGACTGTGGTTTTCTTTTTAAATGTGTGTGCAGCTGCCACTGTGAATCTCATGTTGTGCACTGGGCAGAAAAATGGTATTTCAGCTATAACAAAGGGAAAGCAGTGTCCTAGGCAATGTGGTTGTCTGTGGGGGGCTCAGTCGGCTTTGGGGTGCCAGTGCCCCATCAGCTGTTCATGGGATCTCAGTCCCTGATGATTAGTTTCATGTGCTGCTAGCCTTCTGTTTAGATGCCGTGCACTAATGTCTGGGGTTCTTTCTCCACTCCTGTTCAGCTCTCGAAGGTAATACTTTTGTGTATACGGATTCATCCCTTTATATAAAAGGGGAAGGTGGCGATTATTATTTTGGGGGGGCAGGAGCTGGCTCTAGAACGAAAAGATGCTTTAGAAGAGAGCCTTTCTTTCTGTCAAGTGAGAAATCCCTCTGGTGACGCAAAGGGCCAGTCTCCCCCCCACCCCTGCCCACACACTCAGAACTGGCCAGCTGTGTGACCTTGGCCAGAACCCCGCCTCCTCTCGGTGTTTCCTGTGAAGTAGGTGGCAGGTTACCTGCCTCCTGGGCTTGTAGGAGGGCTGCATGAGGTCACGTGTGACGTACCCAGCAGATGTGCAGGGACTGCTCCCTTCTCTGCCAGGTCCATCCTCTGGGTTTTTATGGAGGAGTACTGACTTCGGCAGGGCACGTTGTTACAGAGTGAAATGTTTATGTCTCAGAGGGTTCCTGTTTTCTAAATTGATTTTTGAGTAGTTGCTTGGAGCTGACAATTTTTTCTGTTTATCCGTGGGAAATTGGAGAATTCTGCCTGACCCTGAATAATGACGTTACGGTGAGTAACCTTAGAGCTATTGCTTCCATATTTCAGAGCAACCATGGTGTCTACTTTTCCCCACATTCTCTCTGTCACTGCTAAACTAATTTCAGTCTCATTCATGTAACTTTCTGCTACTGTTAAGGTCTGATGCACCCTTTGCTGCTTTTGGAGGCTCCCTCCGGTGAAATCTAAGTAGTCTGAGTGTTTTCCCGTTTTAGTGTCTCTGGGTCTAATGTTTACTGTCATCCCGGGAAAACAGCCCCATTAAAGCTCTGCTTGCATTTCTTTTGTAAGCTGTTTTCATTCTGTTTTGAACTCTTTGAGCTTAGAGGCTTTGTGTTTATCCTTTAGGGATGAAGACGAGGGTTTGATTTTTTTCTTTTCTTTGTTTAAAGTGATAGTTCTTATAAGGATGTTTCCTGATACAGTCATGATTTGCAATTGCATCTTCAAACCCTCACTGTGTTATTTGATAATCCTTCCCGCTCAGAGGACAAGCAGAAGGCATTTAAGAGTGTGAATGACGTAAAATAGAAATTTTCACGTCCGAGAAGGAAAGCAGTCGGCACGGCAAAGCTGATGGTAGATTGCGGTAGCGTTGCCGCGCTCAGGAGCCGACAGGTGCTGTAGGTACGCTGCTCCTCGGGGTTCCGTGTGAGCTAGTGATAAAAGTTGCCTGGGACTCTTCAACTCTCTTCCTAGTTAAGTAAAAAGCTGTAGTTTTGGAAAAAGTTTAACTTTATCCTTTGCGGTCTTTTTTTAATGTAAATGATAATGTGTTATAGGTACATGCTTTTTTAAAGTTTTTGAGATTTAATTTTTTTTTTTAAAGATTTTATTTATTTATTTGACAGAGGGAGACATAGTGAGAGCAGGGACACAAGCAGGGGGAGTGGGAGAGGGAGAAGCAGGCTTCCCGCCGAGCAGGGAGCCCGATGCGGGGCTCGATCCCAGCACCCTGGGATCATGATCTGAGCCGAAGGCAGACGCTTAACGACTGAGCCACCCAGGCGCCCGAGATTTAATTTTTAAAAACCGTAAAATTCACCCTTTCAAAGCGTACACTTAAGTAGTTTTTAACATACTGACGGAGTTGTGTAACCATTACCACTGTCTCCTTCCAGAACATTTTCATCACCCCCCCCCCCAAAGAAACCCCATGCCTGTTTGCGGTCCCTCCCCATTCCCTCTTCCCAGCCCCTGACAGCCAGTCGTCTGTGTTGTGCATTTGCTTGTCCTGGACATTTCATGGAAGCGGAATCGTACAGTGTGTGGCCTTCCGTGTCTGGCCTCCCTCACTCAGCGTCATGTTCTCACAGTTTATTCCTGTGGTAGTATGTGTCAGTGCTTTTCTGCTTTTTTAGGGTTGAATGATATTCACTGTGTGGATAGACCCTGTTTTGTTTATCTGCTCGTCTGTGGATGAACACTTGGGTTGTTGCACGTGCTTATTTTTAGACTTTTTTTTTCCTCGTGGTTAACAGGCTCTTGTTTTAATCCCTTACACTTAACACTTAACCAGTCGTCTTTGGAGCAACGTCCACGTGTGGCTGTCTGAGGGACCTCCCGGTGGTGATGAGAGCCCGCCTGGGGGATGCGGGGTGCTGTGCGCGGGGCCGCTCTCCAGAGCTGTGGCTGAAGGTGGCGGAGAATGCGCTGCTCTGACAGTCGTGGCCAGGCGCTGTGGGCTCCGTGTCGTGGTTGGGAGCGGGGTGGCAGTGTCAGCTCTGGCTGGGCAGGGTAGCAGGAAGCTGCCCCCACCCTGGCATTTCAGAATCCTCATGACGAGGATCACAACCGAACAACTTCATGAGGTTGACTTCTGTGGGTGCTGCTGAGCCTTTTTAAGGGGCTGGCTGCGGGAGCGCAGCGGCGGCGTCACCGTGAGCGCTCTAGGGTAAGCACCGTGGGGGCGAGGGGGGGGGGGCAGATTTTGTGAGTAAGCTGCTAACAAGGGCTTGCCCAGGGCAGGCGACAGCTGGCTCTGTCGCGTTGCTTCCTGCGAGCTACTGAAAATCATTGTGGTTCAAAGGTGGAAGCTTGGTAGTTTGTGCGCTCGTTGTCACGTGAGGGTTGAATGGCCCCTTCTGGTCTCTCCTTTCCCGGGAAACTCTGCCCGGTGCCGCTGAGAGTGATGCTGCTGAGAGGGATGCGGCACCACACGGGAAGGGACTTTGTCCGGGGCCGCTGTCCTTATCGCTAATGGTTGCGGGAGGAGCCGTGACCCCAAGGCACAGCGGTGGCTCCACCTTCACACTGGGGCTCCGGGCAGCTGAGGATGGCCCGGCTCATGGACTCAGGCCTGTGGTCTGAGCTCAGTCTGGCTGCCTTTGCCTCCACTGCTTTGTTCATGATGCTGCAGGAGTGAAATGTCTTAACGCATTCTGGATTCCTCGTTTTGGGCCAGCTTTTATAGGCCCACAGACTGCCCTCTTTTTATGGTGAGGTGCACAATCGTTGAGACTGAGTGCTGGGATGCAGGTTTGCTTGGTGGTGGTGGTGCAGCCCCTCGCTGCTGCCGGCGCCCGGCTGGAGAGTGAGCCGCCCGCCCGGGTCCTGCCCTTCGCCCTCATGTGCGCTGGTGCATGTGAGCTGTGTCCGACCCCACTGACGCCCCAGCTCCAGCTCTCGGTGGTGTTCTGGAGCGCAGCTGTGGAAACCGCAGGTCTTCTGGAGCTTCTCCGGAGTGTGTGGCGGGGTTACTTAACACAGAACGTAATTACAGACAAACATCCGCGTTGGCCGTGTTTCTGCAGTGTTCGATGTTCACCAGGTAGCTTCACTTTACCCGTTTTTCCCCTCAGCCCTGCGCACTTCATTTACCTTCCTTTGGGACTGAGGACATTTGGGATTGATACATTTTTTTCCCCCACAAATCAACATAGTCATCTTACGACCTCAGAGGCAAGCTAGCAAAAGGGACATTTTTGTTTGTTCAGTTGGTGGCTGCCCTCCCCGAGACTGCTAGTAACAAAAAATTTCTGTTATATTTAGGGAAAAATAGTTTCTATATAAGTGTGCTTTTTTTTTTCTGCCTTAGGTAGATTATATTTCAGAAAAAAAGATCCTTTGGTTGTTTCTTTCTTTTTAATTTTAATTTTAATTTTTTTGAGGAACCACCATATCGGACACCAGTTCTCTTTTGAGAACAGTTGCCACAAGCTCTCCAGTGAGTTTACAGATCACTGAGGGATTCTGATTTTGGACTCTAGCCCTGACGTGTGCAGTGCAGAGATGAGTGTCTGCGAGGTGGCTCCTCCCCAGGCTCCACAGAGGTTTTGTATGTGGAGAGACCTAACGTGTTATAGAGCTGCTTCCTGTCACAGTGAAAAGCCATAATCAAGAACTTCATAAAATAGGTTAATTCTTTTTCCTTTTTTTGTTAGTACAGCTAGAATTTATTCAGTCACTCTTACACTGAATGGATGGGCATAAAATAGGTTCTTTCTTAAGCAGTTTGTTTTGTTCTGAGTTACAAGGCCTGAGGTATTTTAGAATGAAGACAAAGGCAAGACTGAATATGTTTCCCATAATTGATACTCTAGCAGCTACTTGTAATCTGTGATCAGGGCGTAATGAAGTGGGCCTGGACTCGCTGTGTGGTCCCCAAGGACTGGCGTAGACTTGTGGTCCTGTCTCTAAAGCAGCAAGGAGCACTCTGGACTTGAGGATGCTTTTCACTGAGTCTTGTCTCTAAGTAGTGTTTGGGATTTTAGGTGGGTGTTTCTCAGGTACATAGAAAAATCACGAGCCCCTGGAAGGTCTTGTGTGTGCCTTTCAACGTTGGCGAGTTTCTCTGTGGACTAGAAACCTGGAAGTGGAGTTGTTGGTGGACCAAAGGGTGTGTGCCTCTGGGATGATTTTAGATACTGTGGTGGCCCTCCTCTGCGCCCCTACGTCAGTGCATGTGAGTGCCTGTTTGTATGCCTCCGAGTGGTGTGTGAGCTCGCCGTGTCCCCGCCGGTGGCTGCCCCTGGCTGGTGGGAGGTGCCTCTCAGGGTGCTGCAGTCCCCCGGTGAGTGAGCTTGAGCATTTCTTCGAGCAAGCTTTTTATTTTTGGCAAGCTCTCCATCTCCTATGCCCATTTCTTTTGAGTTGTTGGTCTTTTCTTTATTAGGAGCTCTTTAAGTTTCAAGGAAATTGTCCTTTTGTCTTTAGTAGAAATGGCAAGAATTTGTTTTCCTGGGGGTTTTTCCTGCCTGATGACTTTACCATGCAGGTCCTTCTTAGTGTCCTTTTTATCAATCTTATATGGCTTCTGGGTTTTGTGTCATAATTAGAAACGTATTATACCTCATGCATTGCACAAATTGTGATGTGCGTGATAGACTATGGTCAGGCGCGCGTTATGCAATGTACGTTGTGAAAGCGTTCCCTGTGACGTCCTCTGGTACAGATCTTACGTTTCACAGATCCATCTGCAATTTATTTGGTATAAGGTATGGAGCTAGTTTTATCTTTCCCGAATGCAAACCCAGTCGCTCCTGTGCCATTTGTTGAATAATCCATCTTTTCCCATTGCTCGCATGCTGCCCTCCACTTGGAGATGTGGGTTTCCTTCTAGACGGTGTGTACTGCGTTTCACTGATGTCTTTATCTGGATGGCCTCTGATTTGCCTGGTTCCTTGCATGCTTTTCAGTCCTTATCTTTCTTATCTCTCATTGGTTCTGTGGGCTCCCCACACAGTGGAATACCCAGGAGAGGGTGCTTTTCTCTTCTTTTTAAGCAGGTGTGGTTGTGGAGGTGCCTCCCCCAGATGCTGGCTTTCAGGAGCCTGGGCGTGGCCTGAGTGTCCCGAGAGTCTCCGCCCCCATTCATTCCCGGCACTGCCGATTTTCCTCTCACTTCTCAGTGTTCTCGGTTTCTCTCAGCTCTCCTGCCCTTTACATGATGGTGTTCTCACTGATGAATCCAAAATCTGCATGCCACCTAGATCCGGGCTCCAGCTGGAGGTTCTAGGTAGCTCAGTATGTCCAAAGGCACTCTGCTTGACTGCTCTCCCCCTGTCCCCCAGCCAGAAGCCCATGCCTCTCCTATAGTTGCCTTCTCTCCTGGGCCCCCAGTCAGTTAACAGGCCCTCAGCAGCTTGGCAGGTTTCTTCTCTGCTGACACCACAGCCCCTGTCTATCCCTGTCTGTCTCTCTTTGTCTCTCTCTCTCCCCGTCACACTTGACATGACGGCTCCATATATGGCACACTTGTGTGGAGGTGGACTTAGATTCGGGGCCATTTGCCAGAGAGCCAGGACGTAGATTAAAATGGTGTTGGGGGAACAAGCACACCCCCAGCCTCCTGTAACTTCATTCCTTCCCCTGAGTCCAGAACGCATGCTGGCATGCAAGTGAGTGATCACCTCCTTTTAGAATTGAGCTGATGTCCTTGTTTAAAGTCTACAAGAAATAACTTGTAGCTGCTCTGTTTGGTTTTTTAATTAAATTATCCAGAAACTGTAGTACCTTAATTCTTCTTAGAAATAGCAGTGACATGTCCAACTTCTCATCTTGACCAAGGTCTAGTCTGCTATGACAGCCAGTCCCCTGGCCTAAGTCTAGTATACTGTGACAACCTGTCCCCCTTGGCCTGTGTCAGGAGGATGAAAACCCATTCTCCTGGCCTGGTTCTAATCTACTGTGACCACCTGTTCCCCTGGTCTGGGTCTAGTCTACTATGAAAACCCATCCCCCTGGCCCCACTCTTAGCCTCTTAACAACAGGTCTCATGGTGTCCCTGGAATGGTCTTTGTAAGATGCCTATAGGATTGTTACTCTCCAACATGCAGGTCTTAGCAGGGCATGCTGTGGCCTTTGTGATCTGTCCTCTGCTTGTCTATACTCACCTCTGTCTATACTTGAGGTTCCTTATATTTACTGCAATTCCTCTTTCCCCTGAGCCTTTATAGATACCGTTCTCTCAGATGGGACACCTGGTACCGGGGGCTCCCCAACCCCCAGTTCTTGGCTCACACTTACAAGCCTTCTATGGCCTTCTTCTGTCCTAGACCTTATCATACTCTGCTGAAGTGGGTTTCATTACATTTTCATCACCAGACTTGACTTATTGGAGGGCAGAGATTGTCTCTTTCAGTCCAGAGCCTCATGGTCCCTGCCACCCAGCAGGGGCTGTGTCCTGAGCATCTGTGAAAGCCAAGTGGGAGGGAGGTGTTGGATGTTTATGAAAGGCCACTCTAGTGAAAACATTTTTTCCTTTATGCTTTGCTTTTCTGTGGTCCTGTCAGTAACACCTGTTACCAAATCACACTCTTCCTTAATGGCTTTTGTGGCTGTTTCTCTTATGCATTACGTAGCTGTGGATTCTAGGGAATTTTTAACATCAGTATTTTACTTTATTAATTTTCAAAAGCTGGCATGCAAAAGCTTCCTGTGGGAGCAACTCTCTGTGGTTGATAGTTCAAATGGTATTACCCCATGACAGAGTGGAGCGTACGGACCGTCCACTGGGCGCTGGAGGGGCGTGAGCTCTCTGGTGCTCTGTGGCCCCGCCTCCCGTGACTTTGCTGTCGGGGTGGTGCTGGCGGCCCTAGCGGTAAGGCTCTTGTGCTTATGGTCCTCACATGCTTACGGGAGTATAGATCACGGTACGCCTTGGTGTTAGAGTTTCCTGCAGAATGGCAGTAAACCAAACGAGGATTCATCATGCCAATTAAAGTGTGGTTTATATTCTTCTAGACCTTCAACAGGGACATCAGATTAATTAGAAGGGAGCATTACAGAGTCATGTCCTAATTATTTGGGACTTTTATGTTAACACTTCAGTAGAATTACTAGAAAGAAATTATATCCTCAGGTTTCTTACTGAGTCACAGTGAATCTAATTAAAACATGTATGTGTAGGAACGACTTCTGGAAGTATAGTCTAGACTAGAAGAAATAACTTTGTGGAAGGAGGAGAATTAATTTATGGGGAAGAGGATCCCTTCTCCCATCTCTTTTGGGCATTTCAACAAAATAAAAAATCTTGGGACTAATGCTACCAACCTAGCCCTAATACCGTGAATAAAATCAGTGAGACATTTCGAAAGTCCCGGGTCCAGGGGTTGTGTGTAAATGCCCTGTCACAACACAGGTAGAAGTCAAACATTCTTGGATGAAAGGAAACTAAGGGAATTTTCTTTCGCCGGTGCTGCGTGGTGTGCGTGCCGGACCTGGACGCCGTTCGTCCTATGCTGCGATCGGAGCCTGCTCGCTTTCCTCCTGACCGCGACCTCCGGGCCCATGAGTTTTCTTGTGTGGGCGCTTTTGCGAGGTGTGGGACTTCTGAGAACACTTGCTGTGCAGTGGTTTTCTGTATTTTAAAAATGACATATGAAGCTCGTGAGCTGGTGTCCTATTAATATTTGTATTGAGGAGGCTAATTGACCAATCAAAGTGATTTTTTTTCTTCCAGAATTATCAATAAAGAGAGGAAGGAGAGGACAGGCCGTGAGAGGGAATGATGCCGGTGCTAACAATTCCATTTGCTGTGCTCAAGCGCTGCTCTGCGAGCTTCCCATGTATTTATTTAGTCCTCAGAACAGCTCCATAGTTCCCGTCTTTGTGCCCGTTTTAGCCGTGAGAATTAAGTGTAAGTAATTTGCCAAAGGTGACATTAGTAAGTGACTATTTTTATTATGTGAAGCCAGAAGTATATTTAACAATGTTTTCACTTCATCATTAAAAGTTAGAGGGAAAAGCGAAGATCGTGACTGAGAACGGGGCCTCTGGGGCTCGCGGGCGCTGGAGCGTGGCTGCCCTGGTGGCTCGCGAGCCCCTGTGCTGTGGTATGTGTGGACTCCACGGTGTTGTCACTGTCATGAGAGCACGATGGCTGCCTGCCGTGTTCATTCCCATAGCCCCTCACATATGTGTGCTTCAGGAAATGCGCACGTTTATGTGTATCGTTTCAGGTGGTTCTCGGTCTTTTGAGTTTCGGTAAATGTGTGACACTCTGTAACCAAGCCCCTGTGGAGATCTAGAATGTTCCTGTCACTACTTTTTCCTGGTCAGCTCACGCCTCCCCGCTCCTCCCACCTTTAACTATGTTTTCTTCTGGGTTTTGTTTTTTGTTTTTTTCCAGTATTGATTAGCGTCCTAGAACTTCATTCAAGTGGAATCATAGAATCGCATTTTAGCTCCTGGCTCTCGGCGTGCCGTGTTGCATTCTTTTCACTGGTTGGTCTAGGGATCACGAACCTAGATTAGCTTTCCACAGCCCACCTCAGTCCACGTCGGTGGGGTGAGTGCTGCCCGGCTTGTCGTGAAGTTTAAGTACTGCGACCATTTATCTTCTCTGTCCTTCATGCTGTGGTCACCATACCTATTATTTCTACATGTGCTGGACACCCCAGTGATACCAGAGTACTTTTTGCTTTAATACGAATGTATTTTTTTTTAAATTAAGAAGAAAATATAGTCTTATATTTACCCACATATTTGGTATTCTCAGTGCTTTCCATTCCTCACCGAAGAGCCAGTTTGTTACTACGTCCCTTTAGTCAGGAAAACTTTCCTTAAGCATTTTTTGGAGTCTGGGTCTGTGGGTTAGAAACTCCCTTAGTTTTCTTTCATCCAAGAATGTTTGACTTCTACCTGTGTTGTGATGGCATTTACACTGGACGTAGGAGTCTTTGTTGACAGCCTTCCTCCAGCATGGAAGGGAGGGGAGGCCGTGGTCCTCCGGTGGCCGCAGCCCATGGTCCTGGCCCGGCGGCCCGCGCTGGCTCCTCCCACCGCCCCGGCGTGCGCCCTCGCCATTGGTGTGGGGCCGCCTGGCTTTGACGCGCCCAGTGCTGTTTGCTTGAATCTGTCTTGTTTGGTGTTCTCTGAACTTATTGGATCTGTAAGTTTATGTCTTTTACTAAATTTGAGAAATTTTCACTCATAATTTGCCATAGTTTTTCCTGTCTCGATGTTTCCTTCCTTTTGGGACTCCCCTGTAGGGATGTTAAGGCTTCTGAAATTATTCCACAGGTCCCAGAAGCTTTTTCTTTTCTTATCCAGTTTTTTTCTTCTCTCTTTTTTTTTGGACCGGACACTTTCAGTTGATCTTTCTTGAAATTCTGCAGGTCTTCTGTTAATTCCAAACTGCTGTTAAGCTCATTCAGTGGATTTTTTAGTTCCGAAATAGCATTTGTTTCATTTTAGAATTTCTATTTAAATTCTTTATGATTTTAAGGGTTTATTTATTTTTTTTAGAGCAGTTCTAAGTTCACAGATAAATTGAATGTCATAATCATCCAGAGTCTGTGGTTTATGTCAGGGTTCACTCTTGGTGTTGTATAAGTTACGGGTTCGGACAAATGTATAATAACGGGTGTCTACCACCGTGATACCTCCCAGCGTATTTTCACTGTCTTACGGTCCTCTGGGCTCTCTGCCTTTTCACCACCCCCGTTCAGCCCCTGACCTTTCACCATCTCCATAGTTTTGCCTTTTTCAGAGTGTCATCCAGGTGGAGTCACACTGGATGTAGACTTTTCAGGTATGCATTTCATTTTCCTCCATGCCTTTTCATGACTTGACAGCTCCTTTTTTATTGCTGAATAATATTTCTTTGTGTGGACGGACACACATATCCATGTGTTCATTTATGTATTCCCCTACTGTGGGACATCTTGATTGCTTCTTGAATTTTCATATTTTAAGAGTTTCCATTTCTCTCCTGAGATGTTCCTTTGGTTCTTACATCACAAATGTTTGCTTTTCTTCTGTTGAGCTTCGTTTTAACAGCCACTTCATGCTGCTTGCCTCTGATTCCAGCATATGACCCGTCTTGTGCTCGGCCCCCTGTTTCTCTTTGTATGGTCATGTTCTTGTTTCTTTAAATGTCTAGTAATTATAGATTGCTTCTTGGATTTTGTGAACGAGACACTGTAGAAACCCTGGATTTTGTTTGGTCCTCCTGCAGAGTATCAGGTGGTTGTTTAGTTTGTTTGAGTAGGCAGTAAACTTGGCCTGACTCAAACTCCGGAACGGTCTTCCTCTGTTGAGCGGCAGTCGCAGTCTCCGGTGGTTTGGTGTTAGCCTGGCTTCTTGGGTCCTGCCCCACTTGTGCCTATTTCAAGGGCTCATGCAGAGGTGCAGGCAGAATTTATATGCAGAATTAGACATGTTCCCCATCTTTTTTTTTTTTAAGATTTGATTTATTTGAGAGAGAGCAAAAGCGCACATGGACGCACAAGTAGGGGGAGGGGCAGAGGGCGAGGAAGAAGCAGGGCTCCCTGTGGGGAGCCTGACAACGGGGCTCGATCCCAGGACCCTGGGACCATGACCTGAGCCGAAGGCAGACACTTCAGCGACTGAGCCACCCGGGCGCCCCTAGACGTGTTTCCCTTCTAAGGCACTCTTCTGTCAGGGACTTCTCCCTCACTTTGCTGCCATTACATTTTACCAGAATTCTGATCTTGGCTCCTCAAATCAGCAGGACTGTGGAATTCAAGCTGAGCTTCCACTGCTGCTTTTCCTGATGTGCCTGCAGCACATCAAACCCACCCAGTACAAGTCTCTTTTTCCGAGTGTAGACCTTCCTTTAGTTTCTGCCTGCTTTTGGTCATGTTCAGTTTCTTGTTTTTTTATACTTTGTCCAGAGCTTATGGTTATCTGTAAGAAGGTTGGTCTGAATACTCAGCCTTTTTTTTTTTTTTTTTTAAGATTTTATTTATTTATTTGCCAGAGAGAGAGAGAGGGAGAGTACGAGCAGGGGGAGTGGCAGAGGGAGAAGCAGGCTCCTAGCTAAGCAAGGAGCCCTATGTGGGACTCAGTCCCAGGACCCTGAGATCATGACCTGAGCCGAAGGCAGACGCTTAACCATCTGAGCCCCCCCCAGGCGCCCCAATACTCAGCCATTATTGAAAGTAGAACCACCTGCTTTTTATAATCCACATGTTGTGGTAAATATGGGCCATGTGTTGTAGGAAGGATTAATTCTCTCTAAGCAAGTGTAGCTGTGAAGGAGGGTTTTATAGTAACTGTGACATTTGTCCTTACAAGAATGAGGCTCAGCGTGGAGGAGAAATGAGCTGGCCTGGTGCCTTGAAATCATAGGGTTGTTGGAGAATGTTAGTGGGGTGATTATTAGGCGTTCTGGTCCTGAGTAGGTAGGTGCTGAGGAGCTGGAAGTGAGCGGGTGGGAGAAGTGTGGAAGGGCGGTGTGGGCTTTGGTCTCCCTGCTGTTGTGGGGCTCCTGTGAGCAAATACCATTTCCCTGTTGGATGCAGGGTCTGCTTATATCTGCTGTGGGAGGTCAGGCTTGAATTTCTTGACCTCAGTGTCTTTTCTGTTCAGTCCAGTTGAGCTCTTTCTGGCCTGACCTTCCCTTCATGGCTAACCATAGGGGCCTGGTCTCTGACTCTCTGAGCAGCTTTGCCTTGCTCCTAATAGGTGTCCAGTCAAGACTCATTAAGTGGAACTTGTGGCTTCTATGGAAATAAAACCCAAGTGCATGTTTTACTGACACTTGGTGGACCTTTGATATGCTCTTGTTCTCATCCAGATGCTTCCTGATCATTTCTAGCTTGTTTTAGTGCTTGTCCTTTCCCATCCTGGATGTCTAAATGCTCTGTGACTGAACTCCTGTCATGGCCAGTATCTCATGGGGGTCATAAAACAACCGTCTTAATGTGCTAACAGCTCTGAATGGTTCATCTCAGCAGTTGTATATTACATTGGGAACCAAAACGGTCATTATAGCAGTTTATTTATTAGTATTAGACACTGAGCCAGTTTCTCAAAGAAATCCCCAATATTTAAACTACTTGTGACCAAAATACGCATAACGGTACTGGGTGTATGTGCCCTTAACGTCAGAAGTCTTGAAGGTGGCGCATGCGGACCGAAGCCCTGCCTTAGCGGGCTCAGTGCCGTGGGGGGAGGGGCTGTGGCCTGTGCACCTGAAGCTCTGGCTACTCTTCACCCTTTTCCATAGCACACTGGTCACGTGATTTAAGCATTTCTGGAGGGGAAAGGAAAGAGCTTCCTGGATGCATTGTTCTGTATTCACATAGTGTTACCCTCGAGTTTATTAAGATTGGGTTGTTCCCATATGGCTGTGCTTTTTTAAATTCCGGTCACTTGTCGCTCCTTCCTGCTAACGTTGTACCTTCCTTTAGCAGCCATTGGTTTCTTTTACTCCCCTGCCCTCACCTGAAATTTGCGCCTGTTCTCTGGAGAACACAGCAAGCCTGTTGGCACTGTGTTTAGAGTGACCGTCTGAGATGCTGGTCATGTGGCTGTTCGAGGGACGAGCCTTCCTGCCACACCTCCTCCCCCTCTGACCTGGGTCATGGTGGCTGTTTGTGGAGCACCTGCTGTATGACCGGCTCCACAAGAGCCGCTTTCTGGGTTCTAGCTGCTCTAATCCTGCACAAGCCAAGGAAGTGGATTAGGTGCTGCTTGAACCCCCTTCCGTAGGTTTGCGTCGCAGAAGTGTCGTCTTCAGCCACCTAGGGCCCTTGACTTTGAATCCATGCTGAGTCTGCACTGCAGGTCTCTGGGCAGGGATTCTGGGCACTTGCAGAGCTGTTTGTGACTGACCCTGCCCCCCAGGTTCTAGCTTAATTGGTCTGTTGGGGGTGCCCTGCGGTCTGAATTTGTAAGAGCTTCTCGGTGTGCACGCCGAGGCCTGGGAACTCCTGGGAGAGGCTGCTCTGCTCTGAAGGCTGCTGGTGGAAGGACTTGGTTTTGTAGTCACTTTGCTGGAACTCATCTAGCAAAGTACTTGGTACCTTTTGCAGAGATTTTGAGCAGCAATCTCTCTTTTTTAATGAGTACAGCTCTAGGGTAAGAAATTTTAAAAGGAATGTTTTTTCGTGGAGAACGGTTTCTGGTTAGCATTGGCTTTCACTTGGCCTAAGTCAGCAAATAGCTTTCACTACTAAACTATCTATTTTCCTTTTCTGGTTTTGAGAGACACATAATTACTATTTTAGTAAAATGCTTACAAATCACTTTTCTTTTTGATTTTATGTATTTTTTTTCCCACTGAGTTAAAAGTGTTTAACAGATGATACTCTTTCCTGTATGGAGGTGGGTTGCTTGGAAAACAAACTGAAAATAAATGAGTCTGTTTGTCGACACTCTGGAGCTCGACACTCTGGAGCTCGACACTCTGGAGCTCATGTCTGTGCCTGAGGGCCCCGGCCCCCGCTGCCCCTTGACATTCATAAGCTTCAGGCAGGAAGGCCTTCTGCCTCAGCGTTCCACACTTTACGTTTCTGTGTCTGGAAGGCCCCTCCTTTTCTTGGCTGGCTCCTTCTCCAGTTTGGCCTCACCCAAGCAGTCCCTGCACCCACAGAGTCCATGCCCCGCCCCTTGGAGTTGCCTTAGTTGTTGCCGTGTCTGCCCCCCACGTCTGGTCCTCTGGCAGCATCTGCCCCACCTGTCTGGGCCACTCAGCACGTCGGGGTGAGCCATTGGTTTTATTTTATTTTTTTTTAATTTTAAAGATTTTTATTTATTTATTTAACAGAGATAGCACAAGTAGGCAGAGCGGCAAGCAGAGGGAGAGGGAGAAGCAGGCTCTCTGCTGAGCAGGGAGCCCGATGCGGGGCTCGATCCCAGGACCCCGGGATCGTGACCTGAGCCGAAGGCAGACGCTCAACGACTGAGCCACCCAGGTGCCTGGTGCCATTTGGTTTTAGAAGCTGCTTCTGTTTTCCTGTGTTGTAGGAAGTTACTTACGCTGAGACTTAGTAGCTTCTAACTTTTATTCTAGTTCTAATAGTAACCGTTCCTTGCAGAAGAATTGGAAAATAGAAAAATGTTTTTAGAAAATCACCCAGAGATAATAAACGTTATTAGTATTGTGGTATATTTTCTTCTGTCTTCAGTGTCTGTGTGCATATGCACCGATGACACATTCTGCCTCGTTCCCAGGATCTGAGTGTGAGCATCCCCGTGCCTTTTGGTTTTTCAAATTATCTTTTACAGGCTGCATAATATTTAATCATATGGATGTGAATTTACGTGTTTAGATTATTATTAATTTTATTGGGCATTTTTGTCGTTTGCAGATATATATATATATATTTTGCTCTTTCAAAGCTGAGTTGAACCTCCTTGTACACAAACCTATGACTGTATCACTGATTGTGTTCTTAGGATAGATTATTCCCAGATGGATTAGTAGATCCAGAGCTCTTGTACTGGCGTAAGAAAAGATTGCTACATACGCCTGGTTTTTGTGAGGACAGTTGACCCATTTTGCACTTGCTCTTTGGGGCTGAGATTGCTCCCGTTGTAACAGTAGGAACGTTGACTCTTAAGAATGTTTTGTCAAACTGTACTTCAAATGATAAATGATCTTTCTAGCTGCTCTGTGCTGTTTTTAGACTAGGTGATCACTGGTCTTGGTGGAGTCCGTGTTTCAGTGGCTTGTCTGTTGAGAGAAGATAGCTCCCAGCTCCTGGTGAGGGGCCACGGAGAGTGGTGGTGTGTGGAGCTCTTCCCAGGCGGGCGTGGCCACAGACCGTTAAGTTGATGTGCGCTCAGGACGAATCAGCCTCATGCAAGCAGTTCTCTGCCAGGACATCAGAGGTGTGTCTCTTCCAGGTGTCCTCACGGAGCTGGTGTCCCCCGGGGCACTTCTGCCTCTCCCACCGTGTCCCAGCCAGACTGGTGGCCTCAGGAACAAGAGCAGCCGACGTTCTGTTGAATATTGACTGTTTGCCCAGCACTCTACTTTAGGTGCATTATTTATATGAGGTGGGCACCGTTATCCCCATTTTGCACTGGGGGTGACTGGACCTGAGCGACGGGGATCCTGGCTGCCTGTCACAGCCAGTAGGGGCTGCTGGAACAAGTGCTGTGGCCTCTGTAAGGGGCTCTGCTCTCCCTGGATTTGACCTGCACCAACCAACTCGTGAAGCTTGATAGCTGCAGGACTGCCCCCTACTGGTCGGGTGACCCGGGCGGGGGGGGGGTACTCCTGCTGTTCCAAGTGGAGAGAGTTACGAGGGTTGAGTAGGTTGGTGTGGTTACGAGCAGATTGCATCCATGATAAGAAAGGTATAAAGCGTGCTCATAATTCTAGTCGCTCTCATTTTTTTATTCTGCATGGCCTCTTCCCGTATGTTCACATCTCGGGCATTGCATGTGCACCATGTGCACAGCAGTTTTGAGCTGATCTGCTGTCTTAACCGCCTCTTGGTGGCACAGCCTGGCTCGCCATCTCGTTCCCAGCCCTGCGCACAGCCGTCGTCTTATTTACAGCCCTCAGGAACAGCACTTCATTGTTACCGTGTGCATCACTGCAGGGGAGAAACCTCACAGAGATGCCGTGTTGAATGTGTCTGGGTGTATCGGAGGGTAGAATCTGGAACTGCTAACTTCATGGTAGGGGAAAGGCTGGCCATCGTCTTTTTGTAGGAGTTCCCCTAAGAGATTCTTCGGGGGGGGCCTCACCATTGAGAACCATCACCTTGGGAATAAATACACGGGGCTCTCCTTGCCTGCTGCAGCACCTTCAGTTTCTTACCTTGATTACTGAAGATTTGTTTCTATTACAGCACAGCTGGGACACTGAGACTTTGCTTTTCCAGCATATTCACTATTGCTTTGCCAGATTTTTCTTAAAAACTCCCCGCCATCACTCAGATGTTGAATGTTTGCACACTTGCTGCATGCCTTGCCCTATGCCTGCCTCTGTCACATCCAATGACTTAGATCTTTAATGAAATCGATTTTTTAAAATGAAACCTCTCTGCTAACAGTTGTGGTTCTGGTCCCTGAGTATTAAAGTGAGTTTTCAGCACAAAGCCTCAGGCAGCCTACGTTCTTCTGGTCTCTCTGGTCAGAGGCCAGCACTGAGGGAACCTCTGAGGAAAGCATCTATTTGAGGGAGCGGACGGACGGGCAGGAGCCTTGCTGCCGGCCCACCTCACATCTCCAGGCTGATGTGCTACGCTTTGGCATCTTTGTCCCTTACCCTTGGAAGGGGCCTTGGAGTTCGTCTGACCTCATTTTCTGTGCAGAGCTGGGGTTCCGTTTCGCATCCCGCCTGAGGGGAGGTGGTTTGGCCTTTGGACGTTCTGACCACGGTGAGCTGCTTCATCTTGAAAAGTCTTGCAGGGCCTGAGAGGAATGCAGAGTCTTGGGCCCTACCTGACCTTCTCAGTCAGAACCTGCACTTCAGAAACTGTGGAAGCGTTGTGCACGTGGAAGTTTGGAGAGCGAGGCGTGCCAGTGAGAGGGATAGCGCTCAGAGCTGGGGCGTCAGCTGCTTGCATCCCAGGCTGGCACTCTGGCCCGTTACTGTGTCCCCGCGTGTGCTGCCCCTGTCGGACCACGTCACTTTCCCGGAGGCACCCCAGACTGGAGTGAGTGCCTCCTGCCCAGGAACGTGCTCCAGAGTCCGATTTCATTCATGCTCACGGCTCGGTCGGTCCTGTGTCCGATCCGGTGAAGTTCTGTGCTGGTTGTGTAGTATGTCACTGAGAACGCAGACATTTTACTTGGAAGTAGAGGTGCCGTTTTTGTCCGGTTAATCCTGATTTCACTAAAACTTGGTGAAATGGTCAGATTTTTCAGACACCCGTTAGGTGCCTCTGTCATATGAGGTGCTGTTCGAAGTCCAGAGGGTACAGCAGCGAACAAGACAGACAAAAAGTTCCTACTTCATCGAGCTGTGAGAGGGCCTAAGAAGGTCACACGAGCGTAGACCTGACATGTGTGAGGGGTCCGTGCAGGTGCGTACGGGGTCTGGGGGGTCCTTCAGGCAGATCCTGGCTGCCAGGCCCACCCTGGTGGGGCCACAGTGGGTTGAGTGGAGGGGAGAAGTGAGAGGGGACAGGTCCCCTGTAGGTCGTGGCAGAGGCTGTCTGGAGGTGGGACGGTGATCAGCTGGTCCCGGGGGCACAGGGAGTGTCCATTGAGTGAGAAAGCGAGGTGCTCACGGGACAGAGGACTCGGAACTTCATGGAAGTGGCTGAGTCGGGCTGGTTGTTGGAGAGCGTCTTCTTGTTGCCCTTCCAGCCGTAGCAGGAGGCGACATTTGGAACTGCTCAAGTCTTTATTCTTGTGTCCATCAGGCTCATGACTGGAGCGCCGCTTGTGAGCATGAGTCAGAGAGCATCTGGGTTGAACTGCGGAGGTCACATGGGGCAAATTAACTTAACCAAAAATAACCCCAAACACAGCATTTCTGGGAAATGCAGGGGAAGAGAGCTTTCAATGTAAACAAAGGAGCAAAGTCAAGATAAAGGCTTGGTTGGAAAAAGTGAGCATCTGGAAAACTAGGAAGAGACGCTCTGGTAAAACACAGCGAGGCAAACAAATACTTCTCTGCTGGTTATAATTTTAACGAGTTTTGTTTTGCACGTTTGTGTTGTCGGCATGGTGTGTGCTTCCATAGTGTGACTCCTAGGCTTTCCCCTTCTCCTGGGAACCGTGGCGTACGGACCTACACCCTTACCTTTCCTGTGACCCCGCGGAAGGAGCTTCCTGTCCCCCCGGGTGACACCTGGTCCTCACAGGGGCTGACCAGACAACAGGCCTCCTGTGCTTTGCACTCTGGCTGAGATACCCAGTGCACAGGACAAAAGAACACCATGACCAGTGTCCAGGCCCCACTCCGGAAATTCTGATTGGGTGGGGGTGGGAGACACACGTTCTTGCTGGGCCTCGGGGGTTCCCCACGCCTCAAGGTTGAGAACCACCCGTCCAGTGCAGTTGTCTGTACCTCCCAGGCTGTGCTCGAGGCAGGCGTCCTGGCTGGGCTGTGTTCTCCGACTCTGCCCCTGCTTCGACCCTTCCGGAGGCAGAGTCCGGAGGCTGGTTTTCTGTTTGTGGCTGTTCAGGATGCTTTTGGGTGGGCATCAGTGTGTGCACATCTGTGTGTGCGGGTTTGTCACTAGCAAGGTTGGCACTTCTACGGTTGGTTGTTCGGACAACTCGGCCTCACCCTTCTGCAGTGGAGGACTTAGACATACTTCCCAAGGGAGCCCAGAGGACGTGGGGGCTCATGTGAGCCAGGCCAGATCCGATGGCATCTGCTGTGGTTAGGTTTATTACAAGAGTTAAAAATGTTAACCTCCTGAGTTGTTTCCCAAAGTAATATTTATTGTTTGGAACTAAAAATCTTGGTCTTTCATTAATTAGTTGTAAGTGTTGCTTCTGTTATTTAATAGGAAAGAAGTTCATTCCTGGAATACTCTGACCATTGGATGAAACTTTGCTGAATCTGAGGGAAATAATCCATTTTAGTTAAATGACAAATATAAGTAATTTAAATTTTAACTGTCTTGATAATATCTTGGTAATGTTATCCAAAAAATTGACTTTTTAGAGGAGTCTTGGGTGGTTAGGATTCATTTCCTTGGGCTCTGTGAACTTCCAGATTTCACTAGACTGTGCTGGGTTGCTTTTCTTGTGTGGCGTAGGACCTGTTGGTCCTGTGCTGGGTGCATGCGGGGAGGCCTCCCTGCGGTGGCTTTGACGCGGGTGGGTGGGAGGAGAGAGGGCTTGCTGGGTACCCGGCGTGCACGGTCTGCCCGGAAGATACTGGCTGTCGCCGTGCTGCAGGCCTGGTGGCATCTCTGGCCTCTCCTGCTGGCTCTCTCCCTCTGCCTTCATGGCCCTCTGCCTGCTCCGGGGTCACGGGCTCGTCCGATGGGCCGCCCCCTGCCTTCCAGCTAGTGAAGCCGGCTGATGAAAACCAAGGGCCGGCGAGGCATGCGTCTCGCGCCACTCCACATCAGGATGGAGACCAGCAGTCACGTTCCTTTTCTCCCCCAAACCTTGCCCCTTCCTTGTATGTGTACCATAGTGTTTCTCACCCTTTAAAACTCACACCTGTCTTTTTTTTTTTTTTAAAGATTTTATTTATTTATTTGAGAGAGAGAATGAGATAGAGAGAGCATGAGAGGGGGAGGGTCAGAGAGAGAAGCAGACTCCCCGCCGAGCAGGGAGCCCGATGCGGGACTCGATCCCGGGACTCCAGGATCATGACCTGAGCTGAAGGCAGTCGCTCAACCAACTGAGCCACCCAGGCGCCCCTGTCTTGATAAACTTTAAAATCTTTACTCGCCTTTGAAATTTTGATATATATTAAATTGTGACTCTGAGGAAGTCAAAGCATTGGTCACTTGCATTCTTCTCAAGCCTACAAGTACTCAATAAAGTTTGCCTGTAAACTTTTTAGCTACTGATCCTTGTTAAGGGGGAAAAATGAAAGTTCTTGCCCCCACCCCGGGGGCTCTCCTCTCTTCTCCGACGTCACTGCGGTTCACCCTGTGCCGTCTCCTCGGCTCTCCTCCGCCTCTGGCCGTGTGCTTGCACAGACACGCTGGCGGTGGGCAGAGAGCAGGAGGGCGGGAAGCTCGCGTGAACTGGGGGTGCTGAAGAGCTGCTGTCGCAGGGGCCGGGCCCCCGCCGACCTTCATCTGGTCGGGGCTGTATGCTCAGCTCTCTCGGAGGCTTTCCAGTTTTCACTCTTACAGAAGCTGCTGCTGTGAGCGCCACCCCCCACCCCCCACTTTTCTCACGTGAAACTTAGTGTGACGAATTCCTAGAAGTGGGATTGTAGTGTAACGTTAGGATGTGTACCCCACGTAGATCCAGTTGTAGTCTCTTCTTGACTGTTCTTTTTAGAGCATTTGTGACTTCTTCAGGATTTATAGGACAGCGTCAGGTCCAGCTGTGTAATTAATTGTATAGGGAACTCTCTGATTTGAACAAACAAAATACAAGCTTTTACCTCAGATGGGAGGTACGGAGCTCACGGAAGCTCGGCTGGTGGAGCTCCTGTGTGGACGCACGAAGCAGTGGCGTGGCCAAGCTCCCACGTGCACGCACACCTCACCTGGCTGGTTTTAAATTTCAGGGGTGAGTAGGAGATGGGTGCAGGAAGCGCTTATTGTTACAGTATTGTGTAAGTAGTGTTTTATATAACATTTTTATATGAAAATTGAAACTATAATAAATATCAGTGACTTTAAGATAACAATGAAAATCATTCCACGTGGACCAGATGGAAGAAAATAAGACGGTTTTTTTGGTCCTCCCAGGTGACTCCAAGAACCGAGGCCCCCGTCAGCAGCGTGAGTAATAGTTTGGAGAACGCACTGCATACGTCAGCACATTCCACGGAGGAGTCGCTACCCAAAAGGACTGTGGGGAAACACTCCAAAGGTGAGTCCGTCTGTGTGAGGGCTCCCAGGGAAAGAGGTGCACCAGGGTGTGGAAAGCAGATCTTTGTGATGCTGTGCGGTTAAATACTTTGAGATCTTTCATCAGCCGTGGTCTTTTGTATGGTACGCTATTTTTCTAAATTGTACAAGTAATACACAAACATATCTTGGCTGTAAAAGTCTCAAATACTGATGTTTATTAAGGGGAAAAATGAAAGTTGTTGCACTCTCCTCCCTGCCCCATACCAAATAAGTCCTAAATTCTGGAGAAGGACTATCCTGTAGAACTTTCTGCAGTGATAATGGAATGTTCTCTCTCTGCACTAACTCAGGTGCCATCAGCCACATGTACCTTTTGAGCACTTGAATGAGCCTCATGCAACCAAGGACCTGAAATTTTATTTTTATTTCCTTTCCATTGGAACCGCGATAGCTCCGCGTGGATAGGGGCCACCATATGGGACAGTGCCGCTCTGGAGATGGCGGAGGGCACATTTCAGGCGAAGCGGAGTCTTCTTGGTTCTTGGGTCAGCTGGACAGTCCAAGTGTCGCACTCAACATGCAGTTGTAGTCTGAGTGGTGGCGTGGGGACTTCCCCATGGGGACTTCCCAGGAGGCGAGTGCAGGTGATGTGTGGGACTCGTGAGGGCCAGGATGGGCCCAACTTGGCCCTGTGATCAAGAGGCCCAGGGCACTACAGGCTACCCGCCCCCTCCCTCACTGGCCTTTGCTCTCCTTTTGTTCGTGTCTCGGGCACAGTGTACCTCACGGGTGTTTCATAAATACTTCGTTTTTAAAATAAAGCCCCATTCTGAGAATCACAGAGCCAGCTGTCCCTGACTTAGGTCATAGGCTGGCAGTAGCCAAATCCTAACTGCTGCCCTGTGTTTATGTGCATAAATGTGTACTGGTACCAAAACCGTGAATCCTCGTAGGTCAGCTTCTGGATGGCGCCGTTGTTGAGAAGACGCAGCAGGGCTTCACCTCCCTGGATGGATAGTTGTCACTCAGGCATAGGGACTTTACTACCCTGACACTGCTCTTGTCCTTTTTGCTTAGACGTGTCGCCCTGGGGGAATTGCCTTCCAGTGAGGTGTTGTGTCCTTTGTCCCTCGACTGTCCAGCTTGGGCCCTCTGCCCTGCACCCTCCTCATGTGGGGGGACGGCCTCCTCTTTCCCATAGTGCTTTTTCCTTGAGACATAATTATCAAGATCCCTCATTCCTATCTTTTAAATATAGTTGCAAGATATGTGACTGTTCTCTGTCCGTCCCTTGTCTGTGTGTGGTGGTGCTGAGAGCCCCGGGTGAGCTGGCTTTGGTATCAGGTGCAGCAAACGAAGCATAGTGAGCCAGGCGTTGTTAGTTGTCCACTGTGTTCTCCACTCAGTGGTTCTAAGTAAGAAGTTTCTTCTGCCCAGAATTTGGCAAGCAAGCGAAGTTGGTTTTCTTCGTCACGTTTCTCGTGACGCTCTGCTGGGCCTGGGCGGTTGCTCTTGGCAAAGCCTAAAGTCACTGCAAGTGTTATTACTATAGCATTTTCTCGCTGTCTTTTCTGTATTCTACTTGTATTTTGATTTTTCTCTGCTTCCTTGGAAGTCCTCAGCAATAAAGGAAGTCAGAACTTCCGTTTGTTTTGTAAAAAAGTTCAGGGGATAGCACGGAGGACAGCCAGAAACTGACTGCTCTCGTCAGATGGCATTCAAGGTGGCAGTCGTCTTTCCCTGTGCTCTTCATTGTGAAGATTTTCAAGTACGGGAGGAGAGGGACTGAGGCAGCCGTTCCTGGCATCTGGCTTCAGTGGCAGGTATGGGCTGTGCCCTCCTCAGGACCGCCATGTGGCGCTGCCGGGCTCGCCTGGAGAGAGCTCAGAGCCCGCGCATCCCGGCTCGCCGTACTGACGCGTAGGGAAACATCTGTGACGTACAGGGTGAGGCTGAAATTACTTGTAGTGATGCTCTCGGTGAGAGCGCTTCTTTAGCTTTTTCTGGGCTGGAGGAGTTATTTTTTAGAATTGTCCTTGTGTGAGACAGAGTCTCAGCAAGCTCAATGACACCACAGACCGCTTAGCTGCGGTCCTAAAACCTGGTCTCCAGACCGCTTTGCATTCTTAAAACTTAAGGATTCCAAAGAACTTTTGTTTATGTAGGTTATATCTATAGATATTTATCATATTAGAAGTTAAAACTGGGATTTTTTTTTTTTTCCTGAATAAATGCTTTTTGTTGTGCACCACTGTGGTTTTTGTGTTTGTTGTGCAGCAGCTTTAGGACACAGGGAAACGTCAAGGTCAAGCTCCAAAAGTCTCGTCCTGTTGGTGACACAGAGTTAGAGTAGGAATTCTGATAAGAAGCATGACCGTAAAACCCGGCTTCTGGAAGACCGGTAGTAGGCTGCCTTGCTCATGCAGCCCTGGGGATCAAAGGTGCGTTTGGAACTGAGGCGTTTGGATCATTTTAATTTGTCTGTTGGCTCTCTCAACATTTTATTAAGACTTTGAAACATACAGTAAAGTTCAGAGAATTTTACAGTGAACACCTACCATCCAGATTCCATAATTTCATTTTATTTTACCTGCTTCTTCCCTTATCCATCTCTCCATCCATGAAGACATTGCATTTTTTGGTGTATTTCAGAGTAAGTTGTTCTGTTGACTTTTTTGCTATGTTTTTGTGCATTATTATTTTTTCAAAACTGGTTGTTTGCAACCTTCCTCAGCCAACAAGTCTCATTTGAAGCACAGAACAGAGTTGTCTCAGTGACGGTTACTCATCCCCTAAAGAAGGAGTGACCTGGACACATAGGAGTCGAGCTGACCATCCCACAGGGCTTCTTTCAGACAGCAGGGCTCAGCTCTGTTGGAGCCCCCGTCGAGGGAAGCTACCAGGATCACGGCACACATCTGTCACTTTTCAGGCCTTGCCTTGAATTCATAGCCACCCACTGGATGCAGAGCGCGAGAACCATGCAGTCTGCCCAGCGGTGTACTGAAGCCCGGTGTGCCGGCCCACGGGGTCAGCTGTTCAAAGTGCAGCAGGGTTTTTGGCCTCTTGATGTCCTGTTGATGGCAGAGAATCGGCCGTGGTGGAAGTACTTAACACCTTGGAAGTGGGTACGGGCCGCAGAGGAAGGGCTGTCCCGCAGTCAGCCGTGACACGTTCTGCAGAGGTCCGCTGCGGTAGCCCCGCCCCCCCAGCCTGTCCTGTCTGCTGTGGTTGTGTCTGCCCCATGCACGCGTGCTGTGCACCCGCAGCCCAGCTCTGGGAAGAGCAGGTGGTTCCCTGTGACCCGTGAGCCCAGGAACCCTGACTTCAGCATCCTCCTCTCTCAAGCTGTCATGAAAGGTCACGACAGGTCAGCTCTTATCTTCGCTTGGCATATCTGGTCTACCCCCGCCCACCACCACCTCTCTGTCCTCTCTTGGTTTCTTTCCATTTTTAAACCGTGGACCATCCTACATCCAGAAGCATTGGGGTGGCATGCTCCGTTGGTCTCCTGGTAACACACGTCCCGGTTCTCCTCTTGCCTCTCTGTCTGCTCGTTCCCTGTGAAACCCCCGCTTCTGTCGGCCCCTGAGACGCTGGTGCTGTCTGGCCTCCTCTCTGGTATCCACTCACGCTCTGTTGGAGTGTCTTCTGTTCACCTGTTGATGACTTTTAAGATCTGAGCGTTCAGCTGAGACCCTTGCCAGGGACCCCGAATCACTGTGAATATTTCCATTGAGGTGGCCTGCTGGTGCCTCTGCTCTGTGCCCGGAATGGACCCATCACTCCCACTGCTGCCCCTAAAATGAGTTTCCAGTATACGCGATTGGTGCCGACCTTCCGGTGTTTGGAGCCACACCTTCAGGCCCACCCCAGCTCCCTGCCCCACACAAGGGGGCTCAGCCTCACAGCCCTGGCGGGTGTGGCTCTGTGGGGCCATCACTGTGGCCGCCATCCTGGTTCAGGCCTCCATCCCCTCTGCCACCTGTGGGTTCTCCTGTCCGGTCCATCCCCAAGCAGGGACCCGCCCTGCAGCTGGACCACAGTGCCCCTACTCAGGAAGCTTGTCATGGGGCTTGCACTAGGTGCCCCCCTCAGTGTGTGTGTGCCCCTCATTGATGTCACAGGCCTGTGAAGTAGGGACCAGTCTTCCTTTTGTTCAGGGACTCAGTAACTCCCCAAGGTCACTGAGCTGGAAAGTGTCACATTTCTAACGGAACCCATCTGACAGCAGAGCCCACAGGCTTACCTTGACCTGCCTGGAGGAGGCCCACTGTGGGGTTTGTGGGATTTGTGGGCCGGCCTCATCTTGTCCTCTGCTCTGGTCTCTTGTCACTCCTCTGAGTTGCTGGCTCTAGCCGTGAGCAAACTTCCTCAGACGCCCTGCTCTGTCCTGCCTGGGCCTTGATCACCACGTCCCTCTGCTCAGATGGGCTCTTCCCTTTGAAGTCCATCTCTTGTGTCACTGCTGTGAACTTCGTAATTTTTGTGTCACTTATGGTTAGTGCTGTGCCTGGAACATACTAATGCTGAATAAAATGTTTGCCTTAATATTTAAATAAGTGAAAAATCCTTGGGCCCTTAGATTCAAGTGCCATATCACTAACCATTCAAATAGAATATATATGTGTTCATTTCCTACTTTTGCTACTTGAGAAGTACCTTTTATCAGCTTTATATTTTCTAGATCATGCCATGCACTACTCTTGTTTCTATTTATATTTCTAGAGAATTAACAAATCAAATTAATGCAAGGTAGCTAGATAAAAAAAATCAAAGAAAAACAAATTAGGGAATTCTTAAATATAACAGGATATGTCCTAGAAAGATGTCAGAGAGGAGGAGGGTCAGGTTAATCAGTGAAGTAGTGAGTGCTCAGATTTTAACAATAGCTGAAAAACTGCTTCTAAAAATGATCCCCACTAACATGGACAACCACACGGAAGGGAGAAAGTCTGTCGATACATGAGGAACGTTACTATTCAGCTGAGACGTTTAAGAATATAGTTTCTCAATTTTTAGATGAAGACTAGATTTCAGTAATAAAAATTTAAGCAGGAAGCATCTTTTTTTTTTTTTTTAAAGATTTTATTTATTTATTAGAGAGAGAGAGTGCGCACAAGCAGGGGGAACGGCAGGCATAGGGAGAGGGAGAAGCAGGCTCCCCGAGGAGCAAGGAGCCCTATGCGGGGCTCCATCCCAGGACCCTGGGATCATGACCTGAGCCGAAGGCAGACGCTTAACCAACTGAGCCATCCAGGCGCCCCTAAGCAGGAAGCATTTTAAATGTTATTCTGGTTCAATTTCTTTATTTTAAGTAGGAAGACATTGAGTTCTTTTGTATAGGACTCGGGAGAAGGAGGTGTTTGTGCCGGGGGGGATGATCATGCATCTTTTCCCGCAGTCATAAATGATACACTTCTGACTTTGATGGCTTGTAGCATAGTTTTGGTAAGTTTTGAAGTGCTTTCCTATGTGGGGCACATAGAAATTAAACTGTTTGACCAAAGATACATCGAAATCAAGTAAAGGATCTATGGCAGAAAAGTACCAACCACTCAGTTTTTTCTGGAAGAGTTTAGGGTACAAAGAGAAGTTTCAGAAGAGTGACTCATTCTTGGAACACATTAAAGCTATTACCTATGGGTGTCTGGGATCTACGTGTGACATGACAGTCAGCTCTTGTAAATCACTTGAAGGTGCTTGGCAGTGAGGGTGACCCTTAGAACATGGCCGTTTGAACTGGGAACTCCCAGGGCTGCGATCGCGAGAATGTGTTCCTGGTCCCGGGTTTGTCGCTGCTGGCTGAGAGGCCTTTGGGTCTGGCTCAGCCGTAAACCGTCTGTGACTTTTTGCCAGCCCCCGCCCCCATTCAGATGCCCAGTCCTGCTTCAGGATGTTTGGAACCCCCGCCTGGACTGCTCGAGCAATGCCTTTGTAGTTCTCTCCCACATGAATTCCCTCCCACATTTTCCAGTTACATTAGCGTATTGGTTTTTGAAATTAGGTATCTATCCAATGATAGAAGTGGTAGTTCATTGCAATTAGATGTTTTATTGACGGCCATGTGGTCTGGCTTGCAGGACTGGAGGCAGATTCCTCATGTGCATCTTGAATGAGAAAAGAAGGAAAGTTCAAACAAACCATCTTAAAAGGAGAACGCACATCCCACTTTGCTTTCTCAGTTTAGCATAAGCGAGCCGGCTGGCCTAGACTTGGGTACCCTCGCCTGGACCCCGTCGGTCCTCGACAGATGTGCCTGCATGCAGTCCAGACCCCAGCCCGTTGCTCCCCACATAGGAGCCCTCCTGCCCGGTCCACCTTCCAAGTGCGCTTCTGTCTGTGGCCTTTCTGTCTGGGAGTCGTGGGCGACGCGAATCTCATCCCTACATGATGGATTGATTTCTAGCCCCTCAGACCTAGCCATGATTGCTTGCACTCTTCAGAAAACCGTGAGACTTGTCCGTGCCGGTTAGATGACCATCTGCAGGACGGACCAGGGCGGTGTGAGGAACAGGGATCTCACTGTATCTAGCAGGAGAGAAGTGGATCGTAAACAGATGTTTGTGTACATAGGGGAACGAATACCCTTTAAAATCATGAAACTACGTTATGGAAATTTGGGATAAATACTCATAATTCTACCACCAAGCCCAGTGATCCTTGTCAGCTTTGATAACTTATTTTTCATCTTTCTTTTACATTTTAAACAGGTATAGCCATGTTACACATATAATTTGTAATTTTTTAGTTAATATTACAAGGTCTTTTCATGTTTTTGTTCTTGAAATCGGGTCTTTAACGTGAGCTCCAAAATTGAGAACATGTTTGACCATCTTTGAAGCGTAATGAAAGGCCCCTAGCCCCACCCCGCATCAGCCGCTGTTGCCCCCACGCCCGCTGCAGGTGTCTCCACAGGGACAGGCCCACCGCAGGTGAAGTAGCAGAGCTCCCCCGCGGTGCCTGGTGCCTGAGCCGTACATGCTGCCCGCGGGGGGGGCTGGTGGTGCTGCTCGCTCCGACCGCCATCCTGGACAGGCCTCCCAGACTGCAGCCACAGAGTTCCAGATGCCTCTGTTCCTCGCAGACAGCTGGAACAGCGTTCATCTGCTTTCCACATTCTCCTGTCCAGAGATGAGTCACTTCCGCCTTCAGTCCAGTTGGGGTTTTCTCTCTTGACTTTTTTTCATAAATCCTAATATTATTCAGTCCTGGGACATTTAGGTGCACTTAGCTGTCCTGTGGCCGGGGAAAATGCTGACTACATTTTTCTGTGTTCATGGACTTCGTATGTTCTGTTGTTTAAAAAGGGGGAAGATCTCTAGGTTAGAGTGATGTCATTGTGGGTCAGTTTTTTAAAAATGCCTATTGGGAAAACATAAAAGCTGTTTATTTGCTGACAGTCTGGTGGAGGAGGCCAGACAGGAACAGCGAGTGGTTTCACTGAGTGAGAATAGGGAGGTGTGCAACCTCGAAATGTGTGTTCTTTGTTTTGCCAGAAAGGAAACACTTTTTTTTTTTTTTTTAAGTAATTCCTTCCTGTAAGGTGCTATTTTAAGCTTAAAATTTTATACTTCAAACCGAATGGCTTCTCGTATCTCCCGAGATGCATATCGACCCTGATGCCACTTTACAAAATTAGGGAGGCCTCAGAGAGAACCGTTTAGCAGGTGAAGGGTCTTCCCCGAAACAGCCAGTAACCTCTGCGAGTGTGAGGGCCCATCTGTCATGTTCGCTGCTCTGTTCACAGCCCCTAGAATTTGACCTTGCGCACAGTAGGAATCTGATAGGACATGTTGGTGAGTGAGCAGGTTTGTTGGTTTTAGAGCAGGGATCGCATATTTTTCTGCACAGATCCAGATAGTAAATATTTTTGGCTTCGGGAGGCATAGGGTCTCTGGCACAATGGCTGGGCTCTGCTGTCGTGGGGTGGAGGGCGGCCACTGACAGTAGGTAAACAAAAGGCGTGGCTGCGTGCCAACGAAGCTGTTTACACAAGCAGGCCCAGGGCAGCCTCCAGTTGGCCAGCCCCGCTTAGACCCGTGCTGTCCAGTGGAAGTCTCTGTGATGACCGAATGTTCTGTGTACTGCACAGCATGGCAGCCACTAGCCCCATCTGGCTGTGGAGCACTTAGGATGGGGTTACTGCAGCCAAAGAAGTGGATTTTTGATTCTGTTCGGTTGTAATTAATACAAATGTAAATAGTCACATGTGGTTAGCGGCTGTGGTGTTGGGCGTTGCAGGGTTAGAACCTTCCCCGAAGCACGTTGCACAGAGTGGTTTGTTGTTCTCTGGGAGGTCTGTACACGGGAGGGGAAGAAAGAGTTCTGTGGCCCCCAAAACTGGGGAATTGTTAATAAGAATAGACTTGTTCATTTCAGGACTGCTCAGAGCCTTTAATATTCTAATGTAAAAGACAGTCTACCAGAAAGTCTTAGATTTTTTCCTCTGAGCTTTTTGACCGTGAAGCTTTCTGGGGGTGCCCTTGAACATCTTAGAGCACCGGTGTTCTTGGAGAAGACCTTGGGAGATGCCGGTGTGGCAGGCCAGGCCAGGACGCTGGGCGTCTGCAGGACATGGAGCTTAATAGTTTCAGAGGTTCTGTTAAGTGCTTCCCCTTGGACAGTTAGGTTTGTGGCCACGGGCTCTCTGGGGCCGTGAAAACTGACATGGAGGAAGACGTGTGTAACACGCACGTACTGAAGCCCCTCGTCTGTCGTGGACTCTGCTCGTTCACTGCATAGGGGGGTGACTGGACTGTCCGTGTCTGCAGACAACATAGACCCTCCAGGAATCCGTCCCGTTAGCACTTGAGAAACATTCTCATTTGAATTGGAAATAGGACGTGCACACCTTTGTGTGGTTTTCGACTTTGGAACGGGCATCACGTTTGTAAGTGGCTGTTTTATCTTCAGCAAATGTTTGTGCTCAGATATTTGCATTTTCATACTGTAGTTTAAGTGCGTAAGAACTTAACTGTACCCTTTTGGTTCTGAGGAGACACAGGATGCAGCCCTGTGAGTTCGAGGGCAGAGCAGGACTGTCGCGCGGGGGCTGGGGCCGTGCTTTGTCCCCTGCGGCGCTGGCGCTGGGCCGCTGCGGCCCCGGACTCCCCGTTCTGCTCTTCAGAGGCAGCGCTAGGAGCCTTCCGTGCTGCCTTGACTACCGCCAGCCGGGCCCTCTCACAGGACCGTGACACCGTCACAGCCGACAATGTGGAATTTTCCCGAAGTCGGAGCAGATCCTACCACATCTGCCCTCATAATTGGAGTCTGTACCCTCGTGCATTCCCATCAACTCCTGTTCTTTTTCCAAGGACCGTTCTCTTCCTTTTCTATGATTTGTTTCATGTTTGGCCTTTTTTTTTTTTTTTTTCCCTGTTCCGCTTTTAAATTCCCCTCCGTTCCTGAGTGTGACAGCGTTCTGCTTTCCATTTCCGCCCCTCCTCCCAGGCGAGCACTCGGCAGAGGAGAGCGAGCGGCGCCGGCGTCTGAAGCCTCGTTTTGAAAATTGCTAAAATATCAAATGCTAACTAATATGTGCCCCAAGGTTTTATTTCATTTTTATAATTTTGTTTGTTGTTGTTGTTGTTTTTTGCTTTTACAGTGAGTGTTGAAAAGATAGACCTGAAGGGATTATCTCACAAAAAAAGTGAAAGAAATGTTGAATGTTCCTTTGAGGTAAGATGCCAAGTTTTTTTTCCCTTTTCTCCTCTGAGGGGTAGGAAGGAAACATTTGCCATGAGTAGATACTTAGCTTGATCTAAGTGGAAGATGGGCTCTACCAGTGAATGCTGTGGGAGGCAGAAAGCTGGGCCTGGGCCACGGGCGGGCAGTCTCCCGAGAGCCTGTGTGCTGAGCGTGGTCTAGACTGGCGTGCTCGGCTGCTACTGCTCGGTCACCACAGTCGGCTGACACAGGGACACCGTGTGAAAATTGAGACGCACTGCATATGAGGATTGGAGGCCCCCAGGAACCGTGGCTCAGCGGCCTCACAGTGTGCCGGGAGCTGTGCTCCATGAGGCCCTTGGGGGCCTGGGCTCCCCCCAGTTGACTGCCTTGATATCCCTGGGGTGTGCGCCCTCAGCCTCATGGTCCAGGGTAGTAGCCAGGGCGCTAGTCCTCACGTTTTCATTCCAGGTAGCAAGACACAGGATGAAGAGGAGGGAAAATTTTACTTCTCTCTCTCTTTTAAGGAAAATTCTGAAAGCGGCCACTAGACATTTCCATTTATGTTTTGTTGACCCAAATTTAGTTTCTTGGTCCTGCTTAGCTGCAGAGGAGGTTGGGAAATGTATTCTGGCTGGCCATATCCCCAGGGTTCTGTTACTTGGCTGTCATGTTGTGTGAGGTTCTCCTTTGACCATGTGCCTGAACACTGATTGATAAGGGAAATCTGCTTCCTGTATTACTAGGGAGTGTTCTCAGGAATAAAAGCTTCTGGTTCGTATCTAGTTTGTATGCTCTGATGCTGTGTGTGGTTCACTAACTTTTCAGAGGGTATAGATGCATCGAAATACTTTAAATAGTCTCACCACTAAAAGGGTAACGTCTTCATTTGATTCGGAGGGTGTACTGCATTGTGAGAATCCCTTGTTTCGCTATGCATGTGTCTTCAGAACGTTCGGGAAAGACTCACCTAAGGTTTTGGAGGCTGTCGAAACTTGTGACCAGCACCCAGGTCTCAGCACCCGGAGAACCTTGGAATCCCAACATCTTCAAGGCCTCGTAGAGGTGGGAGCCTAGCAGGTCCCTAGAGCCCTGAGCATGTTGTTTTCCCTCCACCATGCTCTGGGTCTCACGGCCGGACCTCCCCTCGCGATCATCCGCCTCCACACGGCTGAGCCATTCTGGGGGGTGGGCCCCACTCAGCCCGGCCTCGGGCCTATAGCCTGGGCTTGTACAGTGTGAGATGTGGTGACTCTGGCTGGTGTGACTGCCTGCAGCTTCTCTCTGAAGACGTGAGCTTTGGCAAAATACACACTTGGCCTCTCGTGGCCTTTCGGAGGAGGTGGGAGTTACGTTAGGAGTGGGGAGGCAACAGGCTGGTGAGGACGGGGACACGGTGGCTTGAGTCCTCTGCAAGCAAGCTGCACAACTCCAAAAGGAGCCGGGAGCCCTGAGCTTGCGGCCCTGGACTCTGGAGTGTCCCTGGTGTCGATGCTGTCACAAAGGGTGAGGTGTGTAGTTGAAGGTGTTTCTACCCCAGTGGGTGAGCTGAAGTGTTTTAAGACTTAAAGCAAAAGCTTTGGTTATCTGCGATTCTTACTGTTCCTGAAGTGATAACTGACAGAAGTATTCTTGTGTTTAGGAAAGTGAGCATTCCTCTCTAACCCAGAAGTCCAAACTAGTTTTTCTTTTGGGGTACTTTTTTTTTTTAAGATTTTATTTACTTGAGAGAGTGAATGAGTGGGAGGAGGGGCAGAAGGAGAGAGAGAGATCGAATCTCAAGCTGACTCCATGCTCAGCACGGAGCCAGACATGGGCTCAGTCCCTGAGAGTATGACCTGAGCCGAAATCAAGAGTCAGACGCTTAACTGACTGAGCCACCCAGGCGCCCCTTGGGCTACTATATGCCCTGAGGGACTCCAGCCCAAACTGTGTTTGTTGAATGGTAACTCGAGGCGCAAAGGAAAGATAGGATCGACGTTTAAAAAAAATATTTTTTGACCTTGTTATTCCAAAACACTGTTCATTTGCACAGCTTCAACCGTGTGCTTGTTTTGTGCGGGGCTGGGAGGGTGCTGCTGATGGCTGCCATTCACGTGTCAGGCTGGAGACTTGTGTCATGCGAGAGAGGCTCTGCACATTGGGGAGTGTAAGCACGGGGGCTCCCGCCAGCGCCATGCTCCCGAGAGAGGAGAGCTGAGGGCAGGCGGCCCGAGGACAGTGGCGGGCCCACCTAACTACTCACCTGCTATCGTTGGAAATGACTAGCCTCAAAAATAAGCCCCAGCAGGAATTTTCTGTCTTAGAAATCAACAAGCTAGCCCTAAAACGTATATGGAAAGAACAACAGAGTAGTCAAAACAGTTTTGAGAAGAATAAAGTTGGAAGCTGCACACTGCCTGTCTCGGACGCTCGCCATTAAGACTACAGGGACACTGGCGCGTGGGGTCGCCGTGAGCGTGGGGCACCGGTCAGCAGGTCGGAGCACAGAGTCCAGAGTTAGACTCACGGGTCAGTGGCCGATTGACAGGCCAGCAGTTCCGTGGAGAAAGGACGGTCTTTTCAACAAATGGCTCTGGAACCCTTGACCAAACCTCTCACCTCACATAGAAAACTAAGTCAAAACTGATCATAGTCCTAAGTGTACAACCTAAACCGATAAAAGTTCTGGAAGAGAGCCTTCAAGACTGTGTGGCTAGGCAGAGATTTCTCTGCTATGGCACCAAGAACATGATCCGTGAAAGACAAAATGAATACGTGAGACTTGATCGGAGTATCGAACTTGCTCCTGGAAAGGCACCCTGAGGATGAGGAGACGGCCGAACAGGATGCAGACTAGGAGACATTTGCACGTTACATATTCGATAGACAGTTTTCATCCCAAGTAGATAAAGGACTCTCAACACTCAGTAATAAGAGAGCAACCCAATAAAAAAAGAGCCAAAGATTTGGACTGATGTTTGGAGGGCGCACACCCCACGGGAGCAGATGTCCGGCCCCACCAGTCATTAGGACCGTGACCATTGGCGCTGCGGGCCTGTAGCACGGCTACAGCTGGAGACGGCGCACAGCAGCGCTGGGACTCTCCCCGGCGGCCGGAGCATGTACTCAGGGCTACGGCCTCTTTGCCAGGCTGTCTGGCAGTTTTATAGAGAGCTAAACTTTGCCCTAAAGTATGACCCATCAGTTTTACCACTAGGTATTAATCGACGGGAATGGAAAGCGTTTGATCACATGGAGATTTGTACGTGAGTGTTCACGCCAGCTTGATACGGCGGACCACCCTGAGTGTCCGTCCGCAGGAGAATGGATAAACCCGTGGTGGTTCTGGAAACACCGTGGAAGACCACCCAGAGTGGAAAGGACTGAGCTATTGTTACACTAGCTACGTGGAGAAAACTCAGATAATTGCGCTGTGTGAAAAAAACCAGACCCTTTGCCACAAAGGATATATGGTGTGAGCCCATTTACATAAAATTGTAGGAAACACCAACTGTCTGTAGTGAGAGAAGGCACACAGTGGCTTCCTGGGGAGAGGAGGAGGGAATGTTTGGGGGTGATGGACATGTTCGTGGTATTGATGGGAGTGATGGTTTCCTGGATGTAAACATATGCCCAGACTTAGCACATTATGCCCTTTGGATAGGCGTGGTTTATCGTCCTTTAGCACTCAGTACAACTTTAAAAAAAAAAAAGGTCACCTAGGATTAAGCCTTGCTTTTTGTCCACAGAACCCTAATTAATGAAGATTAAATAAATTGTCCTTTAAGTAACACAGAGATGTGTTAAAGTATGTGTCCACATACTTTAAGTATGTGGAAGTAAACAGCTACCATACCGGGACCAGAGCCATCAAGCACCTTCTAGAAGCGCCGGCCGTCCTGGGCCGCGATGGGACGGCTGTGCTGGCCACAGAGGGAGACGCAGAGAAACCTCTCTCCTGCCGGCCTCCCTGGCTCCGGAGGTTCAGGTGGCCTCTGCCCACCGTTTCCTCGGTCCTGTTTATCTCTAGTTTCACTTTTTATGGATCAGTGTTTTCCAGGGGAACAAATGAAAGCCTTCTTTTATAGGAAAGCCTACGTAGCTGAAGTGAGATGCTTCTCATATGTAAACATGTACTGCAAATAGGAGTCTGCGCCTCCTGTTCTTTTCCATGGGGTTGGTTGTGTTTTCACTGGAGTCGGAGCCGCTCCATACTGGTTCCTGAGGAGCCCCATCAGGGCGCAGGAAGCCAGAGGCTGCACACAGAGTCAGCTTGCAAGTACACACATGTGGAGTGTCCACATGTTACCAGTTTTCCCAGATTCACTGTTGAAAAACTGGAATGAGTAAAATTTTTTTTAGTAAAATGATTTCCCGTTCAAAGTGAAGGATAGAGAGGGAAAATACCAGAAGATGTCCCAAACCCTTGAAGCACCTCCTAGACTGTAGAATTTCAGCAACTTAGAAAGAACTGGAGAACAGTGCCAATCAAAACCATTCTTTCTGAAGAACCCAGGCATTGCGTTTACTTTAGTGTTCTATCTTTTCCTTGAAAGTTTTATTTTTTCATCTCAAAATAATCTTAACTGCTCTGAATATCTTATTGCCATTAGCAAAGATGAGTCTTCACAACTATTCTTTTAATTTAGTTTGTGTTTTCATCAGCTGTTCTTGCGGAATTGAGAGTCCAGTAATCCTGCGAACATTGCCAAGAGAGCAGGGAACTGTTTGTTTTGACGTGCATGTTCGAGTGACTGCGTGAGGGTTGCTGATCCTGGAGCCACGTGGTGCATGCTCAGGGCTTTCCCTCGAGTCGTCTCTGTGTTTGCTGGTTTGTTTTTTGCTTAGGGACAAGTTCTTAGAAATGACTTCACTCCAAAAGTCCTGTGATTGTCTGAAAGTACCCCCGTTGTGCTCGGACAGGCCCAGCGCCCTGTGGTTCTGCTGCCACATGGACCCAATGGCCCTCGGTGAGCCCCAGCTCTCCCCCTCATCCCCACCCGCACGGCCCCTCCCTCCTTACAGGTGCCATCCCCTGTTCTCGGGTCTTACGTCGCCCTCTTTCTGGTAGCTTCTTAGAAAGGGCACTTGGGAGGTCCTACTTCTGCAGCCTTCCATGTCTGGACATGCCCCCCCCCCCCCCAAGTGTGACTGAGAACACAGGCGGAGGCTGGGCATCGTTCTTCCTCAGGGATTCGATGCTCTGCTGACTTCCCGCCTCCTGGTCCTGAGCTCTGGCACTTTGGACGGTTTCCTCAGTCCTGGGTGTTTGCATACTGCTCACCCATGCTTGGCTGTGGGTCTGTTTTCATCACTGTGCTGGCACTCAGTGGGCCCTTTTAACTTGAAAACTCACATCCATAATCTGGGGGCCCTGTCCTGAATCTTCCCTTTTGGTTTCCTCTGCTTTGTGTTTCTCTGTTTGCTTGCTTTGGAACTCCGGCTGTCTGCATATTGGACCTCATATTGGCCTGGTCCTTTGTTTGATTTTTTTCTCTGTTTTCTCTCCTTTTGATATTTCGATCTACTCGAGGGAGGACTGCGTCATCTCTCCCCTTCCTCAGTGGGGTTTTTCACCCCTGTCCTGGTTTCAATTTCAAAGAATACTTGTTCTCTGACAATTCTTTTTTCATAGCATCCTGTTCTTGGCTGTGCTTTTCTTCTCTTAGATCACCGAGAATATTGGTAGTTTTTAGTTTTTTAAAACTATGGTCTGTGTTTCAGCCTGGCTGCCTTGAGCTCTTCGAGGCCGGTGCTGGATGTTCTGGTGCTGGGCTGCCGGCTCACGTCCGTGGTGCGGCAGGAGTCGTGGGCAGGGCCTCTGGCTGGTCTGCTCCCTGGGCAGAGAGAACATTCTGCTCCACGTGCTCCAGAGTAGAGTGCTGTGGGTGACCCGGGGACATTGGGGACGGAGCTGTCAAGTGAGTCAGAGGACTGAGATATAGTGTGACGTCGTCCTAAGTATCTGTTTTGTGCATGTTTTGCTTTTTGTGTACACTTAGGGTATTTTACGGTCTGGCTTAGTGAGGCTGTGCAGCTCTTCAAACAGGTACAAGTGACAGGAAACCACACTGCCATCATTTATTCGGCAGCTTTTTTCTTGGCGGTACGTAACATAACGGGGTCGCTCACGGTTGGTGCCGCCTCGGGTTTGGCGGGACGCGTGTGTAGCATGAAGCACGCTGTGAGGCTCTTCTGTGTCCGGGCCCCTCCTGGGCCTGTCCCCTCCTCTGGTGCAGGTGCCTGGCCTGGCGGGTGAGGCCGAGGGTGAGCGTGAGGAAGCCCGGGCCCGCTGCACAGTGTGGTGCGTCCCGGGAGTGGGCGTCCCGGGAGTGAGCCCTCGCTTTCTGTCTGCTCAGACTGGAGTCTGGAAGGACAAGTAAAGCATCGGGAGCTGGCGGCCTGGAGTGCTGGTGCCTGTTGGAAGCACGTTGTTGTTGGGGAAGCAGATTGTCTGTTTGAGCATAGCACGATACGTCTGTGCTGCGCGCGCAGCTTGGACGTTGGGGTTCGTGCTTTTGTGGGCTTTAAGGTGCATTCGTGCCACGTGAATGTGCACGAGAAGAGAGTCGGGTTTTGATCTGGGTTTAAGAGTCCCAGGGAAAACAAAAATCCTCCACCACGTGCTACACCGTGACCAGCACAAGATGTCAGCAGTGCTTGGGGTCCAATATCTAAAGACCAGAAAGTTTCTGCCTTTAATCCTAGATGGTGCTGGGGTTTCCTTGGGTAGCAACTTGCCCCGAACTTGTGCTCAGTGCTGTTGGTGAGATTTGTCTCCAACAAAAGCAGGTTGGGGTCTGCAGCTTGGTGCAGGTCCATTTGGGCGGCGAGGCACGTTCACTCAAGGAGCACCAGCACTGCGGCATCAGTGAGCCCCAGGCGCCCCGAACTCAGAGATCGGGGAGGATCCCGTTTCCTCTGCTGGCTTGCGTTTCCCGGGAGCTCAAGGAGACAGCCTCCGTGGTGGTGGTTTCATGGTGCGGCAGCTGTGGGGATGGAAGGGACGCGTGTGGGGTTCAGCAGAGGAAAGGGGACGTGGGGTCCATCGGCAGCCACAGTAGGCTGTTTCTCAGAAGGCGCGGACAGGTGGCGGGAGCAGCGGGGTCTTCCAAACCGCCACGCTCCGTCTGCTCCATCACTGCGAATACAGCGCTTTCTTTTTGGTCGTTTTACTTCGTGACTTGAGGCCCTCTGGTGGCTTCTTCTGGATCTGAGGGCCAAGTTCCTGCTTCCTAGTCTCACCCTTCTGGTGGCCCTCCCGCCTTGCCCCTGCTCGCCTCTTGCTGCAGTGGATTCCCTGCTTCCCGGCCCTGCTCCCGTGTCTGAGTGCGGCACGCCCCCCACCAGTCCTCAGCGCCCCACGGTGGTCAGGAAACACTGGAGAAGCACCGGGAAGACGGAGGGAGGAGACGTCCCCCCAGGACGCCTGCAGTCCATCATGTAGGGGGACTGGCTGGGACGCGGTGATGACACGAGGCCTCCCGCCCGCCACACGCAGTGCGGAAACGCAGCCGTGTGCTCGGGTCTCGGGCACGCCCAGCGCTGTAGGGCTGCTTGTAGAGAGCCCTTCCTGCTGCTCTCTCTGGAAGGTTTGCGCCCCAGCCTGCACCCCGGCCGCTCCCTGGGTGCCAACTGCCCCGGTCCCCGTTCTGTCAGGTTCCCGAGGGCGGGGGCCTTGTCTCATTTTCAGCAGCAAGGAGGTCCCCTTGAGGACAGTGTGCCCGGGCACACACACGCAGTCGTGATTGTCGGTGGCTGCGTACAAGTTTGTGGAGCAAGCCTCAGACTCCATGCTTGAGTCATTTGGTGATATTTGAATGATGGCACAAAACAGGAAGCGAAGCCTTAAAGGACTTGAGTTATGTGAACTTTTCTCTCACGAGTCGGGGGATGTGTAACTACCCCATCCAGCAGGTGCACCACACTTAGGGCTCAGCACGCTCACTGCACCTGTGCCCGTGAAGACTCCCTGGACAGGTGTGTTGTGAGGGACGTACGTGGCGTCTGTTTTTAAGGTTTGTTTGTTTGTTTGTTTTTAAGGTCTTGTGGTCTGATTCTTCAGTAACATCAGTAACCAAATCTTCCTCTGAAGTGACTGAATTTATTTCAAAGGTAAGGTGATTAAGGGCTCTTATAAAAATTAAAAGGCTCTCGATAATACTGCAGAGTGGTTTCAGTGGATTGCTTCCTTCAGCTGGCAGAGCAAGTAATTCATGCATGACCATAAAAACATGGTCCTCGGTGCCACGATCCCCGCTCCTTGCAGTTGTTGAGAATGAGAAGAGGCAGGACGCTGTGACCCGCACAGGCGGCTGAAGGGTGTTTGCTTCGGTTACTCTGCAGAGAGACTGAGAGTCCAGTCCCAGCTCGATCTGTTGGACATGCTGCGTTTTCCTCTTCATTTTCTGATGGCTTCAACAAATGTCACCCAAACAAAAGGTTCCACTACTAAATAAATACCACTTTGCCCACATAGACGTGTGTCCATACATACATACATGCACACCTCCACGGTTACAATGTGTTTGCAGTCCACTGGCCCGGGCCATCGCAGTGAACCGCTGTCGCTAGCCAAAGCATCTTAATTAGTCCCCTTTGTCTCATGGAGTGACATATCAAAAGTGTCTCCAAAGCGAATCTTAACATTTTCACTATAAAATCAAGGATGTAATCCTGTAGGAGAAAATCCAGTGGATGGATCATATTTTAAAAGCCTATTCAGAAGTTGTCTGCTCACGCCTCTCCTCTTGGCCTGTCAGCCATGCTTTCTGGGATTACTGGTCCCCCCCACCCCCGGAATTCACGTTTTCGTCTGTGACGCTGAGGACACTCCATTTCCTCTCCTGCGTGCCTAGCCTCTCGTTTATAGAACACCCATTGCTCTGGACTACGCTAACACTGGCGCAAACTTTGACCCCACTGGGTGCTGACAGTGCTTCATGCTCACCTGGCTTTGTGTTCTCTGACCTTCCTGGATACCTGGTTTGTTGTCTCTTGTTAATTTTGGAGAATTCTTCTCCATTATCTCTTCAGATATTTCTTCTGCCCCCCTCTCTCTCTCTGCCTTTGGACTTGAACTCTGTGCACTTGGACCTTTGACATTGTCCACAGCTCTTGGGTGCCCTTTTTTTTTTCTTGCTCTTTTCGCTGTGTGTTTCGGTCAGACGATTTCCCTTGCCCTGTTCTCAGGCTCCCCGACGTCCAGTCCACAGCTCTGCCCAGGCTGCCGCTGAGCCTGTTTTATGTGCCGAGTTCTTCATCTCTGGGACCATGGTTTTCTATTGTTCTCATTTCTTGTTTTTCCTAGCTTTTCCGTTTGACACATCTTTTAATAAAGTTTCCATCTCTCTGCTGAGATTTCCCATTTGTTGTCATGCATGTTTTCCATTTTTTCACTAAATCTTTCAGTATGTTAATCATAGTTGTTTTATAATCCCTATCTAATAGTTCCAACATCCAGTTATCTCTGAGTTTGGCTCTGATGTTTATCTTCACAATAGTTTTCATTCCCTCTTATTTTTTTGTGTGTATATCTTGTAATTTTTTGATTGAATATTAGACATCATGTTTAGAAACCGTAGAGACTGAGGGAAACAGCGTGTCTGCCCTGAAATGGGCATGCTGCCGTTTCTCTCAGGCCCTCAGTGGGGTCCTCGATTTGGTCTGATCAGGAGTTGAGCTGGGTTTGGGTTTTGTTGCTGCTAGTTACCTCCAGTACCCCCACGGGCTTCAGGTTCTTCCAGTGGAGGGTGGTTGTCACCTTGAGCCTGGGGAGAAGTGTCAGAAGTTTCTCTCAGTGGTCTGGCTTCACCCTTGGCCCTCAGCAGTCCTATGTGTCCGTGGCCCCGAGGGGCTCTCCCTGATCTGTTGACACACACCCCACCCCACCCCCACCCCCGCCCGGCGGAGACTGCGGTTACTTGTTGCCTGGTGACAGACTTGTGGTGGGCGTGAGGTGTTCTCCATGCTCCTGGTCCAGCCTTAGTCCCAGGCACATGGCCCTTGGGGGCTTTCTCGGCATACCTGCCCCTTTCTTCCCCAGCAGCAGCTGACCTCCTCTTTGTACTGGTGCAGTATCCTCAGCCCAGGAGGGCTTTTGCCCCTTCCTCAGGGCCAGCGGGCTGTGCTTGCACCTTCCCCCAGAAGCAGGGCATCTTTGCCCAGCGCCGGGTGCCAGGAGGACTCCCTCCCCTCCCGCGGAGGCAGGACAGTAGTGCTCCTGCCTCATCCCCAGAAACGGAGGGTCTGCCTGGGCTCTGGGAGCAGGAGCAGTCTTGTCCCTCCCCCAGGGGCTTAAGGGCTTTCTCTTTGGATTTAGAGAAGGCTCCAGGGCAGGCATAGGGTTCCTGCCGGGCCCCCAGGCGCAGCCAGCCCCCACCTCCGCTGCCTTGGAGGCTCTCTCCAGTCTCCTGTGGAAGCGAGCTTGGGAAGGAGGGCACACTCCCCTTGTGTCTGGGGCTCTTGGCTGACCGATGTCTGGCCCACACTCAGCCCACGAGAAGTGCCCATCTTCTGACTCTTCTGCCTGCTGGCATGGCAGCTACCTCTTCCTCGTGTTCTGCCACAGCGGAGACGGGTCCCGTGTCTTGTCTCTCCTTGGAGGGGCAGGTCCCTCTCGAAATTCAGTTCACGTGGTGACCTTGCAGCTGAGTTCCCGATGGGCTCATGGATAGGTACGATCGTGTTGGTTATGGAGGTTTTTACTGATGTCGTGGTGGGAGCAATGTTTTTTTGTGGCTTTCCACATCCTGAGTGGAATTAGAGCCCCAGAGAGCTGAGAACAGGTGGGTTGTAGTGTCCCGCACAGGGTGAGCATCTAGTGGCTGCCCGTCTCTCGACTGGAAGAGGCCCATGTCAAGTGAATTTTGACAGACGTCCAGTGCTTTTCCATCTCTTTCAGTTACCCCAGCTGTACCCTGAAGAAAATCTGGAGAAGTTCATTCCTTGCTTAGCTGGCCCAGATTCCTTTTACGTAGAGCGAAACCACATGGATCTGGAAGCGGACCTGAGGTAAGGCTGCCCCGCACCTGCAGGCCAGGGACACAGCCCCAGCAGTGCTCTGTGGGGCCCGCCCGTGTGGCGATGTGTGGCGTGGCCAGAGCGGGGTGGGTGCACACCTGAGCTGCCTGGTCATCCCAGCGGTCTGGGTCTCTGGGGCGTCCCTGGGGATTTTCATCAGTTGTGGAGAATTTGGTAGAGTTAGTAACAGAGGCATGATTTTGAGGATATGAATAAAGGAGTTTCACAGTACATGCCACCACTTCATGTGATGTTGACGGTCTGAGGAAATGAAATCCAATTACTGTTTCTGTCCCGTAGTGGAAAGTTGAGACTGTTGCAGGACAAAACCAGGGCCCGGTAAAGTCCCGTAAGCCATGTCTCCTGGCCGTTGAGCACACCCTGCATGGGTCAGCGGGCAGAGGGGGCAGGCCTGCTTCCTGGGTCCGGGCCCGGCATCCTGGCACCGATGAGTTGGGTGTAGCCCGGTCGCCACACGCTGCAGGAGACCGCAGGGGGCCCGACTGTGCTCTCATGCTAGCCCGATGCCCCCACCACGGTGTGATGCGGTGGGCGTGCGGAAGGGGCCCCGGGAAACGATAGGAATCAGACAAGAATGGAATCGAAACAGGGAGAATATGGGTTGTGGTGCTTCTGTTTAATTTTTTTCTCTCATGGGTATTTCTCTTAACTGAAAATCAAAATTTCACTCTGATTTAGTTTTTGGTAATAACCATTTTAATGCTGATAAAACCTCTTTGTTTAATTTTTAGGTATTTGGCTTCATTACCTTCGCATGTATTAAAAAATGACCACGTTAAGAAATTTTTCAGCACTTCATCTCCCACCCAACAGCTTCAAAGTCCAAGTGAGTTTGTGAAATGGGATTACGTAAAGATAAAAACATCTTTGTAGTCTGTAACCTTTCTGACATTTATCTTACCTTGCAGGTCCTGGCACCCCTTCCCTCTCTAAAGTGGGTACCATGATGGGCGTGTCTGGAAGGTGAGGCATCTGGAACCAGCACGTTTCACATCCGCATAGAGGTTACTTCTGCCTGTGTATAAATGTTTGTAGAGTGAAGTCATTTTTGGTCTTAGTCTTGAATAATAGTGTGAGGGGAGTTGGATAGAGATACTCCGGTTTACGATTTCTCCATGTAAAAAAAGAAGTGGTTCTCTGGGCCACTGGAGTTGGAATTCCCAAGGACTCTTATTGCAAATGCCAATTTCCGGGCCCTGCGCACCCTAGCACAGCAGAATTTCCAAGAAGCTTCATTTCTATAAGCTCCCAGGGAGCGACTGTGCCCAGGGTCCTCCATCAGCAGGAGGCCTGATGGTGAGTGGGTGACAGACAGGTGGGCCAGCGTCACAGACAGCAACATACACGCATGCACGCTTGTGGGAAGATGCAGTCAGGTGGTCTGGGCTTCCACAGTGCTGACTCTCCCCTTTACCCCTTGCCTGCTACATACGGAGTGCACCGTGAACGTGCGGGTTTGCAGTCTGGGCCGGAAGGGTCAAGGGCGGAAAGCAGAATGCGGAGTGTTCTTCCAGCCTGCTGCTAGGACTCCCTTTCACAGAGTTCATTCAGACGTTAAAGATCGAGGAGTCAGTTGTAATGTATGATTTTCAGTATCATGCTATGATTGAACAGCAGAGCCTGGGCAGCTCAGCCACACGTACGCACGGGTGCGCATCCATGGACACGTGCACACCCACAGAGGCCTCCGGGGGGGGGGGGGCAGTGGCAGGAAAGGGCTCTGATGCTGGCAGTGGGCGTGGCCTCGGATGCAGCCCAGCACGTGGCAGCCGGCTTCTGCCCACTGTCCACCTGTGTGTCCGGGAAGGAGGCCATGGTCCTGGGAAGACCACCTGTCTGCTGTCCCCACAGGCCTGTGTGTGGCGTGGCCGGCATCCCCTCCTCTCAGAGCAGTGCCCAGCACCACATGCCGCACTCGGCCAGCTCGGCCGCTTTGCCCCACTGCTCCCACGCGGGGGGTGCAGGCTCGGCGTTGGCCTACCGGGCCCAGATGGACAGCTCGCCCGCCATCCTGATGCCCTCCAGTCTGCAGGCCCCTCAGACCCAGGAGCAGAACGGGATCCTAGACTGGCTGAGAAAGCTGCGCTTGCACAAGTACTACCCTGTCTTCAAACAGCTCACCATGGAGAAGGTATGTGGATGACTGGGCAGGCCACACACAGTCTTCCTCTTACCTCGTTCCTAGCGGGCTTGAGGTGGGTGTCTGGACCGTCCACGATGTGGGAATCCCGTGGCCTGCTAGCCGATGCCTGTATGTGTGCCCGGGGCCCTGCACACCCACCGGGGAGCGGCGGTGCATGTGGATGGGAAGGCTCCCTGCCGCCAAAGCAAAAATTCGAACGGGATTGGTTGTAAACAAACAGCTTTTTTTTTTTTTTTTTTAAGATAGTCTGGGGTCTTCATGTGTTAGATACTCTACATGATATGAAAGACATTGTATCCCCAGCAGCCATGTCAGAAGAAATGGTGAATTCTGGTGTGCACGCGCCCTTTGTTAGATGCCCTTCGGCCTGGGCTGTGCGTGTGCAGGAACTTAGTGCCAGAAGGGCCTGTTTTACAAGGCGCCCAAATACTTGCATGCGAGGGAGCAGCCCGCGGATGATCTGGCTTGATTGACGGTCATACAGCTGAAAGTAGTAGATGAATTTTATGTCTTTCAAGCAGCCCTACAAAGTTTTGGTTTTTTGTTTCGTTTTTTTGTTTTTTTTTTTTTTTAAGAGATAGAGGAGGGTGGCAGGAGGGGCAGAGGGAGAGAGAGAATCTCAAACCCCCTGCTGAGCGCAGAGCCCGCCCCAAGGCTGATCTCACAACTTTGAGATCACCACCTGAGCTGAAATCAGCAGTCAGACACTTAACCGACCGAGCCACCCAGGCGCCCTGGAAATTATTTTTTTACAACAGAGAGTTTTGATGAGCATTTTTTTGTTGTTAAAGAAAATTCTGGAATTTCTGAAGTCTTGGTGTCACTGAGAAAACTAAATGTGACCCATGGCGGTGTTTGAGCTCTGATGCCCCTTGCTGGATACAATCACTTGGTGCTTTTATCTATATAAATATCTTATTTGTCCAAAAATCTGCAACTGAGTCTAGAAATCAAGCTTTTAGTACATAATAAACTGCTTCTAAGTATATTTGTAATACTCTTGGCTTAGGATTCATAAATCCTAAAAAACAACAGATACTGCCAACTTTGTCTCATGATCAGTTTAAAAAAGTTTGAATGTAATGTAGGAGTTGAATTTTAGCCATGAAATCACCATCGCATTATGAAGTGTCATGCGAACCAGTGTTGTGTCTGCTTGGTATAAGACCCCCGGGTTAGTTAGCCATTCAGTGCAGGTGGTATCTGCTTTTCTGGGTCACTTGCTTTCCAACAAAGTTGCTTTGCCCCTAAAATGACGGTGTCTGTGAGACAGAAGAGCTGTTAAAAGTTCTCCTTTCTGGAGGAGGATAAACAGCTTGCATTCACCCCAGGGGGTAGGTCCCTGGACAGGAGGGGGACATTTCCACAGACCCAGTCTCTGTAGAAGTGGAAACTGCAGGACATGTTCTTTAGTCACCTGCCTGCATAGTGCGCACCTTCCAGGTGCCCCGTCTTCTCCAGGCCGTGTGCGGAAGGCCCAGTGGGCGTGGCCGCTGAGTCTCATATGGAAAGTGAGCATTTCATGTTTTGAACGAGGGACACCACATCATTTAGCAATGGACTGTTTTGGTGTTCCCAAGGCTGCTTTTTCTTTTTTTTTTTTTTAAGATTTTATTTATGTATTTGACGGAGTGAGCGAGAGAGAGAGCGAACACAAGCAAGCAGGGGGGATGGGAGAGGGAGAAGCAGGCTCCTCTCTGAGCAGGGAGCCTGATGCGGGGCTCGATCCCAGGACCCTGGGACCATGACCTGAGCCGAAGGCAGACGCTTAACGACTGAGCCACCCAGGCGCCCCTGTTCCCAAGGCTTTTATTATCCATTAGGTTTGATCTGTTTGTGTACGCTACTGGTAGAATATGTTTATTAAATTATACTCCAAGTTCTTTGTTTTCAGAGTCCTAATTGATTCTCAATAACTTTATGATGTGTTTCTTCTGTGCAAGTTTCTGAGCCTTACTGAGGAAGATCTAAATAAATTTGAATCCCTCACAATGGGAGCAAAGAAAAAACTCAAGACTCAGCTGGAGCTGGAGAAGTAAGTGTGAAACTGCAAAACGTCTGTTTCTTTTCATTCCTGATGTACTGAATGTGGTATCTAAATGGGGTATCTCGATTGGATGGGGGCCCCCAAATGTGGGGTGACTGTCGGGTGGCCTGGGAGGTGAAAGAGTTCACCTGAAGTGGAACAAAGGAGAGTTCATTGAGGAGCGGCTTTCAGCCAGGAGGCAGTGTGTGGGGGCTTTATTTAAAGAGGGAAGGTGAGGACGTGTGGAATCTTCCCTCTTTTTGGTCACTGTGCTGGTTGTAAGTATCCCAGTGGTCATCTGGGGCCTAGGGGTATTCTGAGATGGGTCGTCTCATGGGCCTGTGTTCAGCCAGGGGGTCGCTCTTAGAGTGCCTCTGCAGTGAACAGGTGCTCGCGAGCACTAAGCTAAATGCCCTTGATTGGATTACTTTGATTGCTTATCAAAGCTTCATTAATGCTTTCACAGTTCTACGATGTGGTTTGGGTGTGCTAGGAAGGGCCCTGTGCAGCGAATCCGACAAGTCAGAATGCATTGCTTTCCACCTCGGAGGGTATCTGGGGGCGGTCCCCTTTGTATGGAATCTGTGCAGGAGAGCAGAGCTTGGGCAACAGTAAACCGTTCTCTAGTAGAAGACCTGAACGCTCACTCGTTCACGTGCTCTCTTGTGGCACAGGGAGAAGTCAGAGAAACGGTGCCTGAACCCCACAGCCCCACCCCCGGTCACCAGCAGCGGAGTGGCCCGCGTCCCCCCCACCAGCCACGTCGGGCCCGTGCAGACCGTGCGAGGCCCCCACGCTGCAGGTGGGTGAGGGCGGGGTGGTCTTGAGGGGGGCATCGCGGGCTCCTCCTTTGGAGGATAGTTATTAGACTCCAGACCACACACAGCCTTTTGGCATTTGCCTATTTTTAGAATTTACAGTTACTGCTCATTATTTTAGCTTTCATCATTTCCACCATTAGAAAACAGAAGGGACATTGGGTTTAGAACCTAGAGACCGGTGACTCACCTGAAGTTGTTCGGGCAAAAGAATTAGATCCGGCAGCTGCACGGCCAGAGGGAAAGAGAAAGAGGTACCCCAAACAGATGAAGATACGCTTCCTCCCCAGGAGGGTGCAGACAGGTCCTTGTAGGCCCTTGCTTCAAAGGTCCATCTTAAAACTCCCCAGAGTGCGAGAGCGCAGCCTCCCTGTCGTGCAGCGCCTGGGAGCCGCGGGCCCTGGGCTCTTAGCTGCCCTCCTCCTCTCCCTGCCTTCGCCTCGGGGCGCCGGATGCCGGGGACGGATGGCCCGTGGTTTTCTTTACACTGTGGAAGTAGCAACAGTGACAGGACGCCAGGGAGAAAAACATGCCAGTCTATCTTTTGAGTGGTTATTTGACTAAAAGGGTCTTCCATCCCTTGGCCTCGTAAAATGGGGTGTCCCTCAGTGTTGGGAGATGACTTTGGTAGCACCGTGGTGGTTGGGCGCCCCTTGTCGCTTCTTCTCTGAGGTGTGAGTGGAGCCTCGGGCAGCTTGTTTTCTCCGAGTCCCCGGGTCCTGTCTGAAGCAGGAGTGACAGCACCCGCCTCCCCGGGGCTGGTGCCCGGGTCAGCGGGATGGGTGTGCGCCGAGGCGGGTGGGGAGGGCGCGGTAGACACTGGCCGGCACGACCCCTGTTGGCGCCCCTTTTCCGCAGCGCTGCGGGTAGAAGTGGAGCAGCCCCCTCACCAGACGGCCCGGGAGGGCAGCTCCTCGGAATGCTCCAGCTCCTCACCCAGCCCGATGGGGGTGCAGGCCCGGGAAGAGAGCTCGGACAGCGCCGAGGAGAACGACAGACGTAAGGACGCCCGTCCTGGGAGCGCCCTGCTGCCCCTGCGCTGGCCCGGGGCACCGTGCTGACCGCTGTGTTTCCATCTCTAGGTGTGGAAATGCACTTGGAGGGCTCGGAGAAGGAGAAGCCCATCATGCTACTGAACCATTTCGCTTCAAGTTCCGCCAGACCCACGGCCCAGGTTCTCCCGGTGCAGAACGAGGCAGGCTCCAGTCCGGCGGGCCACCACCCCCTCCCTCCCCAGATGATGGCCGCGGCCTCGCACCTGGCACCCATCCGGATGCTGAATTCCGTGCACAAGTCCGAAAGGGGGGGCGCGGACATGAAGCTCCTCCCGCCTTCCGTGCACTCGCTGCTGTCTCTAGAAGAAAGGAGTAAGCTCTCGGGACCAAGAGGCGGCATCAAAGTGGACAAGAACTTCGGCCACACCGTGATCGACGCAGCGCCCACGCCCACCCCCCAGCAGCCCCTGCAGGTGCTCTCTGCCCTGGCCGAGAGCAGCTCCGTGTCACCCACCGTCTCCTTCGGTCCCCGCGCCAAAGTCGTGCACACGGCTGCGCTGGACAGGGTGATGAAGCCGGCCCCGCAGCCAGCCCTGGCGGGGGAGGCGAGCACGGCTGCCGCGGGGACGTCGAGCGCCGTCTTCCACGTGGCTCGGCCACCCATCAAACTTCTGGTGTCTTCATCTGTCCCCGCGGATTCTGCCATTTCTGGGCAAACTCCCTGTTCGAATAACGTGCAAATAAGCGTGCCCCCTGCAATAATAAACCCCCGGACTGCTCTGTACACCAACACCAAAGCTGCCTTCTCTGCGATGGGCAGTGTGCCCGTGGGGCCCCTGCAGGGCAGCTTCTGCGCCAGCAGCAGCACCGCCTCCTCCAGCAGCCACCCGCCCACGTCCTTCGCCAGCATGGCCTCTGTGCCCAGCTGCCCGGCCCCCAGCTCCAGCCCCGCGCTCTCCTCGGCCCCCGACAGCGGCTTCTACGGCGGCGGGGGCGGCGGCTCCCCGGGGAGCCTCCCCGCGCCCGCCCAGAACCACCACCACCACCACCACCATCAGCAGCAGGCGGCGCCCCAGCAGCCCGCGCCCGCCCCGCCGCCCGGCTGCGTCGTGTGCACGTCGTGCGGCTGCAGTGGCAGCTGCGGCTCCAGCGGCCTGACCGTCAGCTACGCCAACTACTTCCAGCACCCGTTCTCGGGGCCGTCCGTCTTCCCCTTCCCCTTCCTGCCCTTCAGCCCCGTGTGCGGCAGCGGCTACGTGGGCGCCCAGCAGTACGGCGGCGGTGCCTTCCCCGTGGTGCACCCGCCCTACGGCGGCGGCGTGGCCCCCGAGCCCGTGCTGGGCGGCCAGTCGGCCTTCGCCGTGCCGCCCATGCAGAGCTTCATGGCGGGCGCGGCGGGCGTGTACCAGGCCCCGGGGCTGGTGGGCAGCAGCAACGGCTCCGGCCACAAGAAGAGCGGCAATCTGTCGTGTTACAACTGCGGGGCCACCGGGCACCGCGCTCAGGACTGCAAGCAGCCGTCCATGGACTTCAATCGGCCAGGTAAAGGGGGGCGGCCGCAGAGCGGGCCGCGCCCAGGAGACGGGCGCGCGGAGCTCCCCTCGGTGGGGAACCCGTAGTGAACCGCTGCTTCCTAAAGCAAAAACGAATGTTCTGAGTGCTGTTGGGAAGAGCGTGTAGTTCTGGGTGGGCGTGAAGGCCCCCGAGAGGGTCACTTGGTCTCGAAGCTGCGCGTGGACTGCAGCCTGCTCCTCGCGGAGGGCGCCGGCGGCCGGGCCGAGGGCTCGTGTGGGGCTGAAAGCCGGGGGCCTGCCGCCGGCTGGCCTGCGCCCGTTCTCCGCCCGCACGGTGGCCGGGCTGGTGGCGCGGGGTGCGCCGGGTCACCTCGCCGTGCTGCCACGCGCCACCCCCTTACTTGCACTTGCTCTCTTTTGTCTCTAGTCCAGTTCAAGTGTGCGTCTGCTGTGGCGGTGACGCAGGTTTGTTCTTGCGGGTGGCCTTGGAAGGGAGATGCAACTAGGCAGGAGGAGCGTCCCTCCCAGCTCTGGGAGCCACGCGGCCTGGAACAGTCCCCTGGTCTCTGTGTAGGCGCTTGATGGTTGCCCCAGGCCTGGGATTCCTACACCCGCCTGTGCATCTTGGTCACCCAGAGAGCGTTAGAGACGACTCTGGTGGCAGGTGGGGGTGGCTGTGGGCCGTCCTCACGCTGAGGCTATGTCCTGAAGCAGCGGGCCCAGGCCCGGGGTGAGGGTCAGGCATCCCCGGCCCCCAGCCCGGCCGAGCTCCCGAAGAATAGAGAACCGGACTGGTGACTGGCCGGGTCACCCCTTGGCGTTGACCCACTTGTCATGTCTAGTTTTGCGGGTGGAAGCGAGGAGCTGGGAGTGGGTACAGCAGGCAGTCCAGCACCCGCCTCTTGACCAGTGACTCTGGAAAGAACTTTGGACAGCTCAGTTGTTGGGAGTAATTGCACAGTGATTCAAATTTGATCTCTTTTTCCCCCCCCTCTTTCTAGGTACTTTTAGGTTGAAATATGCCCCTCCAGCAGAAAGTCTGGACTCCACAGACTGATATTTTTCTCTGGCAGCAGAACACTATTAAGCCATGGAGACATAAGGAAAATTAAATACAAAACTGAGAAGTCTAGTTGCTGTTGAGCTTAATATTTTTAATCCAAAGGTGCTTTACTTTACTAGACTGGATAGAAAACCTAGCGTAGGAGTGCATCAAACTCAGTTTTATTGCCAAAATCCTAGATTGGAGCTTGACGTCAGGACTCGCCTGGTCGGCGCCTCCACCGTGGTTGCGATGCAGAGACCTCCGTCTCCCGAGGAGCATTGCCGTCATCGGCCCTTCCAGGCTCACACGTAATTCCCGGGCAGCTACGCAAGATCGGAATCGAGAACTGCAGGTTGGAGTTCTCCGCGTGGAGTTCCACCAGTCGGACTCTTGATACCCCTGGGTGAGGGAAAATGTCGCCTTTGTTGTTTTGTTTTGTTTTTTGTTTTGTTTTGTTCCTCAAGTGGTTAGACACTAATCTCTCTGGGCTTTTTAAGGATTGCACTCCAGAAGAATGTAAATTGATGTCAATCTCTGCCGCTCGGGGAGACAGACTCCCTGAGACCAGTCAGTGCAAGACACTCAGAGAACCCGTTTTTAAGGAGCTGGCACCAGCAGGCTACGTGACTTGGTACACAACAGAGATTTTAGCATTTCCTTCCCTCCTTAAAACACTTGTAGCAGTTTGAAGTTTTTAATTTTTTTTTCTGCGAATAAATTTAAACTACGTTATTAAATAGAAATAGTTACTCGCAACAACTTAATATCTAAGGGTCCAAGTCCCAGAGAATCCCTAGTTGTCAAAGCTTTGAGAATCCCTTCCTTCCCGGCCCTTCAGTAGCTTGAAGTCCTGTCATCTTCCACCGCGACAGAGCTCTCGCCAAGACATGGTGACCGCATGGCCTTCGTGACTGGCTCTGATGGATGCTACACATCCTTAGCAAAGTTGGCAAGTTCTTGTCTCTCTCACGGATCTCCCAAGGACCCCAAGGCTTACTGCTAATGGATTCACACTCGAGACAGACGTTTCAACAGTAATACAGTCCTATAATTTATGAGCAAAAGATTTGAGACGTTCTCCTGTCAGCTTCTTTTGTATTAGGCTGTGTATTTAGTGGTTAGTTCTGCTCGAAATTACCTGAAAACTCCAGTAGAAAGTGGTAAGACTCTGGAAGAGCCCACACCAACAGGACAGAGCTACAAGATCTGCAGAAATCTAGTTTTATCCAAAGTGGGAAGTAAGTCCTCACCATACAGCTCTGTTTCACCCCATTACAATGAAAGCTGCTTGGTCTGAAATTTAGGGACTTAAACCTTTAAAGCCAAAAGGGAATTTTCTGTTCAGATATTATTATTTTAACACTAAAGCCTTCAATATTAAAATATTGATTGGTAAGGCCTTGCCCAGGGATTTTGCAGTTGAAGATTTATTTAAAAAAAGAAAATCATAATATTCAGACCTTTCTTAAAATGGGACAATCAGCCTCATGCCGAATTGGTATAAATCAAAAAGAATACCCTAGAATTTGAGGCACTGTGATGTGAGGCTTCAAATTTTATGATCAGTTTCCTGGCGGAAACTAAGGCAGAGTTACCTTTTTTTTTTTTATGACAGGCTTTTAGTAGCGTTTTTTTAGAGTTTTATTTTAGTAGAGTTTCATTTCTATGCAATGCAGAATTGACAGACCTCTGTATGCTTCTCTCTCTTCCTGGTACACGGTATTACATACGGTTTTGAAGTGATGGTGATGCTTACAACAACTTTTTGGGGGAATGTTACATTGATCTCTTAATTATAAACACTACAAAATGTCAAAATAATGAGAACTGACACAACTTTGCCTTAAAGAGTACGAGCCTGGAACTTGTCATATGATGTTAAAGGAAGACTTGGGAGTGTCCACTGATGTTTACGATTTTAATATTTCTGAAGGCCGTTACGGTGGCCTGGACATGTGCTGAAAGCCAAACTTTTAAATTTTTTGGTTTTTTAAACAAAGAAATATTTTAAATAAATCCTATTTCAACACAGTGAAATTGTTGAAAACTGTCTCATAACAAAAGAAAAAAAATCATATTTAGGGTTTTTGTTTTAGTGGTCAGTATTGGGGAATGAAAGCGTCTGTTGTTACCCTTATGAGTATTTTGATAAATATTAGAGGTTAGTGTGTTCCATACAACAGAAAATTAAAATAGGAGCTTCGATTCGAAGTAGGACATTCAGATTGAGGTAAATAAGTCCAGACATTGTGTGGCTGTGTTCCAGTCATCAAAGGTCTTAGAAAAATTCCCACTTGTCTCTGAGAGTGCGTGTGCGGTGTGACGTCTCCAGTGAGGCCATTCCAAGGGGAGAACCGTAAAACGGAAACGTGAGGCACACGGGACACAGAGCATCCAGCTGCCGGTCTGTGAGACTCTTCCCAAGTGAATACTTGGACTTGGGGAGTGTTTGCTGGCAGTGTAATCTCTGATAAATTTCTCTCCAAAAGCAACCAAAGTCAGTAAGCCTCAAGAGCATTCTGCACTTCCTCAGATGGCCTCATCTTCATAGAAACACAGATCTGACTGACCCTTTCAACTCTGTAGTCGTTTTCCTGAAACCATGGGCTCAGTGTGCAAATGCTGTAGCAACCAGGTAGGTGTGGCACAGCCACTCTGCTGTGTAGTCTGTCGTCTGTCCAAGTTTCTGTCCCCATTTTTTGTCTCCCAAGAATGGGGGAAGTGGAATGTACAGATTGAAGTACAATACAGTGTTGGGATAAAACAACTATTTAATCCTTTTTTTTTTTTTTAGCAAACAATTTTCTACCTTCTTTTCTTGGTAATATTGAAAATTGGAAAAGTGTTTAAATGTTAAAACTCGTAACTGCTAATGAGCACTGAGGAAATGGGAGCTAGCACTTAAAATAACAACAGAATTATTTTCTTCAAAGCAGGTATGTGTGATTGGGTATTTAAAAAAAAAAAAGCCAACCAGCAGCATCTGTGATCTCCAGATTATGGGAGTCGGCTTGTGAATATAGTAGTTGGTAGGGTCCGTGTTCTAGCTCCGTCCTTAGAAGTCACCGTAGCTAGTTTGCACTGCCCCGTGTGGAGGTGCGGAGCAGGGGCCCCGACTCTGCCCCGTGTCACACCGCAGCCGCAGTGCGTCCCAGGCGGAGCGCCCGCCGATCGGATCCATCTGCGTCTGCCCGGCCGCTCTGGGCTCGCTCCAGTGTCGCGGGAGAGCGCTGGCCCAGCGCAGTCAGGTTGCACCCTCCTCACTCCCTATCATTTTGTGCTCTTCCTGCTTCTGTGATGGGTTATTTGATGCCTTGCTCGTTTTACATCCTGGTTACTGGTGGCGTATATATTGAGTCTTAAGGATGGTAAGGGAAACCGTGTCCTTCCCGGAGGATGGGCCTGTGGAACCTGAGCGGGCGGACGTCCTTTCCAAAGTGCAGGTGACGTTGAAAGCCGTGGGCTCTGAAGAGGCTCAGTTTGCAAAGTCCTGAGGTTCTGAATGAAAAAATCTTTTAATCAGCACTCGCAAAACCACATACTTGCTGGTTGAGGCCAAAGGTCAACTTGACTACACTGTTCTGGGGGGAGGGGAGCTCAGCGTGGCTCGTCAGTCAGTCCCGGGGATTGTAACAAGCCCCTCACATGCATTAAGTTCTTACATGCACAATGAAGGCTTTGGTACTGAAACCAGAGACCTCGTGTATTCGAGAATCTTCACAGCTTATATTGGACAGATTTTCTTTTTAGGAATGAAGGAAAATTCTCCCATTTTTGAGCCATTCTTTTATGTCAATTCTACAAAATTGCATGTAACTTTATAAATATTTTTAAAAGATATAGTTTTGTAAATATTTAATATTCTGCTAATTTGATTTTGAATTGTAAATGTTAAGTATTGTTTTTGAAGTTTTTATGTTTTATTATACTTTGTTAAAAAGGAAAAATTGTACATTTTTAGAATGTTTTTATGAGTAAATTTAATGTACTGAAAATAAAAATTAAAAAAAGCTGTTTCATTTTATTAGGTCTTTGTCTCATAGAATATGAAGCACACATCTTTTCAAATAAATTGCAATTCTTGATCTGCAAACTAGGGAGTCAGCCCTTTCTGCCCTCTCCACTTGACAAAAGAGATAACATGCTTTTAAATCCATTTTCTATCCGGTTTCCCGGGTTTTAAAAAAATGTCCTTGCTATGACCAGAAACATTAACTCTTGGTTTGGTATGTTCCGGCCCTAAGTTCCCTAAGAAAAATAAGATTGGCATGAATTGATGTCAAGTTTCTTTGGAACGTCTCTCTAAACACGTGGTATGACATGGTATGAACGTGCCCTGGCATTTCTGGATTTGGAATGGTGGTGGTCTAATGAGCACAAGCTGGCCCAGGACTGTGGTGTTCTCATGAGCGGCACCAGACACAGGAAGGAGAAACCTGGCGCCTTTTTCCCAACAGAGGTCCCCAGGCCCTCTTGGTCTCGTCAGGCCTGTGGCTACCCAGAGGAAAACGTTCCTGTACACAGAGTTCCAGCCATCAGGGCTCCTGTCAGGAGACACACAACTGGTCCATACTTGGGGCCCACAGCAGCCCCTCTGACTTGCTGTTTGGTCAGGCCAGGCTTCTGAAGATGGGGGACATGAATACCAGAGCAACAAACTCGGGGAAGCTGAACATTTCCTCATCTCGCTCCCTGGATTCTTCCACAAAAACCTTTTAAGTGCCTGCTCCAATTTGGAATGGGTGCAGTTTCTCAAACCAGTAATGCTGGCCGCTACTTGGCCGATGTTTGTGCTGTATCTTTCCCCGATGCGGCGTGAGGTACCACAAACACGTAATGCCTCCTCGACCGCTCAGCACATACTCTCGGCACCTGCTGTGTTTTACTCTTTCGTTTATAGTGGCAGGTTTTCAAGTGTTGATTCCCACAAACACCCAGGCCTCACATCCATCCGTCCTCTTTGTGCTATGCCTTTTAGTTCCCAGGAGAATTTACTTGTGCAAAGACAAGACCAGCAAGGTGCCTGGGACAAGGCAGAGACCTTCAGAGATGGGGGCCCCCCTGTCCCCCCTCCCCCACTGCCGCCACCACCACCTGGTCTTGGGATGGTAGACAGTATACAGCATTGCCAAGTATCAAATACTGATCCATTAAACTGAGCTTCATGAGTTTTTAGTTGTGCCTTTATTCACCTTAGTTCATCAAAAATGTACTTGGTTTAGAGATCCTAGTGACCACCCACTAATGTGGGATTAGAAGTCACCCCTCTCTGCGTGGTACTTTTTTTAAAAAGCAGAATTTCTTCTAGGAATCTTACTGATCACACAGTAGTTACAAGAATGTCAGATATAATGATGTATACAATCTAAACAAGACAGGCCAATTAAGAATTTACGTTATGTATAAACACACATTAAAAGTTAGCCATGTGGACAGATGCATGCAGCGGGAAGAGTAGTCGGAAGGTCAGGGGTCAAGCGCCCGTATGCAGTACTACCGCGTCCCCCCCTCCGTTAATAAGTAACTTCCACTAACAGGTACAGGTACACCACACACATCTAAACACACAAAGGGAAATCGTGACCTGCTGCAGTACAGTCCGAAGGGGTCTGTGATCCTTCTGTGCTACTCCCACAAAAACAGTAAATAGTGAACCCCATGCAGGTAGCAGGAAGCGATGGTTATTCTAGTTGAACTCGGAAAATGTTTAACTTCTGACATGAGTATCTGTGAAGAGCATTAGGTCTCCTTTTGCTACTGTTTTCTTCACAACTGACATGCACTCGGAAGAGGAGGAACTTTGATGGTTGGCTGACCTACAATGACAACTGAAATACTCTTAAAAATGTAACTTTTTAATAAGAGTCACACACTTAACATAAAACATGGATCATCTACAGCTTTAGGCCAAAAGGCAGAGGGAGTGCATCTGAATTTTAATGCTTTAGTTTCCATGTCCTGTAGTTTCTAGCACTGTAGTTAAGGAATGAAACGGATAGAACAGCTTGTTTCTTTACCAAAGCGGACAGCAGTTTGACTTCTTAGAGAACATACAAACCAGGAGAAATGTCACACGTTCTTTCTCTGGGCCCTTTGAGAAACTAGACCAAAATTTTAAATTATTCAAGGTTCTTACTGAGCAGTGGTGCTTTTCTGTTACTGTCTAGAGAAGCAAACAAGAACTCGCCAGCGCTGTGAGAGCACAGACTCACGGTACACGTACACGAGGAGCAGGAACCTTGGGCAGCAGTTCAGAGTTTTCCTACCCCCATTTTCCCAGCTTTTTGCCAACGATTATAGCAAATGGGGGGCGGAGGGGGGTAGACGACTATGCTTGACAACTTAAAGATCCTCTTACAGGTGTTTACCCAGTTGAATAGAAAACCTTCTACAAAAAGTTGGCTAGTTCAGGGAACCTCGTAAAGAATGTCTCTGAATGCTTAAATTGCAGGTTCCTAATAGGGAAGGAGCATTAAAATAATGTGAAGGTCTATGCTACTGGCAACTTAGAATACAAAGTATTTTATTTTTAAACTTCTAATTTTGAAAACAAAACAGCCTAGGTTAAATAATGTAGTTTTCCAAAGCTGAATGTGCTCATTCGGAGCTCAGTTTTTCTGCTTACAGTACAAAACAACTTCCTAAAACTCCTAGGCAGGAACACTACTGTTTTGATGATCTGTGATTGGATGAACTCATCAATCTCAGTTGGTAATATCCCTTTTTTTCTCCTTGGTAAGGTTTTAAAAAAATTCAAGAACAGATGCATTTTTCTAGTCTTACACAGACAGTTTCATTCCAAATGTCTCCTGAGAAGCGTACACCATATACAGGAATCCGTCTTCGTCCTTCTCACTTTCATACACTTCAGAAATCGGCGTGGACACACTCACCATGCTGTGTCCATTCACTAGCAGGAAGAAGGCTTGATTAGCGTTGAGTTGTAAGCGTCTCCTATTGAAAGAGACACCAACACATCAATATGCAGGGGACATGGAAAAATATCACCTACCCCCGTTGATAGAAAAGTATAAAGCTTTTGTGAATGCTGCTTCTGGCAAAATAATGTGTGCCTACAGATAAGGACTCTCCTAAAACTTCTCATAAAGCATAGGACATGTCCTAGGATTACATTCACGACTGATATTAGTGGTAATTCTTAGTAGGTTATTATTACTGTATTCCCCAGGCCAGTTTTAAATTAGTATGCTCTCTGAATAGCCATTAGTGTCTAATGAAATAGTTCAAACTATAATTTACAAACTATTTATTACCATTTTACCAAGTCTACATTATCTTTTACTAATTTTGCCATACAAACTTGTAAACTTTTCTGATTAAGAGACATCTGGGGGAGCCTGGTCAGTTAAGCATCTGCCTTCGGCTCGGCTCATGATCCCAGGGTCCCGGGATCGAGCCCCGCATCAGGCTCTCTGCTCAGCAGGGAGCCTGCTTCTCCCTCTCTTTGCCTGCCGCTCTGCCTACTTGTGCGCGCTCTCTCTGTCAAATAAATAAATAAAATCGTTAAGAGAGAGACAACGTCTACACTAGATGTTATGATGAAAGAATCTAAGAAACAGGAAACCCAGCAGATAAGAAAAAGAACTCAGGAAGGAAGGAAACATCTTTAGGTTTTATTAAGCTTGCACAGATGTTAACTAAAGATTTATCTGTAAGTCTGATACAGAATGAGCAGTTACCCAAAGAAATAGAAAAAAAAAAAAGGTGATTAAATACCTAATGATCTTGATGAGCTCACTCATGTTGACATGATCAGGTACAAGGAATTTGGTTTTGTCCAGGACAGGAAGTTGCTTCTCACCCTTGTACCGTTCTATTATCACCTAGAAGAGCAGCCAGACGAGAGATTTTAAAATAACCATTAACAATGAAGAGATGAAATACTTTCTATGTTGTAACTGGCACATACCAAAACGGGGTTTGAAATAGAAACAGCACATTTGTTAGTTTCCCCATAGATCTCCTGCAAATAGTGATCATTTATTAGCTTAGACTCTATCCCTTACAGAATATAGTACACAAGACAAATTGGCTGCCTCCAGGGAGGTGAGCAGCGTGGTGAAAGAAGTTTGCTATATATTCTTTTTGTTATTTAGAACCATGAAAATATACTAACTAGTCAGAAAAGAGCAGATGCTAAGTACCAGCTTAGAGTGTAAGCTCTGAATCTATGTCAATTGCAATGCCACTATTTCCTCTGAAATGTGTGAGATCTTAATTACGGTAATATACTCAAATGTCTTTTTCATACTAGACTGGTTTCTCTACTTGATGTGGAAAAAGTCCTAAGTAAATATCTGGTAAGTAGAGACAATGATCAGCTGGCTCTGGAGACAAATTTTGCACAGAAAGACTTGAAGATTCTTTCATTTTGACAAAATACTCCTTACATTTCTTTAATGAGTTTTATAAGAGTCAAGAATCTTGCACTATGCAGGGAACAAAAATAGTTCCACATCATGAACCGAAATAAATTCATTAGCTCCTTGCCATACTTCCTTTCCACAGAGGACAATTTCTCCCCTAGTTCAAAGCCACCACAAAAGCTGGCCAGAGTGCTGACTGCCTGTGCCTCATCATCTTCTGAGTACCACAGACCCTCTTCTCCAGGTAAAGCAACTCTCTACCCTGCCACAACGACGAGAAGTTGAGAGACAGGAATGGAAATCTTTGCATAATGTTAGAAAAGGGGAAGATACTTGTCTGTACATTGTTCCACTATATATGGGACCCACATGGGTTCTGTATAAGGCCAAATCAAACTGCTATTCCCTTCCTTGTTAAGGTCAAGGACTTTTATCCATCGGGTGTGTTCAGAACACGGTAGCCACAAGGGAGAATCAGTAGATAAGACTACTTTTGCCTGGGTTTGAGAGATCAGAGGCAATACAGAAATCTTTTTTTTTTTCCCCAAAGATTTTATTTATTTGACAGAGATAGCGACAGAGGGAACACAAGCAGGGCGAGTGGGAGAGGGAGAAGCAGGCTTCCTGCCGAGCAGAGAGCCCGTCGTGGGACTCAATCCCAGGACCCTGGGATCATGACCTGAGCCCAAGGAAGACGCTTGACGACTGAGCCACCCAGGCACCCGGCAATACAGAAATCTTAACTTTGGGGCGCCTGGGTGGCTCAGATGGTTAAGCATCTGCCTTTGGCTCAGTTCTTGATCTCCAGGTCCTGGGATCGAGTCCCACAACAGGCTCCCAGCTCAGCGGGGAGCCTGCTTCTCCCTCTGCCTCTCCCCCTGCTTGTGCTGTGTCTCTCCCTTTCAAATGAATAAATAAAATCTTTAAAAAAAAAAAAAAAATTTTTAAATTCCTGCTTCAGGAAGAGGCAGAAGCAGTCAGAATGAGAAGAAAATCTCCCGACCTTAGACCCGCTTCATTAAAGGAAGACACAACAGCATCCTGGGGACACAGGACAGCATGGCCTTGGGAACTCCCTCCTCCTCTCAGGTGTCCCTGACTCTCCAGTGCTGTTGATCTTCATGAAAACAATCCCCTATAAATGACTGGTTGACTTTTCAGTTATTTTTTTCTTTTTCCTATACTTTTTTAATTTGGGAGAGAAGACGTGTTAAGTCATGAGTAAGTCATTTGGCTAGACCTGAAAAGTGCCTTCTCGACTGCTGCATCTAGACAGCAGTATTATAGACAGGAGCAAAGGAAGAAAAAGCCGTCCTTGGGGAGTGGAGAACGGGGACTGGAGAGCCAGCAAGCTGCCTGTCCATCCATGCTATCCCCAATAAGGAGCGCTTGTAAACTTGTTTAGGAGCCACAAGCACTTATGTGGAAGTATGAGTACGTGATTTCTGCAAAAACCCTCGAACTGCTAGCAGAAAAGAGGACTGCTAATGTACGCAGATACTCATGTTTTCAAAAGGAGGCTGCAGAACAAATCCTGGCAGACTGCTGGGCTATTCGTTTCCAATAGCTAGCCCCAAAAAGTGAAGAAAACCTTAAAATTAAGGAAATCCCCGGGCCATATGTTGACCCCAAATATAAGGACAGACTGAAACTTCTAGGCAGTCCAAGGAAAACAGAGACTGTGTCTTTTACTGTCGAATCCTATAGTTGGCAAACTGCTGGGCAGACCCATCTTATCTTTTCTGTGTACCTTACAGCCCCAACCCCCTGGACCTTTTCTCTTTCCCCTCAGTTTAGTCTGAGGGGACACATCAGAAAGCCAAACATGAAAGCTTCTACAGAATTTTTAACAGTGGAGTGTCTGGTCTGTAGCATTTGTAGGAGATAACAACCATGTATACAGAACTAGGCAAATCTTTCCAACTACTACATGGGATGGGATTCTCTTCCCATTTTACAGATAAGGATGTGGCAGCCCCTTTCAGAATTTTAGTAACTAGCTCAACATCACTCAGTAACCTTGAACCTAAGGCCTGAACTCAGCCTCTATCTGAAACCAGAAGTTCCTCTTAACCACTTCTCCCTAGACCTGGTGCCTCAACAGAAACCTTTTTAGGGTCTGCCAGCAAAGGATTCGGGGTACAGGGTATTGCTGCCTGGGCACGGCAAAAAGCATCTGAGGCACCTACACGTGACAAGAAAGAGCAATGTCTTTCCTCCATCTCCTGCAGAGCAGCCAGATACAACAGACTTCTCTGGGGCATCAAAAAAAAAGCCTGGAATGTACAGTCACATTTCAATCCTGAGAGCTGATTTTCCTACTGCAGTACTCCTTCCTTTAGCAGAGAGTGGACACTTCCTTCCACTGTAAAATACGAACAGTTCTAGCCCCTCTATCCCTTTCCCCCCAAGTAAATACATTTGACTTGTGAAGTGTGTAACATTAAGGCAGCAAACTCAGACTCAGGAGGAAAAGAATGTGCTTAGATCAAAGAACTGTATATTAAGATACCTCAATTCTAGGTCATGAAGTTAACACTGGGGTTACTCGTCTGAGGAGCTCTGTAGAAACCTGTCACATAGTCACACACACACACGTACTAAAGTACTTAAGCAATGCTCTCTTCTGCGCACACTGTTAACGACTGAAACATGGGTGCCGGAGACTACCTACTGGGATTTTGGTAGGATGCTGCTCTCGGATAAGTCGGACATCTTCTACTCTTTGCTCTGCAACGAAAAAGAAGAGACATAGGCATTATTAAGGGCCCAAATGCAGCTTCTTTCCTGCACTTTTACTGGTGGTTTCTGTATCTAAATTCACCTCTCCCTAGCTGTGACAGACCAGAGCAGTAAGGTCATCTTCCCTAGAACGGAGAGGAGCCACACCTGGCACAAGTTGGTATGTAACGTCCAACGCAATTTCCATGTAAACCAACATGCACTTACACCGCTCTCACAGGTAGTGTGACACAAGACCAAGAGTACAGAATTTCTAGTTTCAAGGGTTTGGGACCCCAGGCTTACAGTCAAATGTAAACAGCAGATTAACTGCATGGCATTACCAATCTTTCCTCCAACGACTCCCATAACCGGTCAATTTTTGTGAATATTTCGAAGTTTAAGCTGGTATAGGAATCTAAGATAAGCCATAGGCTCTTCAATGCAAGTTTCTCTTATTACTTCCTGCTTTTCAATGATACGGTGCTTAATGGAAAAGAAACTGCCCAAAAGAGATATGGGGCAGGGAAAATGCCCTATTTGACTTTTAAATAGTTTTGCTCAGGGACGCCTGGGTGGCTGAGTCCTTTAAGCGTCTGCCTTCAGGTCGGGTCACGATCCCAGGACCCTGGGATTGAGTCCCGCAGCAGGCTCCTTGCTTAGCAGGGAGCCTGCTGCTCCCCATGCTTGTGCTCTCTCTGATTAAAAAGAAATAGTTTTAAACAAATAATGCAATATATGTTAAGAAAAAAAAAAGAAGAAGAAGAAGGTAGCGGGAGGGGAAGAATGAAGAGGGGGGAATCGAGGGGGAGATGAACCATGAGAGACAATGGACTCTGAAAAACAAACTGAGGGTTCTAGAGGGGAGGGGAGTGGGCAGATGGGTTAGCCTGGTGATGGGTATTAAAGAGGGCACGTATTGAATGGAGCACCGGGTGTTATACGCAAACAATGAATCATGGAACACTACATCAAAAACTAATGATGTAATGTATGGTGATTAACATAACATGATAATAATGAAAAAAATATACACACTGTCAAAGTTAAAAAAAAAAAAATAGTTTTGCTCAGTGCCTGCCTCCTCCCACCCCCCATCCAAAAAGTTTAAAGCACAATGTCTACTGTTGAATACTTTTTTTGGAGAGTATCTCTGTATTCCTCTCAATATAATCACTTACATGAATCATCAATGTCATGGACTTCCTGGGAAGTCCTGGTGGCTTCAGAAGAAAGATGCTATGATCTATGTGAATATATTCTACCACTGCCTATTTTTTTGATCTAAAAAAAACCATTCAGTATCATTCCTCATAAAAATGACTAATTCCCATGTTCAAATATGAACATATAGGTTCTATTTCTATTTTCCCACCCAACATTTCTAAATCAGCTTCTAAGATAAAATTACTAACATATCTGCTATAGAAGAAGACTGCAAACTCAGGGATTCCTAGCAGCGTGCATTCCTATTCAGTACGAGAAAATAGAGATAAAATTTAGTTATTGTTAATAAGCTTAGCCTAGTGGTCTATAATATAGTGATTAATAACAAAAAATATGTACTTGGTCCTGGCAGAGCTTCTAAGACCACTGGAATTTTCTAAATGATAAGAGTGGTACTAAAAAAAAAAAAAAAAAAGAGTGGTACTGATAAGGGCCATCTCTTGTTATTCATAGCAAACCCCAATCAACCATATCTGAATTTATGTTAATGCAGTGACTTTTGGAAAGCTCCTAAGGATGGGGACTGGTTGCCAGGGAGAAAGAACAGTGATTTGGGGTTTGAAATGTTCAGACCCACCCCAATCACCAGGGAGGGGAAAGGGGCTTGGAGGACGACCTAATCACCGATGGCCAATGATTTAACCAGTCATGCCCATGTAATGAAAACTCCATCAAAAGGATGGGGTTTAGGGCTTCCAGGTGCTGGGAGAGTGGCACATACCAAACTCCACAGGGACTGAAGCTCCTGTGCTCAGGACTCTTCCCGACGTTACCCTATGTGCTTTTCATCAGGATGTTCATTTGTATGCTTGAATATTCTTTGTAATAAGCCAGTAATCTAGCAAATAAACAGTTTTCCCGTGACACATTCCAGCAATTTAATTAAACATGAGGGGGTCATAGGAACCTCTGATCTATAGCCAGTTGGTAAAAAGCACAAGTAACAAACTGCACTTGCAATTAGTGTTTGGAATGGTGAGTGAGGAGGGGCAATATTGTGGGGCTGAACTCAACCTGTTGGATCTGAGGCTATCACCAGGTAAACAGAATTAGAATTGAGTTAAACTGTAGGAGAGGCATCAGTCGGTTGAGCATTCAACTCAATCTCAGGGTCATGAGTTCAAGCCCCACATCGGGTGTAGAGATTACTCAAAAAATAAACAAAATTAATTTTTTTTTTTAAATTCTAGGACCGCCAGCTGAATTGCTTGATATGTGGAAAACCCACACATCTAGGGTCCAGAGTGAAGCAGTTAATCAGTAGAATATGTAGAGTAAAGGAAACACAGGAGGAGGATGATTTCTTCCAAGGCATCATCCTTCAAATCCTTCTCTATTTCTGAGGGTGTCACTGATTCCCCTTCAATGTTTCTCTCAGCTTTGAGACCTGTCCCTATGTCTGTCCTACCCCAGGAAAAGGTGCTCTACCATCTAGATTTACCTCTCAACCCTCTTCACAACAAAAACCTCCATTTTGTCAGCTAAGATTATTTCAGAGGTTAGAGGAAATCACAATTAATTCACTCTAGCAAATGAATTGTAATTCTTTAATATATCCTGGAATATGCTTCACATTTAAAAGCGTATCCTAACTGGGGGGTGCCTGGGTGGCTAGTCGGTTAAGCATCTGGACTCTTGATTTCCAGTCTGGTCGCGATCTCAGGGTGGTGAGATTGAGCCCCATGTCAGTCAGGCTCTGTGCTCAGCGCAGAGTCTGCTTAACATTCTCTCTCTCTCAAATTAAAAAAAAAAAGCTTATCCTAATAAATCTGAACGTTAAGTGGAAACATTCAGACAGAAGGGGGAGTTTTTTAATATAAGGAAATAGGTTTGTTTTGGCAAGTGGAAAATGAAAAAAACAAAATAGGCTTAAATGTGAGGCTTCAATTCTGAAACTATAATTTCTATACTATAGTATCAAAAGTTTATCTTGATTTATCCCCAAAATACGGCCCCCAAAAGACAAAAATCATTATTTTTATTAAAGGCAGAAAGTCTCATAGAAGTGTCACAACTATCTTGGCCAGCTGCAGTGAAAACCCAGTGGTAAGCCTGGAGCAATTGAGCAAATACGGTATATGCCTGTGCCTCACTCTTTTTTTTTTTTTTTTTTTTAAGACTTTATTTATTTCTTTGACAGAGAGAGACACAGCGAGAGAGGGAACACAAGCAGGGGGAGTGGGAGAGGGAGAAGCAGGCTTCCCGCCGAGCAGGGAGCCCGATGCGGGGCTCGATCCCAGGACCCTGGGATCATGACCTGAGCCGAAAGCAGACGCTCAACGACTGAGCCACCCAGGCGCCCCTGTGCCTCACTCTTCTGAGTAGACAACTTTTTTCAGAGACTAACAGTATATTTAACAAAAACATTACTACCAACACAAATCAAAGGCACATATGAGCAATTCTTTTACTTAAGTATTTTTTTTTAAATGTTGTAATGACCTGTTTATTATTTGTCTTCCTCAAAGGAGTGCCCCTGGCAGCCAGGGACCCACTTCTATCATCTTTGTATTTACCAAGGGCTCAGCCTTGCACACAGAAGATGGTTAATAAACAAAAAAAGTTGTAAAATGGAAATAAAACACTCTTCCAAATGCGTCTCAAGATATATTTCCCAGATTCCTTTTCTCCTGTCTCTAAGAACCCTTATAAGACTTACAAACATAAGAATAGAGGAAGGGAGTTAAGGTGTCTTATTTTTACCAACATATCATTTGCAAAGTTGCTTTGAGATTCCCTGGGGTATTTAAAGTATAACTTTATTTAACTGAGTGAAATGGAAGCATAGTATTGCCCCCATCTGTCTATAAATCATAAAAATAATACCCAACTCAATGAGTAACAACACAGCTTCAGTTCATGGAGTGCTACCAACGTTTTGGCATAAACCTTGCTCTACAGTCTACCTATTAGAGTAGGTGGAGCTATTTATCCTAGACCAACACATAAACTTCCCCCAAGACATGCTAACTTTTTTGATATTAATGGAGACGTTTAAATCTGCTCACCACTAAATCACAGCAGAACAGTGTCATTAAATAAACTTGGGCAATCCCAGAAGCTGAAGCAAAATTATTACATTTGAGCATACCAAATCCAGAATTATTTGCTCAAACACAACTCTGGAAGTTCATAAAATTTTTCCACAGACCTGCAAAGACACACTATGCCTTTTGACTTAGTGTTGGCCCATCTCATGTACTGAAAATGATGGCTACCTACTGGAGGCTGGGAAAATACAGGGCAGGGAGAAGATAAAGTGCAAGTCTAGACTCTACCACTAGGTGGACCATGATCTTCACCTCTCTGGGCCCCACCCAGTTTCTTCAGCTACAAAAAGGGGCTGTTTTGGGTGAGCCCCAAGGTCCACTTCAACCCTCTCAATCTTAGTAGAAGATATAAGCAGAGCTATATTCAATTCTGAATTATGCTAAACTCACTCACTTGGAAAGAGAAAGAACTGCTCAAGATAAGTGGGGCTGCTCTTAGGTTCTACAGAAGGGGTTCTTTCCAAAGAATTGATTTCCCTCATTTACTGGGCTACAAATCAGTGAAAATTGTCAGCAGTGGAGCAAGGAAAGGTAGTAGCCATTAAATGATATTTGATCATTTTCTGCAAAATGACTATTAAAGAGATCTTTTTAAAGGGGGTAAGGGGGGCGCGTGGGTAGCTCAGTCGGTTAAGCATCTGCCTCTGGCTCAGGTCATGATCTCAGGGTCCTGGGATGGAGCCCTGCATTGGGCTCCCTGCTCAGCGGGAAGCCTCCTTCTCCCTCTCCCTCTGCTGCTCCCCCTGCTTGTGCTCTCTGTCAAATAAATAAAATCTTAAAAAAAAAAAAAAAAAAAGGAGAGGGGGAGTAAAGGTGAGCTATGGGGCAAGCCCACAAACAGTATTTATAAGATGTACTAACAGGGAAAAAAAATGGGGGCATTCCTGGTTTACCCCCCTGGTTCACCCTCAGGGCCGCAGGTTCGGTGAATTAGAATACGTTAATCTCATCACTTTTCCTACTCTTACCACCTACTCCTCAGAGATTTTTCTAGAATAACCTAAAAATACTCTAAGCAAAAGGAAAATAACTATAGTTTCAGTCATGAGAAAATAAGCATCTTTCCCACACAAATGTCCCCAGTTAACTTCTATTGTGTGTGTGTTTTTTTTTAAAGTAAGCTCTACGTTCAATGTCGGGCTGGAACTCACAATCCCAAGATCAAGAGCTTGAACTCAATCAAGAGTCATATGCTCCATCCACTAAGCCAGCCAGGCGCCCCTCAGTTAACTTTCAAATGCAAGAGTCAGTGAAGACAGAAGCCCGATACATGAGGAAATCTGCTTCAGATGCTGCTCTCAGGGCTGAATAAAAGCTAAATATTGAGAGTTCACAAGGTCATTGAAGAGAAAATTTCCAGCAAAACGCACATCCAAGTGTTGCTAAATAACAAACTGCCCCAAGAGACTGAAAAGGTATGCTTGGCAGCTTCTCAGGACCAAGCAATCAAATAATTACTAGTAACGAGATCTACACCACCACGTCCAAGCTGCATGAACGCTCAACTCTTCGTAGACTTCAGGCAAGGAAACAAAAGGAGTGCAGTGTTGCTGCCGGAGACCCTAAAGACGACGACCTCAGGGAACTCCCCTGAGCTGCTACAAACACCCCCACCCACACGCTGCCCGGGGGGTCACGCTGTTAGTGCAGGGTTTTCTTGCTTCGAGGGAACACGTCACTTCCTTATCTTCGTTTTTCTGGTGGAGTAAATATTGTGATAACGTTACTTTCAGTTTCACCAAACGCTAGGAAACCCAAGGCGGGTTTCTAGCCTGAACTGGGAAAGGAGTGAGATTTACTGCTGGAGGAGAAGTACGAACGCAATGGCAAGCCAAAAAGAAAAGCCACGGACCCCAGCTCTCCTGCAGCAAACAGGATCCAGACGCGCCGCCACACCCGGTCTACACTGGAGGGCGCAGGGAAGCGTACAAAGCTCCACCTCCGGGGCTCGTCCACACTCCTCCTCTCAAGCAAGGTACGGACGTTTGTAAGCGACCACGTGGGACCAAGGCGCCTTACCGGGGGATGATTCACTTGCATACAAGTGTCATCACTTCAAAGACCTGTCACAGCCTGGCCTGCGGGCCGGCCCCCCCCCACGGCACCCTCCTCACGCGGGTCTGCGCCTCCGGAGGGGCAGCGACCCCCGGCCCGCAGGGCTGATCGAGAACCCAGCACACAACCGGGCCACGGCTGCGGGGGACCGAAAAGGTGATTCAGCAGCTCCGCCGCGGCGCGCCCTGGACGGACAGGCGCCCTCGACGGCGACCCGGCCGCGGTGGGGGTGGCGGGCCTTCCTGGGTCGGACCGCGCACCGGCCCTGACCCCGACCCGCTCGGCGGACGACCGCCATCGCCCGCGACACAGCCGGGGGGTGTTGGAGGGGGGCTCCCAGGGTCCCACCCCGCTGAGGCCCCGGCCTCCCAGCCCACGGCGGCCCCGGCCCCGACCCGGAGCGGGCGGACGGCCGCCCTCGCCCGAGACCCGGCCGACCGAGGGACGGGACTTCCAGGGTCCGACCCCTCTCAGGCCCCGGCCCCCTCAACCCCTCAGGCCCCCCCGGCCCCGACACCGCTCCCCTCAGCCCTCGGTCAACCCCGACCCTCCCCACCCCCCGACTCCACAACGCCGTCGGCCCCCGGCCCCTCAGCCCTCCCCCCGGTCCGCCGTCGCCATCCCCGACCACCTTAGGTCCCCGCCTCCGACCCTCCTGGGTCCCACCCCGTCCAGCCCCACACGAAACCCCGTTCCCCCCTCAGCCCGCCGTCGGCCCTCGCCGCGGCCGTCGCCGACCCCAGCCGCCCTCGGTCGCCGCTTCAGCGCCCCCTCCGGCGCGCGCACCACCCCCCCACGCCGCGGCACCCACCGAAGGTGCGGCGCTGCTTGAAGGTCTTCTCAGACGGCATGGCGCGGGCGGCGAAGCGGAGGCGGTGAGGCGGAGGGTCCCGGCTGCTGCAGGCGGTGGCGGCGGCAGCAGAAGCTCCTCGACTGTGGCGACAGCGACTTCCCTTGTGTCTCTTCAGCCCGCAGCTGCGTCAGGTGACCGGCGCGGCGTCCCGGGGGGCGGGGCCAAGGCCGTTTGCCGCCGCCGCCATGGCGGGCGTGGCGGAAGCGGGGCCGCGCGCGTGCGCAGAGAAGACCCCGCGGTGCGCAGGCGCGCGGGTCGGGCCGGACCGGGTGTCGAGGTCCAGGCGCGGCCGCAGGAGGGTGGGTGCGCCTCCCGCGCCGAAGTCCCGCGTGGTCCAGCTCCTCCTGTTGACCCCGCGTCGCTTGTGTGCCGCCTCCGTGTGCCGATGGCCGAGAAAGCTCCGGCCCGAAAATACAGTCGTTGCGTGCTCCCGCCGCAGCGCCACGGGTCTGGGGGCTGCCGGTTGCTCGTCTAGAGTGGGTACCTGTCGCTGCTGTGTGTTTAGGGAACTGCGCCCATGTGGCCCCGGGGAGTTGGGGCCTGGCGGCCGCCCGCTCACACCCCCTCGGGCTCCCCACCGCCGAGCATCCTCCCGAGCCTCAGAGTTCTCTGTGAACGGGCAGTAACATTGGAGGGTGTCAGGTGCTTGGAGAGGAGCCTGCAGACTGCAGACCGTTCGTTTAGCGCACGTCCCCACGTCTACTGGACGTGCACCTGGGTGGACAGCGCTGCAGTCCTAGGCTGGGCTGCTTTGTAATACCTAATACTTTGAAACATTACCATAGCTCCCGACCTCTTACCCCTCTGTTTGTGGGAGCCTTTCTTATAGGATCGTTTGATAGAGTAATTGGATTGTGTTGTATACGTTATTAGGCAAACATACAAAACATGCTAAATATATATTCCTCAGAGTGGTTTCAATGTAGCTGGGATTTCTTTCCTTACAGAGAAGCCAAACATGTTGCAGATCCTTGTATAATTATTCTCCCAGACCAGAACAATGATGTTAGCTGTAGCTCTTCATCCTGCTGTTTACTAGACAACAGTGCATTGTGCATGTGTCACTTTCTGTCAGGTGTTCTCCCCTCTTTGTAATCGTTATTTACCTTGAAAAACCTCTGAATCAACAGCACTTAAACATTCTCTCTGGTTTCAAAGTTCCAAAGGAAAGCTTCAAGCTCCAAGTGTACCATCTTGGTTGCTTTGTATTTATTCTGTGAAAATTGGAAAAAAAAATTTTCATTCAGTGCTTGTTATGGAACTACCTTCTGCCAAACAAAATAATCAGGGTTGAAGTCTTAAAAGAGAGTGCGCGGGCACCTGGGTGGTTCAGTCGGTTGGCTGGGGGACGCCTGATTTTGTCTCAGGTCATGATCTTCTGGTTGTGAGATCCAGTGTCAGACTCCCTAAGCGGGAAGTCTGCTTGAGATTCTCTGATTCTCTCTCCCTCTGCCTCAGCTCCCTCTGCTCTAGCACCCCCTGCTCTTTCTCTCTTTCTCTAAAATAAATCAATAAACCTAAAAAAAAAAAAAAAAAAAAAAAAAAAACATTGTGGGTTTTTTTTTTTTTTTTTTTTTGGGGTTTTTTTTTTTTTTTGATATTTATTGATTGGTGAGCTGCATTCTTGGCTTAATTGCTATTTTGTAAGAAATGGACTTTTTGTTCTCTTGCTGGACAACTGTTCCAAATGCAAGAGGGAAAAAAAAAATCAATTATCTGGCATATGGAGGTTGGGGGAAGGGAAGGAGAGTTTCATATTTCCCTAGTCCCTTAGGCATCCATAAAGCTTTACCAAATTACCCCAGGCCTTGGGTTCACAGCCACAGAGGGATAGGCTTCAAGGGCTGTGCTAGTGATGGGACAGGATCACTATGATTTTTAAGTACTGAAGTCCACATTAACAGTGACTGCCAAAATCTTCCCCTAACCTTGAATTCCTACTTGCATCTAAAACCACACCTCCTGGGGTGCCTGGGTGGCTCAGATGGTTGGGCGTCTGCCTTCGGCTCAGGTCATGATCCTGGGGTCCTGGGATCGAGCCCCACATCGAGCCCCACATCAGGCTCCTGGCTCAGCGGGAAGCCTGCTTCTGCCTCTCCCACTGCTCATGCTCTCTCTCTCTCTGTGTCTCAAATGAATAAATAAAATCTTAAAAAAAAATAATAAAATAAAATAAAACCACATCTCCCTATGTGTTTCTCAGGAAATCATCCAAGGCTGTGGGCATGTAAAGGTGTCTCATAAGGATAATCTCCATGTAAGAATAGCATATTCATAATATATAAATTATATCTAAAATTTATTAACTTATATTAACATACAAAGAAGTAACTTAGAAAAATTTCATGTGCCCTCAGATTGCAGTTTAATAGAAGTCTGAGGTAGTGAACAATTTTCAGAGTGGCAAATTAATATTCATGAATTATTTTAAGCTAGTTAATATAAGCATAGCATGATTTATTTTTAAGTGAATAACAAATATTACTGTTCCTTAAAATAATCCATATAAAGTAGAAAAGCAAGAACACATCTTTCAAATTTATTAAATGTTTTCTCCAGGAATCTCATGGTGACTTCAAACTATCAAACTATTACTCTAGAAAGCCAGGTGGTATTTTAAATAACTCGACCCTCTTCCCTTTTCCATAATATGAAATGACCATAATTGTGAAGAAAATAAGGTAACCACTAAAAATTGAACATGACGCCCCCAGCATTAGTAAGGTGACATGGTTGTAAATCATACTGTCTAGCTATTTCTAAGAATCTGTTAAATGAGGCATGAAACATTAACCTGCAGTGCAGGACACATTGTTTTTGCCACACACAACATGGAGGACAAGTCAAACCAAGAAGTTGTTCAGGTCCCCAGGCCGGCCTGGCCTGTCCCACCTCTCCTCTTTCTGATTGGAAGAGATATTCGAGCCCCGAGGATGTCTGGGCAACTATTGGCCTGCTGTCCTATCATTCCTGTGTCATCTCTTTGGTCTTTGGAACAAGTAAACAAACAAGTATTGCTCAAGAGTGGCCGCAGGCACTATTCTCAGAAAGGATTTAGTCAGGAGGATTTTGAAGTTGACCCTCAATAGGTTACAGTGTTTAGGAGTGTCTTCGCTTGCTCCTCGGAGGTACGATCAGCAGCTGGGAGGGGCACCGTTTTTCATGAGGCTGTGTCTGGTGGACAACTTCAGAAATCTGCAAGCGAGCGCATGCGGGAAAGCCATCACAAATCACTCACATAATCTAACATTATTTCTGAAATGAGCATGAGCAGCTATTTTGGCGTTCCACAGGTTTTTTTGTTTAATTCTAAGCAAATTCTCAAGGATTGCTTTTTTCCCCTTTTTCTTCCTTTTTTTGCCCATATATGGGACTGTTAAGGGAGGCATCTCTTGGGAGTCTATGGGCCCTCTTGTTTGGCCTTTGAATATTTTTCTTTTTTTCCATTACCTTGGCTGTTTCTTCTGAGCAGTGGGTAAGATGCCACTTTTCACATCTGGACTGTGAGAACTAGAATGGGTAAAGTTAACAGTTTACTCAGGTCCAAGAAATACTAGTTTCTGGGACTTCTGGGGAACCAACAGAAAAATATCCTGCCCTGTAATTTGCTTATCTCCTTAGATGTTATCGGTTCTCCATAACAAAGTGTTAATTATTATAGTCTCATCTAGCGTTAAAACAAATGATCTCTTTTATCAACCATATCCTCCTTAGTGTTCTTTGTATGGGATACGTTATATATAAGGGACTATAAAAGCATTCAGGACACACAAAGCTTTCAGGATTCAGTGTGTAATAATTATCTGCTACCCGAGACCTTTCCCCTTGGGTTCCTTCCTGACAACAGGGGTTACCCATGCTCCCACAGCTATGTTTCTTTCTATTCTGGTTAGCACTAATTCAATCCTTCCACATCCTGGGGTGGGTTATTGTACACAGCCTTCTGTTATTCCTGCCCTCAAGGATATACGGATATAGATAGGTCTTCCTAACTGTTGGATAGTTGCATAATCCAAACTATAAACAGAATAGTTTAACCATTTTGGGAAGTCTGGGTGGCAATTAAGCATCTGCCTTCAACTCAGGTTGTGATCCAGATCCCAGGGTCCTGGGGTCAAGCCCTGAGTCCAGCTCCCTGCTTGCCTGGGGAGCCTGTTTCTCCCTCTCTCTCTGCCCCTCCCCTTGCTTGTGCTCTCTCTCTCTCTCTCTCTCCCTCTCATGAATAAATAGAATCTTAAAAAAAAATAGTTTAACCATTCTTCTGACAAAAATTTAACCAAATTATTTTGTACATGAATACAAGTCTAAGCTCCTCTGGGAGAAAATTGCCTACTGGGGGGTAGACAGATTTAGAAACAAAACAAAACAAAAATGTAACAGGGGCAAGGATTATATTTTAGAACCTATGGATCCATGCAGAACATAGCACATAGGCTAGTTGGGCATTCTGCAAAAATTTATCACATTAGTTCAGGCATTTTTGCTTGCTGAAATACTTCCCAGCTTGGATTATAATGCTGATCCACCAGGCTTCTCTAAATCTGTTTGGTTCATATTTCTCACTTTTTAGTCTTTTAGCCAGTTTTTTTTTTTTTTTCCATTCAACATTGAGTCAGTAAACACTCATTGACTGCATGATGTGTGTTAGCATATTTACCACCTGACAAGAGATACATCTAGGGAGATTGGTACAAAGGCAGCAAGTGTTTATAATAAAACAATGTGATGGTGCTGTGAAAAGGGGAACATCCTTCCTTGGAGATGCTATTTGGGGACAAGCAGGAAGGGGGTTGGCTCTTTAATGGCACGGAGTGAGGAGATGGGTCTTCCTGGCAGAGGAGACCGCTTGAGCAAAGTCAAGAGATGTAACTAGGCTGATGGATGACCTTTGGATTATCAGGTGGCTCCTCTGGAGAGATGGCCAGGAGGGTAGACTGGGCAATTATGTGTGATGTGATAAGGAGTCAGTGGGGCCATTAAATACCTTTAAATAGGTGAGTGCCACAGTGAGTCTGATTTTGCTCATGTGTTACTATCTGCAGGAGAGTTGTGAAACCAGCATGGAGGCTGGACTGAAAAGCCGGCTGGGGCAGCGAGGTCAGTTAGCTGTTGTTTTTCAATTGTGTGGACCTAAGTGGGTCAAGATTTAATTTAGGACATACCGTTTTGTTATTTTTGTTAGAGATTCGCTTCCCCGATTACCGGATTCCCTCTCTCCCACCTTGAGACCTCCCTACAGAGGCGGTAGTGAATAGTGAGGAGTTTGTGGGAACTGGCAGGGTCATTAATTTTCTATCTGATTAGCAAGATCACCCTTGCCCAGAAACACTGAGCCGGCCAGGGCATTCTAGGCTTCCCTTTAGACTGGGCAACTCCTCCAGCGCTTCAGGGCTGTGTTGTAGAGAGGTTCCTGTAACCACACCCACAGTCAGGGGCCTGACTCTCTGGAAACAACTAATTAACTACAGTTTCTTGTTGTGAGCTATTTAAGGTAAGCCACAGTCACGAGATGGCTTTACACATTTCTCCAGTTGGGCCCCACCTTCTAGAACACATGTGCCCCGGGGCACAGTAAACAAGGTAACTAGGGCAGAACCACAACATTAGTATGGACAACGCGGGAGCTGGTGTTTTGATCCGTCAGCTAGCATGATTTTTCCTTTCATTGCAGTAAGGGTGGAACTGAGTGAATGTCAGATTTTAGATAAAAGAAAGGGGTCTGATAGGCATATGTCAGGGTTCTATTTGGCTTCCGTGGTTCGGAATGCTAGAGAAGTTTGCATCGCTCCACTGGCCACCTAATCACGCCTTACGCGGTCCTGGACGCCATCCTGGGGCAGTCCTTGGAGCCGTGGTTGTAGTCTTGGGACATTCTCCGGAGGGCTGCTGGGGATTCGGGGGAGGGACTTTGGGGAGGCGGCTCCTTGGGACTGTTCTGGGAGGGGACCTCCAGTGGGTCCTCTGGGGCATTCTGGGGGGGATCCTCGGGGATGGTCCTCGGGGCGTCTTGGGGGTGTGAAGGAGGGGAGAACTTCCGGTGGGATCCTCAGGCCGTCCCAGGGGGGCTCTCGGGGGACAACCTCCGGGGCTCCTCGGGCCGTCCTGGCAGCGGCGGTCACGCCGGCCTGCGTCCCACGGCGCGGCGACCTCGGTTAGCGCAGTGGGGAGGGCGTCAGTTCATACTCTGGAGGTGGAGAGTTGGGCCCTCGCGCACGTCCACGGTCAGGAAGGGGCTGCCATCGTGCCATTTTAAGCAGCATTCTTTTCCCGTGCTCCGTCCAGGCGCGGGATCCCGGGCCCGAGACCCGAAGGCGTCAGGTGGTGGCTGGGCCGCGGGAAGCCCATAGGCTCACCCCGCTGCGGGCCGGTCCTGGTCCCTCGTGGTGGGCGGGGCCGAGAGGCGCGGGGCGTGGCCTGAGGCTCCTGGGCGGGCCCGGCGCTCCCCGCCCTGCTCCCAGGGGCGGGGCTCGACTCTCTGGCGGCGCGTGCGCATGGGCGGCGGCGGCACGGCGGCCGTCCCTCGCGCCGGCATGGCGGTGTGCGCTCGCCTCTGCGGTGTGGGCCCGTCGCGGGGATGCCGGCGCCGCCAGCAGCGCCGGGGCCCGGCCGAGACTGCGGCGGCTGACAGCGAGCCGGACACGGACCCGGAGGAGGAGCGCATCGAGGCGGGCGCGGCGGCTCTGTCCGGGGCGCTGGGCGGCCGGGGCGCGGGCCCCCAGTCGCCCCCGCGCTGCTCGCTGCTGGAGCTGCCGCCGGAGCTTCTGGTGGAAATCTTCGCCTCGCTACCCGGCACCGACCTGCCCAGCCTGGCCCAGGTCTGCACCAAGTTCCGGCGCATCCTGCACACCGACACCATCTGGAGGCGGCGCTGCCGGGAGGGTGAGCGCGCAGGGGCGGGGGTGCGGGCGGGCGGGGGTGCCCCAGGGCTCCGGAAGGGGCCCGGCCTCAGATCGGGGGCCTCAGGGGGACGGTCCCGGCCGGGCGGGGGGGGCGGTGATTCCGGGGGCCTCTCCCACAAGTCCGGGGCGCGGGGTCTGGGAGAGGTGGAGTCCCGGCTGCGCCGCGGAGCCGCGCGCTCTACCCGCTCTGGGGGAGCTCTGAGAGGGGTGGGGGTCCCCAGCCGCGGAGACTGGGCTGTGACTGCCCTGGGGCTGGGTTGAGGCGGGGGAGTGAGCTGACGCATGTGGGCATCCTCATCTGTCCTCAGGCCTCAGGAGGCGGAGCTGAGGAGAGCGGAAGGGTTAGGGAAGTGGAATGGTTAGGGAGCCCAGGATTGTGGAGGGTCTCCTGAGGGGCAGGTGGAGCCGGGCACTGCCCGAGAGGGTTGAGTTCCCTGTCAGGGATGCTGGTGGCAGGAGTGAGGGTGGTGAATAGTTTTGTAACAAATCCCAGGAGGAAAGGTTTATACTTAGTCCGGAGTTCAAGGCTCTCTACGTTTAAACGTTGATAGATCCCAGGTGTTCCGTGAGGTCTCCTATTTTGGTAAAAAGAATAGCTGGGAAACAAATCCAAACAATGCAGAACAGCAGCAGGAGGAAAGTAAAAATCATCAGAGACCCCTGCAATCAAAGATAACCCACTCTTAAAATTTTGGAACACGTCTCCATATGCACATGTAGAGTCCTGTACACATTTTTACTTAAACGGGATCATACCATATATATTCTTCCCCAGACAGTTTAGTATGAAAAAGCTTTGTGGGATTCCACTGCATACATCTGCCACCAGACCAGTTAGGCCCTTACCAACTGACTTTTGAGTTTGCAGTTTTTTCTTGTCATCAACAATGCTGTCAAGGCTGCCTTTGTGCAGTTTTGTAGAAATTTGTGCTGTTTACTTGTGCCTTCTAGGACTTCTGAGATTATTTTCTTAGGGTGCACTTCCTCTGAGAGCAGGGTTGTGGGTAATAGGGTATGCACATTGATGGTGTAGATGCCCATTGCCCAGCTGTTGGAAATTGCATCCCCAGAGAGGGTGCGTGAGAAGGCCTCTTTCCTCAGATGCTCCCCAACAAGGGCATCAGTCATCTTATCTCTGCAGTGAAGCTCAATGGTCAAGAGTCTGGAGTTTTAGTCAGCAGGCCAGGCTCAGTTTATGTGCTTTGAGATCTTGGACATGCTTCACCTTCCCAAGTATTTTTGGGAAGTGGTGCTCCTGTAGGGTCACTTTGGGGATTAAATAAGATCATGCACATGAAGCTCTCACCCCCTAAATGGTATTGTTCTACTGTGAGCCATTTTGGCCATTTTATTTCATCTCTTGTGATTCCTTATTTGTGCGTTTTTGTTTATGTCTCTTAAAGCATCTGTTTTTGTCTTACAAATTTGTGAGACCTCTTTGAATATTAGCAGTATTAACCTTTTGTCATATATGTGGCAAGTGCATTTCTTTTGACGTTTTAAAATAGAGGTAAAGAAAGTTCCACATTCTTTGTGAACTCTACCTTTTCATTTGCTTTGTTTTGCTTTTTGTACACCTGTAAGACCCAGATTCTTCACAGGTGTTCCATTGTGCTTTGAGAAGTTTCTCCATCGGTCAGCCAGACCTGTGTGGTGGTTTCTGGTGGGTTTGTCTCTGGGGAACTGGAACTCCTCTAGTTCAACTGTAGAAACAGAGTAACGACATTTATGTAATCAAAACTTGAAGGTATGGTATGGATTAAAACTCACTGGGGTTAGAGTTCAGGGTGAATTCTTTAGAGTTGCTGATGGAAGTGCAGGAAGCCCTGATGAAGATGTAGAAGGAAGTTGGGGACAGACGCAGGACTGCAGTCCTTGCCTGCTGGGGCACTTCTCAGTTCCGCTTTCCTGGGGCAAGAGTCAATGTGACATTAGAAGCAAGGCATCTTCTCCACCAAGGCAGGCAGACATGCTAGGAAAGAAATTTAAAAAAAGAAAGAAAAGAAAGAAAGACAAAAATGGTAAAAGAGGCATTTTCCTAGTCACCCCCAATAAATAACTGTTAATTCTTTTGTTATGTTTGCTTTTGATTCCTTTACCTTTTTAAATTTTTAACATTTTTAGGTTTTTTATGTTTTTAAAGATTCAATTTATATGAGAGAGAGAGAGCACGAGCAGGGGTAGAGGCAGAGGGAGAAGCAGACTGCCACTGAGCGAGGAGCCCCATGTGGGACTCCATCCTAGGACCCCAAGATCATGACCTGAGCCAAAGTCAGACGCTTAACTGACTGAGCCACCCAGGCGCCCCTTCTCTACCTTTTTTTAAGGAAAACGTCTCAGCTGATACTCACTGCCCTTCTTATTCTAAGAAGCAGCCTCTGTCGTGGGTTTAATTTACTTGTGTATACATATGCTTTTGTGTGTCCCCAAATAAAACATTTTGTGATGGTTTAATTTTTAGAAATATATCATACTGTAAGTCCTGTGCATCTGCTTTTTCCCCTTTTGAATTTGTGTTTTTAAGTTCTGTGTGAATACATTTAAGTCTGGTTCAGTCTTTTTAAATGCTGTGTGGTGGTTCATAATTTGAAGAGACCATGCTTTGTTCCTTCTCTTATTTTTATTTATGTATGTATTTAGTTATATACAGTGTACAGTGAACAATCTCCATGTCTGTTGAATGCAGATGGAATACATGCAGAAGTAGTGCTGCTGGGGTGGGGGGCGGTGGGCCGTGAGCCCTGCAGTTTCACTCGGTACTGCCCAGTTACTACGGCTGTGAATTTTAGCTGCTTACCCTCCTGACACTAAAGCATGAGCAGGTGAGTCACAAAAGGTGACATGCAGGTGTTCAGTACGCACCGTCTCACCACAAGGCAGTTGTCATTTCTGGTCCGGCTGCTCCGAGTTACCCCATTTAATCCAGTATGTGCCAAATTCTCTCTACTCTGAATGATTCACCTTTAATTATTTTAATTTGCATGTGTTCGCTAACTGATGAGGATGCACACTTGGAAAATAACATTATTGGCGGTTTGGATTTTTCTTATTTGCTTATCCTTACTCCTTGCCCACTTTCTACCCTATTTTTTTTTTTTTTCTTACTGATTTGTGGGTTTTATTTATTTAGTCTGGATAGATTTCTGTTTAATACATTTCAAGACATTTCTTTAATAGTCTATAGTGATAATGCTATTTAACTTCATTTGTAATGACTTTTGTGAAAGTTACAGTGTTAATCAAACTTACGTATTTTGGGTTTAAGTAATGATTTTCATCTGAAGGTCAGGAAGATGGTCGCTAGGTCTTCAGTTTCACTAGATCGTTCTGGTAGCCTTAATTTCCAGCTTATCTATGTCAAAAATTGGATGGCTGGCAATCCCATATGGTATTCATAGATGTCTCATAGAGTTAGTCTCATTATATATATAAGAACAGTCAGGTATGGGATGGGTCTGATCTTAGTTCTCTTAGCTTTCAAAGTTCATCTTTCCTGAACTAGACATTTGGTTAAGGTGAGTGTTGATACTGCCAAAGCCCCAAGTCCATTTAGGTAAAAACCAAAGCCCTCCCAGCCTTGGTGGGCAGGAGGCCCGATCTCAGGCTGGTTGAGGAGGTGAGTTGTCTTAGCCCCTCAGCTGTCCTGGAATGGAACCTCTGGGTCTGGTCCAGCTCTGATGGGTATAATGGTGGCTCCATTTTTTAGTGTCTTGGGAGGATGAGTGAGACTAATAAGTGAATTTGCATGTTTACATGTTTGCTTTCTGTCTTTTGATGATTGGATTTTCCAGAACAGAAAACAAGCAACAAAAATGGGAGTCGGAAAGAGAATAGCACACACCTGTGTTTTATTGCTTCAAAGAATTTGGGGCCATGACTGACTTTCAGGGGGCAGACAATGCATGTGTGTTTAAGAGCCCTTCCTAAAATGATAGGATGAGTTTGTGGGGGTGGGGGGTAGCGCTAGAAACTTAAAAACGAGGTAGCTATATTTATAATGTTTGGTGAGAAGCTCACAATTTCCAGTGTCCTAACAATAAATCAGTTATTTTTATAGAACTTTGGTCTTTTGCTGCATACTGGAGCTGTTGGGTTAAATATTTTCTAGTGGTATTTCTCTAGGCAGGTGGAAGAAGGTTGCTAGTGAGAAGCCAAGTCCATGCTCCTGGTTTAGGGGCAAGCACAAAACAACTAGGTGATATTTATCCTTTTACAGGAAACAAACCGAACCAAGCCCAGCCCCCAGGGCAGGCACAGGCCAGGGTGAGGGTAAACACTTTTTTTGATGCATCACTCTTTTGGCTGCGGCCTCCTGCAGTTACTTGCATGTGGGGCTATAAATAAGTCATCATTTCTCAGACTTCTGAGGGTAGAAGCCAAGTGCGTTATTTTGCCTTTGACCCTGACAAGGCTTTTCTTCATTAATACTTCACCATTTACTTGGTGAATTTTGAAGTGTACATTCAGACTGTAGTTCTAAATCAAAATATTCAAATAATAACAAAAAACAAAATTAGAAACAAAGGAAATGCTCATACATGTATTTTCTCTTTCCACACTGAGCTTTAAATACTCAGACACGAGGATTTCATATTATTCAGTTCAGTACCTGTCGGTGTCTGGTTTTGAATTTATAATATATAATTTGCCCATTTCTTCCCTTGATGGTAAATTTTTTTGACACATAGAATGATATTTGTATAATATTTTGATTTGTTTTTTTAAGTCTAAAGTGGGTTTAAATTCCATCATAATTAGGAATAATCTTTTTCCAATAATGTATGATTTTTATGACAGAAATGGGGAATTAAAAACCAGTATTTAATTCTGTCTTTGCAAGCAGAAGAAAATGCTGTGCAAAAAATGAGAAATGTGGCTTTTGTTAAATACAACTAAAATTGGAGGGTCGTCTTGGGAAGAGGTGAACTGGGCAAGTTGTTCGTTTTAAGGTTGGCTTCAGGGGTTTTTATGATTCCGGTAAAGCGGATCCTTGCTGAGCCCACTGGTTTTGATGGTAGGGTGGGCACGTTGGCAGGTAGATAGATAAACTGTTCAGGTAGTAACACGTCTTAACCACGAGAAGGGGAAACCAGCCCCCCTCCTGTACATGCAGCAGGATCTCAGAACTTGGAGGAAAACCTTTATCTTTTCCTTCTGCTTTGCCACTTGAAGGAACTGCAGTTCTGTTTTTTCAAGTTGAATCTCCTATGCTGCTTTATGGAGAAACCTCTTCCTTTTCCTCAGCAAAGCAGGAAAGGGAAAAGGACAGTGGTGCCTCGTAGGGGAGCATTTTTCAGATTTCCTTTATTTCAGCCTTAAAAAAGTAAGCTGGAAAGTGAACCTGGTACCCAGAGAGCATCAAGTAAAGATTTCCCCCTGGCCATATTTAATTGGACAGACAGTGGTACCTTGCCGAAAAGAATCGATTAGTTGTTAGAGGACCAGGCACTGCCATTGTCAACTGTTTTCATAAAGTGATTACGTAATGCATTTGAGGCTCTGGGTTTGTCTTTCTGGCTGGAAAGGGCGTGCAAACACAAGGGTGTCTTTGGGACTTTGCAGAGGAACAAGTCTCCTCTTGAAAACGAGGGCCCTTTCCCGAGATGGGCAGGGTTTGGAACACATGAGTCAGCATCCTTTGCCACCGATACCATCGCTGTCCACCCGGTGGCGATGGAGAGGCTGGTGAACCCGAGCCGGCCAGGCCTGCCGTGGGGTATAAGTGGAGGAGCCGGCAAGTGTCGGAAGTACTAGACAACGTCCAGGGCGAGATGATGGCAGAGTCAGGCTCACAGGCTTCTGTCCTGGTCTCCTACATGGGTGGCGGGACAGTGGGACAGTCAGGAAGGGTGGGCGTCAGCAGGAGCGGGTCTCCCTTGGCCAGCAGGTACCTGTCATGGGAGCTGGACTGGGGTCAGAGTCCTCCTGCTGGAAGAGTGCGCTTCTCACAGTGTCCATTGGCACGGAGACTGTTTCTCTTCACGTGGTCTGAATTCGTTGAGAACAAGTCACATTAATCTTGTAGGAGGTTTCAGCCATCCTGGGGAACTGTTAAGCCTCCCAAATAGTCCAGGTGTTTAGTAGGAGACACTTGTGGGCTGTGTCCAGGTTCTGAGTTATACATTCTTCCATCCTAAGATGAGGTGGCTGCAGAGTGTTTTTCCAGATCTGCTACATTATTTTAAAAAAAAAAAAGGCATTTCATGCAGTTACAGTAATAGCTAAGTAGAGCAGTGTGCTGGAGAAGCCCAGGGGTTTAAGTCACTGCTCTGTTGTTGGAGGGCATTCTTGGGTTTTGGCACCCAGTGGCTGTGCCGGGAAACCTGGGGACTGGTTGCCTGACCCCTCCATCCCGCCTGGTGGAGGTCCCCTCCCCCACGAGCCCCCGCCCCTGCCTTTGACTTCTTTTTTAGCCTCAGAAGTAAAAGTGTGAACCATATTTTATTAAGGAGTATAATTATCCCCTAATTTAGTGCAAACAAAAATCAATTTTTCTGATCAAACTGCCTTTTAGTTTTATTTAGAGAACTGTGTGTGTGCACAGCAGGTAGGAAAGAAGCCTTTGGTGCACACTCCAGCCCTTCTTCTCTCGCTCCCTCCTGCTTGCCTGGTACCACGTCTGGGTCACACTATCCTCTCCTCCTGCCTCTGACTTACGTAGTGGTACAGTGGCCTCCCTGTACCCCCCCCCCGCCACCTGCACTTCCAGGTACATCTCTGCTGGCGGGCCCACAGGTTAATAGTCTGCGCTGGAGCCTCTCCATACCTAAGACTCTTGTGGACTCCCTTCTCCGCCACCCGGCTGCTTTCAGCGCTGGGAGAGAACCCCCCTTTCCAGATGGATCTCGTCTGCCCCCAGACTCTGCAGGTGGTGTCTTAGTGCCGCGCCTGTCCAGCCTGGCAGAGCTCCCTCCTCATGGCATTGACTGGGAGAATGAGACGAGGTCCCTGCTGTGTCAGCCTCCCGGTACCGACACAGTGCCCCGAAGAATGGCGCTCACTTTCTTTGTCACATTCTGCTCCGACGTGCGTGCGCATCTCAGCCCTGACTGCCACGGCTACCATGTCCCTGAATCTCCACCTTCTCCTCCGGGGAAGGGGCCTCGAGAAGCAGAACTGTGTCTCCTGGGTTCTCCTGCAGCGGGGGGGCAGAGAGAGAAAACCTCTAACCTCCTACTCTAGAGACTGACCAGAGTTAGTGCATGTTCAGAAATGTGCTGTGGGGACAGGACGTTTTTGGTAAAGTCCATCACGCAGCCCTGAGCTCGTCGGACAGGAAAGAGTGTAGGGCGCTTGGCAGCCCCGGGCAGTTAGGTCACAGGAGGCTGCCGCTTACGTGTTGACTTGACTCTGCCAAAGTACTAGGCTGTTCTTCCCTCCTGGCAAAACATTTTTCAAATAGCTTTTTGGAAATTTTCTGATTGGAGTATTTGAAGTGGCAATTTAATTTTTTTATTATGGTAACATATACATACAACAAAAATTGCCATTTGGACTATTTTTAATTGTACAGCTCTGTGGCGTTCAGTAGTTCAGTACGTTCACATTGTTGTGCAAACACCCCCCCGCCCCCCCGCCCCCTGCCCCCGGCCGCCTCCAGCCCTTGTTCATCTTTCGCACCTGCAGCTCTGTCCCTTTACACACCAACTGCCCTCCCTCCATCCAGCAGCCACCATCCTGTCTGTCTCTGGGAGTCTGACTGTCCAGGTATGTCATGGAAGTGCAATCATACAGTATATTTGTTTTTTGGGGGACTGGCTTATTTCCCTGAGCATGATGTCCCTAAGGATCATCCATACTGCAGCAGGTGACAGAGTTTACTTCCTTTTGAAGGCTGAATAACATTCCAGAGAGTGGATGGACCATGTGGTGTTGATGCGCTCATCTGCCTGCGGACACTTGGGTTGCTTCCATCTCTTGGATATTGTGAGGAGTGCTGTAGTGAGCCCGGGTGTAGAAGTATCTGAGCCCCGGCTTTCAGTGCTTTGGGGGCTGTACCCATAAGTAGAATGACACCTGGGTCATAGGGTGATTCTGTGTCCCCATTCTGGTCTCCACAGCATGACCATTTCATTTTATAAATTCCCTCAAGTCCGGCTGACCCATGTTTCTCCCTTCCCAGCTTTTTGTTTTGTTTTGTTTTTGCTATCTTTGGAGTAAATACTTTCAAAAAAGAATTGCTTAAGCTCCTTTATATAAAAGATTAGCAAGGAATTTTTTTTTTGAAGTTTTTATTACTTAATCTCTACACCCATCATGGGGCCTGAACTCACGACCCTGAGATCAGGAGTCACATGCTCCACCGAATGAGCTAGCTGGACGCCCCACCAAGGAAATTCTTTGAATTGACAGCCGGTACCACCAAATCCAGTGTTGCATTGAGAAGCACCTGTAGGCGGCGTGGGTGGTATGCTCGCTTGCAGTCAGCGGGGACAGGACCTGTGACAAAGGGTGGCGTTCACACTGGGTGGTTTTTCTGGAAGGAAGGATACACGGTGCTGGTGAATATACAGGCCTTCAAGCTATTTTAAGGGCAGTTTCCCTTGATGACTTATGGGAACGTTTGTAGAACAATCAGAGGATGTGGCATTGTTCTTAGCCCCTCTTTAAAAAAAAAGATTTTCCCATCAGGTGGAAAATACCAGACAATTCTTGTAGGAATGATTGGGTCAGAATAACATTATTCTGCCTTGGTGGATTTATTATAACCTTTTGGGAACATTAAGAAAAACCCACCAAGGATTGCTCTATTTATTAGCACTACATCCTAATATTGCTTTTCTTCTGATTGTTCATAGTGTTTCTGTGGATGCTTTATCTGCTTGTGCAACTTCATATCCTGTGCCGTATGCGCAATGCCATTTCTTGACACAGTGTGCAGAAATTTATTTGAGAGAAAGAGAGAGAGAGAGATCACGAACAGTGGGGAGGGGTAGAGGGAGAGGGAGAAGCAGACCTCCCCGCCGAGCAGGGAGCCCGATGCGGGGCTCGATCCCAGGACCCTGGGATCATGACCTGAGCCGAAGGCAGATGCTTAACGACGGAGCCACCCAGGCGCCCAATGTGCAGAAATTTATGATGAGGTGGCCATCCTGGCTAAAACCCTGGGAGCCATTCAGAAGCATTGTTTCTGTCAGGTTGGAGTGTGCATTGGACTCTGATTCAAAAATCATAAGCCAGGTCACCAGCCTTCACAGCCTGGGCCCGGAGAAACACCTAAGCAGCAGTACCAATGCCTCAGAGAGGCCTGGCTGTGGACCTCCGGGGCCGTCAGCCACAGGAGCGTACCTGAATGCATTTTCAGGGCTGTGCCTCGAGTCTAACCATTGGCACCGAGAGTCACAGTGTGTTGCCCGCAGCACTACACACATTACAAAGGAGAAGACCCCTGCCCTCTGCGGTCACCCCACTTTGTCTCCGGGGCAGTAAGAGACTCGTCCTTGTCTGTTACTGTAAGCACCGGTAGCATGCTGGAACCGAGAAACGGAGCTGTCCTTTCAAAACCACCCAGGAAACAAACCGACACGCCAATCCTGTTACGCGGTAACAATCTTGAAGTGCATTGTTTGCACAGGAGAAAGCCAAAGTGTGTGTACGGAGAGCCAAAGTAGTGACCGCTGACCGGGTTTTCAGGAGGAGCCACTTGGCCATCATGGGCATCATGGAGCCAGCAGGAGATGGTGAAGAGAGTTTTATATAGCGTTTATATTGAGAGTGGGGTAGACTGGTTGTCAGTGTGTTCTGCCCACCAGGGTGAGGGTGGGCCATTCAGCTGGTGCACGGGGAGAGCAGGGGTTTGGACAAGCTGTGGTCTCTGAGATGCTGGGGACCCCGTTGCATGCGGGTGTTCCTGTGTCCCTGCCCTGGATGCATGGACAGCATATTTCATCTGTCTGTCCTCATAGGCTCCTAAGACTTGCATTATCCTCCAGAATGGAGTCCACATTCTTCTTGGCAGCAGGATAAAACATATGCTTTTTATTTTTTTGCCTGATAGTGAGCAAGGCCGTGATTTACATCTTAGAGGAGTCTTTGACTTCGTGTCTGTTCATCAGCAGAGGAGGTAGGGAAAAGCGGGGCTCCCCTGGGCAGGCCCTGTTGGGAGGGACATTGCCGAGTAGCTGCCTTGCCCTAAATACCTTCTCCCCTCTGTGCATCTAGAGCTTTGCTTTGTGCACTATTGGAATCCTATCAGTTCGTAGAAGCGTTTGGGCCGATATCATCCATTCTGGTGAACAGACCAGACCAGACCCCATCAGGAGTGACATGATGAGGGGATGGCACTTGGCCAGTGCTGGCCACACTGCATGAGTCCATGTTTCAGACGGACTGCTGAGCTGCCAACCTTGCCCAGCCTTGGCGTCCCTTCCTGTGATGGGCGCATAGTGCTGGCCACAGAGGTGGCTGTCCGTGATGCCCCAGCTGAATGACTGTACCCGGGATGACACAGAGAGTCCTGGTGGGGCTCTGTGAAGACTTGGGCAGCAGGGGTGCTGAGCACGCTTCTTCCTGCCCGGGCTCTGCTCACCACCATGAGGCGCCCCATCCAGCTTCGGCTCTGGGTCCTGCACCACCAGCTGTGCTCCTTTGTGCAGGCCCCGGGCCTCTCTGTGCATGTTTTCTCCCCGCCGAAATGGATGAGACGGTAGCAGCTCTCTCAGGCCTGCTAGCAGGGCCGAATACAGTGGTGCCTGGCCCGCACAGAGGTGGATACCAGGCAGGCTCTTGCCTCCCGGCAGTTCCGGATTTGTGGGGATTCGTTCCGTACGGTGCTTTCCTTGCACAGCCTTGCCGGGACCTGACCTGAAGGACCCAAGGTTTCAGCTGGGAAGCTGGGGTGGGTGATTTGGAAACGTGGGAGGAGGAAGCAGGAGGGTGCCGTCAGCCAGGCGAGGACGGGGACGGGGAGGCAGGGAGGGCATCCACGATCTCCATCGCTGGCTGGGGCCTGGGGGCCTGGTGCCAAAGGCATGTGGCACAGGTCCTCCTTCCAGGCCCTCGTCCAGGCTCTCACCGGGGTCTCCCCTCATGGGCCGTGGCTTTGTTTAATAGAACCGGTGGTACGGTGAGCCACAGTGTGGGTTCAGCGGGCCTTCGTGTGACCCTGACACCAAGGACGATCTCATTTCCATGGGAACGAGCTGTTTCCAGGCCACTGGGGATTGTCTAATTTGGGGTTTGTGCAATTAGGCTTCTAGAGTCGATCAGGATAGACAGCGCGGATTGTTGCTTTGTCAAGTGTGGTCTAAGCAGAAAAATGGCTTCACCAGTGAGTGTGGGTGCCGACCAAGTGTGGAACAGCGAGGGTCGGACTCCTCCTTGGAAGACAGGGCCAAGGCTTCGGCGTGCACCTTCCCTCCCTGCGCTCAGTCTGTCTGTTTCTGCAGCCTTGTGACTTCTTGACTGTGATCTCCAGCAAATGTTTCTTGTTGCAGAGTATGGCGTTTGCGAGAACCTGCGGAAGCTGGACATCACGGGCGTGTCTTGTAGAGACGTCTATGCCAAGCGTAAGTGAACCTGTTGCCGGCCACGGTCCCCTTCGTTCCAGATGCAGATGCAGAGTGAGCACCCTTGATAGGAGTGCGGAGAGTGTGACCCACAGCCCACAGCCCCCTCCCGGACACTCTCTGAGAGTCGTACGTAGCTGGTGCTCCACGGACGGCGCTGGGAGCGGCAGCCCTGACCTGGGGGGTCTTTTCTTCATCTTTGGGGGTATCATCCTTATTTTTCAGCCCATCACAGATAATGGTGTCTTCTATTAGGCGTGGAGAACCCTTAGATCTGAGAAACGTGGCTGTGTTGGGAACAACCCTGGGGTGCTTCCAGAGGTGTCCCCTTCCCTGGATCTGGGCCCACAGCCCGAGGGTCACGTGGACAGCAGCTTCACTGGGAAGTGTGGCTGCTCCCCGGCTTCCTCGGCCACCTGCCTGCAGCCCCACGTCAGGCTCCCCGTTCTGGGGCTCCATCTACCCCGGAGCCTCACGTCCCCATGTTGAGCCCCCCAGCCCCCATTTCCTGTTCTCCCCTCCTTTGCTTTCCAGAGTCACCAGTGACACGCCCTGTCTGAGTGCTCCCGAGTCCCCCCAGCCCCAGATGTCTTTCCTCGGTGCCCCTTAGCGTGAGGCTGTGAGGATCTCTGTTCACACTGACACCAGCCAGGAGCTGCGGGCCAGCACCGACCTGCAGGGAGCAGCCTGTGGGTTCACCCCTGGGTGCCCGCCTCGTGCAGTATTAGCGCCCCAGGGCTGGGGATCAAAGAACAGAGTAAGAGACGACGGTGACCAGTTCTCTCTGGCCTGAAGTTGACTGTTCACTGCTCTTAAAAGAACCTTAAGTGGACGCTTGGATGGCTCAGTCAGTTAAGCGTCTGCCTTCGGCTCGGGTCATGATCTCAGGGTCCTGGGATCGAGCCCCACGTCGGGCCTCCTGCTCAGCGGGGAGTCTGCTTCTGCCTTTGCTCATGCTTGCTCTCTCTAAATAAATGAATAAATAAACAAACAAATAAAATCTTAAAAAAAAAAAAAGACATTAAGGTTTCATCTTAAAACCATCTTGGTAGATTTTGGTTTTCACATTCTTTTGAAATGTTCTCCATTGAAAGCAGAGCAGGTGGTGCTCCTTCCTAAATGCCTCACCCGGGAGCGGTGGCCGCGGTCTGCACGGGACTCAGGACTGAGACGGAAGCGGGTCTCTGAGAGCCAGCCGAAGCCCTGGCAGCCCCTCCAGGGTATGGGGCACGCCGGCCGCTGCCTCTCTCCGCGTCCCTCTTCTTAGTGGGTCTGTCACTCGGGTTCTCCCTCTGAGATGCCCCTCCTTCACATGGCCGCAGGGGAGCATGGGGTTTCCATGTAGGGCCGACTCTTGGGGAGACATGGGCAGTGCTCCCTCCTTGGAGGCGGCTGATTTTGCCATCCTGTCAGTTCCTTGCTCTGTCAGAGGCTTCTCCCCACACCCGAGATCCATGGCAGCTTGGGATTGTGCGGTGGTTGGTGTTCCGAGTTAGGATTCGCTCACATTGGGGAGCTCTCCTGTCAGCAGGCTGGAGGTTCCTCACGGACCTTCCTCTGGGGAGCCAGCCTGCTCACAACTAGCACAGCTCATGGGGGCTCAGCCATGCCCACTGACCTACCACCTGCCTCTGGGAGCCCTCTGCCCTACCATGCCCAGCTCCCCGCTTTTCCCTCCTGAGGCTTTGGGCTTCATCCTTGCCCCAGCCACCATGCCCAGCTCGGCAGTTGCCTCCTAAGCCCTGTCTTTGGGACCCCAGTGCAAGGCCGGCTGCTCAGGACCTACCAGGTCCTTCTCCCCTGTGCGTGCTTGGACTTGCTTTCTTCTCTTGGCTCCGCTCCACCTTCCACCATCCCAGGGGACGTCGGTCTAGGGGGCCCTGGTAGCCACATGTCCAGAAAGACTGACCCCTTCCTTTCTTCTCCTCTCCGCAGCCAGAGCAGTGCTGCTCTGAACCCTGCAAAGCCCAGATTCCAGAGGCAGAACGCCAGTCCTGCCCCCTGCCTCCCACCCTCCATTCTGTGGGTGCCCACATGGCCCTGGCTCCACCCTTGGTTCCTCCGTGCTTGCCCAGAGCTCAGTATCTTAAGTCCAACCAGAGCTTGGAATTGGAGGGACTTAGGCTGGCTCTCAGCATTGGTGTTCCGTCCACAACAATCTCTGTGTATGTGCACGTAAGACATAGGTGTTCTGGCTTTTCTGGATGGTCAGCTGGTTTCTAGGAGTATCCGCTATGTCAACTTTTTATCAACGGACTCCTTGAATTTGTTAGGTCGTTGGACAATATCACCTGAACGCCACTTGAAGGCAGAGTTCTTCAGGAGTTTAGGAGTAAGCATTCCAAACAGCACCTGGAGGAAGGCAGGTGCTGACACCTGCCAGGTGTGGGGGCAGATGTGGGAATAAGGCCCCCACGGAGCTCAGCTCAGTTATGCTGTCCTGTGGCGCACAGGTGGGCAGGCAGGTGGGCAGTAACCGTGAGCAGCAGATGGTGTGGCCGGGGGTAAGCTGGGGGTGGGAGAGGGAGAAGGGACAGACTTACCTGCGAGTCTGGAATGCTGGGGACATGGGCAGGCGCAGGAGGACATCTGGAGATTTCTTTTCACCGCTGAATCTTGACCCCTTAAAAATGGTTGCAAAATCGGGGGAATGATTACCTTATTCAGGGTCCAGAAGTGTTGCATCTGCCCCGGGTAGAGCCAGCTTCAGTTTTCATGTTCACGATGCAGGAGCGGTGTTTTTGTGAATTTGCTCTGAAGGCCTTATTGAGGAGAAAATTACTTAGCTTCTGGAATGGGTTGTGGAGGAAAATCAAGTTTGGTTCCTGGCATAGACAGGTTCAGGAGGGAGGAGGCCTGAGTTAGGAGGTAGGCCAACATCGCCCTTAATCAGAAACAAAACACACACGCAGTAGAGATCGAGGAGAACGCCAGGTGTGCACCAGGCAAGGGAGAGATCGGACTCGGGCACAGGGGTTCTCTAAATGGTCCCCCAGATATCCCCCAACCACAGCCTCGGCTCTCCCACCTCCGTGTGTTCCCTTAATCTGTGGCCACCGAGAGAGGAGGGTCCTGAGATTGCCTGCCTTCGTGAGTTTCTGGTGTGGCTCCACTGGTTAAAGGAAGACCCGTCACCCCTGGCAAACGCTTGCACCCTGAGTTTTCTGGGGGCTGAGTGTGTAATGGGAAGTGTCCGTTGTTAGGGAGGGAGGGTGTTGAGTCCTGGGAACGATTCATACTGTCCTGGAAGCAGAGCCATCTTTATCCTTTCCCTGCTGTGTCTGTTCAGGTATAAACCCTCGTGTGAAGTCGGGACGTTTCATGAAAATTCTTCCCGATTACGAGCACATGGAGTACAGAGATGTTTACACCTGCCGTACGTACCTCCTGCTGGCTTTGGCATTTGCGGGCGAGCACGGCTGAGAAGCTGCATGGAGAGGGACCTCTAACTCCGGGCACGAGGACTGCTTGGGTGTTAAGAGCGAGCTGCCCTCCTTGGCTTTTGCTGTTTCTTACCTTGGCTGTTTTCTGGGCTCGGCCACAGCCGAGGCCACACCTGAGCCGTGGCCCTGGGTCGGCTGCACACGTGGGCCGGGATTCCTCAGCAGCTTTGGGGTTTTTGGGTAGTACCAACAAGGCCACATTTTTTTTTTTTTCTGTTAAAGATTTTATTTATTTGATAGAAAGACAGAGAGGGAACACAAGCAGGGGGAGTGGGAGAGGGAGAAGCAGGCCTCCCGCGGAGCAGGGAGCCCGATGTGGGGCTCGATCCCAGGACCGTGGGACCATGACCTGAGCCGAAGGCAGACGCTCAACGACTGAGCCACCCAGGCGCCCCTGTTGGTACACATTTTAATATTTGCTGTTTATTGAGGCTGAGGGGAGAGGACAGGGTAGAAGCCTTAAAACACTTCTGCTCCAAAATTAAATGTGTTTTGTTTCTAGATTTCATTAGTCACATCATTACAGCATACGTGAATTAAAAAATCATACAGTGGACCCACACTGGGCAGAAGTGAGTAGAAGCACTTGATTATTTAGAACCGGATTCCCCTCCCAATTGGCATTACTTGTGTCTAGAAATTTCCCTGAGCCGTATTGCACACATCTCCCCTCTCTGTTAGGTTGAGCTGAGGTGGAAAGTGAATGTTGTCAAGAAGACATCACACATACCTGCTTGCACTAAAAGGCGTTTTTACGTTCCTAGAAGCACACGGCACCACTCCCTCGTTACTCCCACCCCTCTGAACCCTCCATGTGTCTGTGGTGCCTGCCTGGAGCAGACCCGCTCCTAAGTCTCGTAGATGCACAATTTCTAACAAAACCTATGGGAGCAGAGGAAATAGAGGCGCTTACGGGATCGTTCCTAACCCCTGTCAGACTGTGGACATGCAGCCGAAGTCTGTTTGCTGGTCCTGTGGAGACCATCCTGGCGTCAGTGCAGAGATGCGTGGACTAAGTTAGCCTGCTTCTGGGTGTGTGCAAGGACTGGGCACGGCTCCTGACAATGCCCACCTTGTTCGTGTCATCAGGCCCAGAGCTGAACTGCTGGAGTGGAGACCGGTGACCGCGGGGCTTGTTGGGAGTGTGAACAAGCAGGCGTGAGGAGCTGGCTGAGCTGTCAAGGGGGTCGGGTGGGTCAGGGGGAGTCAGAAGGCATGAATTGGGTTCTTCCTGAACACTCTTGGAAGTTACCTCTAGCACATTTTGTCCTAGATTGACCCACCCCCCCGGTTAGCAGTCAGTCAGCAAAGGGGCCTCATCCAGCCCAACCTTCCAGAAATGTCCACTGTGATGACTGGCGTGTGAGGACCTTGGGACCTGGCACTGTGTCTGTCTCCCTTATCCACTTGCCCTATTCCTGGAGCTCTTGAGACCCCGTGTTCCCTGGTTCCCTGGTCTCTCTGGTCTCAGGCTCAGCAGCCTCAAGCCAAAGACACTGTCCCAGGGAGAGGCAGGTCAGCCCATCTAAAGCTAACCTTTGAGGAGCTTTGTGGCCCCACATGAGCTTCTTTGGCTGGGTCACTTTTGCCCCTTTTTTTTCTTTTAAAGATTTTTATTTATTTGACAGAGAGAGCACAAGCAGACGGAGAGAGAGGGAGAAGCAGGTTCCCTGCTGAGCAAGGAGCCTGATGTGGGACTCGATCCCAGGACCCTGGGATCATGACCCAGGCCGAAGGCAGCTGCTTAACCAACTGAACCACCCAGGCGTCCCGCCCCTTTTTTTTCTTATCAGGCTGCATGTTGTTGCCTGATACTCTTAGTAGTCCGTGTCTCTAAAGTGTGGGGAGCATCTCGGGGGAATGTGTTGTGTTTTTTTTTTTTTAAAGATTTTATTTATTTATTTGACGGAGAAAGACACAGCGAGAGAGGGAACACAAACGGGGAGTGGGAGAGGGAGAAGCAGACTCCCTGCCGAGCAGGGAGCCCGACGCGGGACTCGATCCCGGGACTCCAGGATCATGACCTGAGCCGAAGGCAGTCGCTTAACCGACTGAGCCACCCAGGCGCCCGGAATGTGTTGTGTTAACGACGTAGCTATTACATGTGCTTGTGTGTGAATTGATAGTAACTGTCTTGAGGTTGCCATCTAGAATTCTGGTGGTGCTCCAGATAGTTCTGGTGGATACAGGGAGTTGGGTGGAGTGCTGGAGGGTGGGACGTTGCGCACCACTGGTGAGGAGATGGGTAGGCCGCTTTGAATGCTGGGGCATAGGTGACAGGGTGTTTGGCTGCACAGGTAGAGTCTAATGGGAAGGCTCCTCCGTCCATCTGCCAGGTGGGGCCAAGAACACACAAGGCGTCCTGAGGAAGGGGAGACCACTGGGAAGTCTAGAAACGGGCGGGTGCTCCTAGAGAGGGCAGAGGGCACCGGTGGGAAGTGCATCTGGGCGAGGGAGCCCACCTGCCAATTACCTGGCCGAATTCTTGGAGCCTGTGGGATGGTGTTCCTGGTCCTGTTCTGGATGTTGATTCTGTATCCTGCAACTTGACGCAAGGTGGGCATCCTGCCTTGTTCTGACCTTAGAGGGAAAGCTCTTAGCTTTTCCCCGTTGAGTATGGTGTTAGCGGGGCTTTCTCGTATACGGCCTTTATTATGTTGCGGAATGTTCTTCTAGACATTTGTTGAGAGTTTTTTATTATAAGTAGATACTGAATTGTATCAAATGCTCTTTCTGCATCTATTGAGGACATATGATTTTTTTTTTTTTTTAAAGATTTCATTTATCCATTTGTCAGAGAGAGAGAAAGAGAGTGCAACAGGCAGAGGGAGATGCAGGCTCCCCACTGAGCAGAGAGCCTGATGCGGGACTCTATCCCAGGACCCCAGGACCATGACCCGAGCCAAAGGCAGACACTTTTAACCGACTGAGCCACCCAGGCGTCCCTAGGACATATGATTTTTATCCTTCATTTTGTTAAGGTGCTGTTACTACATTGATTTGTGGACGTTGAACCATTTATCCCTGAGATAAATCCCATTTGATTGTGGTCAGTGATCCTTTTAATGTACTGTTGAGTGGGATCTGCTTGTATTTTGTTGAGGATTTTTGCATCTGCGTTCATCAGGGATATTTTTTTTTTTTTAAAGATTTTTATTCATTTGACAGGGAGAGAGAGCACAAATAGGCAGAGCGGCAGGCAGAGGGAGAGGGAGAAGCAGGCTCTCCACTGAGCAGGGAGCCCAACGCAGGGCTCAATCCCAGGACTCCGGGATCACGACCTGAGCTGAAGGCAGCCGCTAAACCGACTGAGCCACCCAGGCGCCCCATCATCAGGGATACTGGCCTGTAGTTCTCTGTCCTTGTGGCCTCCTTGTTTTGGTAGTGAGGTCATTCTGGCCTGGTGAAATGAGTTTGGACATGTCTCCTCCTCTGATTTTGTTTTCATTTACCAGAAGCTACTAGCTAGTGGCAGAAGATACATTAGTTGCCTTTACGATAATCTTTTGGACAAGAGTCACGGGTGAGAACACCCATCACCCGAAACCCCGGCTCTGCAGCCTCAGATGTGGTGATTCAGGAACGACTGAGGGCCGTGCTGGTGGAGGGCTGGCTGTCCTGCGTGAGGGCCACAGAGGCTTCCCGCGGACCGCTGGGGAAGAGAGCCCCCTCCCAGCCCACGCTGCGCCGAGGACAGTCGGATCTTTTGGGTTTGCTGTTTATTGTCTCATGTGCCAGGAGTTTCCCGCTTGCCTTCTTAAGTGGCCTTCCTGTTGGCGATGAGAATTCACTGGCACTGACTAGGATGGGGCGTTTTCCCACTAGCACTTGAGCTGAGAGGTCGCTTAGCCAGCTCAGATGATTTCCCCCATTTTGGGGAACAGGGGTGTCTTGAGCTGGGAATTTTTTCTGAATACGGCCACACTGACCTTGGGGACCAGTGGTGGGAGCAGCCTGCGAGCTGCCTTGTTTGGAATAAATACGGATTATTCTGAAAGGTCTGCGTCCTGCCTTGTGTGGCTGAAGCAGTGGTGTTTTCCCGATTGTCATGGATAACGGAATTCCCTCTTGTTGAGGCTCTCTCTGCCCCTGAACTGAAGTTCTGCAGGGTCCTAAAGCCCATGACAGTAAAGCACCTGAGGGGTCTAACACAGTTGCCTCCACCTCTCAGGTCCCCTGCCCAGTCTGTAACCTGATCCTGTTCTCTCCTGACCCGTGGTCAGCGGGTGTTTGGAAACATTGTGGGGAGGGCTCTGTGAGCTGGGGGTCTTCTGCAGGTGAGAAGCCCCTTTGGGTCTGGGGAGCGCCTTGCTCCAGGACGTCTCAGCCAGGCCCTTCCTCTACCCGTGCAGGATCAGGCAGAAGGTGCAGTGGGAGCATGAGGGAAAATGCGTGAACATGTGCACACTCCTTGTATTGTTCAGGGGCTGGCCTTCCCAGCCGGGCCCCGGGCATTAGAAGGTAACTCCCAACATGGCCCCGCTCCTGGTGTGGACACCCAGTGTTTGTGTGACTCAGGTGGGCACTTTCAGTCTGGAGGCACCCTGGGCTCATGCCGGACTCTGTTCTGGATGCTTGTAGTTTTTAAAGTGTCCTAAAACACAGCCCTTACATTTGCATGAGGAAATGGCTTGTCCCGCCCAGGGGTTAGCCCAGAGGTTACCTGCTTGCAGGCCGGCGGGCGATGCTGGTCTCCGACTCTTTCTTCGACTGTTATGAGGGTGGTCCCAGGCTCAGCGAGTCAGTGTTGTGTTAGCAAAAGCCATGAGGGGCACAATGATTTTTCTAACACGTGCAGAGCTTATACATCCAGAGAGTGCTGCCCCTCCAAGCAGACAGATGGGAGGCAGTGTTTTTATTTCAAAGGGCTGTACCTTTTAAAGCAAAACAGGGAACTCTCCTTTCAAAATTTCCAAGAGTCTCGCATGTTCTTTGAGCAGTCCAGGGGGTCTGAGATCGTAAGACTGATTTGGAAAGAACCAGACCATCACTAGCAGTCAAGCTGGGGGCGAGGGGGGAGAGGGAGTAAGAGGGGATGGTCAGGGCCCATAAAATAAATGGGCGCATTTATTTTATTCTCCAGTATTTTAGCATGAAAATTTAAAAATCTACCAGAAAAAAAAAAATGGGATTATGGAGCAAACACCCACTTACCATCACCAGATCCTACAACCCTCAGCCGCACTTTATTATCACACAGCTGTTCATCTGCCATCTCTCCATCATTCCACCTTATTTTTTGATACATTTTAAAGTAAGTGCCAGATACTATCACATTTTACCCCTAAACCCTTGAGTATACATGTCACTGTTTGGAGTTCATTATTTCCTTAGAGTTCCTGGTCCTGCTTATTATTGCTTGCTAATTAAACGCAAAACCTATCAGGGTATGACCGTACGATAACCAGACTGAATTTACTTTGCGTCTTGTAAACCAACTCAGAAGATTGCACACAGGATGAATGGCAGGTGTCTGGGAGACAGTACATGCTCGTTTAGAAACCCGTGTTCCTCGGCTGTGTACCCTAGGTTCCTCGGGTATCAGTGGTTGCCGGCGCACCTGAGAGGCCTGGGCTGCTTTTGGCCGCACTTTCCTCGTCCCTCTACTCCGGACCAAATGGAGACCTGGTAGCTGCCGTCCCTTCTTCGTCTCTGGGTCCCACTTGGCCGTGCTGGCTGGGGCTCCCTTCCCGCGGAATGGTGTGACCATACAGCGCTGATGGTCCAGCCCATCCCTGGCTTCCACTGTGTATGCGCCAGGGTTCGCCAGACAAATAGAACCAGTTTCTTTAGATGAATTTATCATAAGGTGTTGGGTCCCACGGTTAATATAGGCTGAAAAGTCCCAAGATCTGCCATCAATAAGCTGGAGACCCAGGGGAGCCGAGGGTGTAGCTGGGGTCTGAAATCTGGCAGGCTCGGCACCGTGGAAGAACCCCTGCTCCCATTTCAAGTCCTAAGTTAGAAAAGACTGATGTCCCAGCTCGCACAGGCAGGCGTTCCCTGCTTGTGGAAAAGCCTTTTCTTTCCAGGCTGTCAACTGATTGGACAAGGCCCACCACACCAGGGAGGGCTGTCAGCTTTACTCAGTGCATTGATTTAAATGCTAATCTTATCTGGAAACACCCTGACAGTACACCCAGAAGAGCGTGGGACCAGATGTGTCGTCGTGGGTCACGGTGGCCCCTGTTGCCAGGACAGGGCTGTTGGGCCTGTGTGCCCAGCAGAGTGAGCAGTTCACGCTAGTGATGATTTTTAGTCGAACTGCTTTATAGACAGACCGCATGTATAGATGCCAGTGTCCCAACGTGATGAAAATCTGGTCCCCATCTGCCTTAGTCCCTAGGAAGGCGGTGTCCCTGTCTCTGACTCCCTCACTGATGGGAGGCTCACCACTTCACAAGGGTGCTCACTCTGTCTTTCAAGTCAGTGTCATTGGCACTGGCCACTTAGAGCCTGGGTTTCAAAGTGGCCCTGTTGTCTGTTTTATTCCGGTTTTGAAAGACATTTTCCTTCTTAGAATTCTTTAGAAACTCCTTAAGCAGTCTGCTGAAATCTGTGTTTATGTCCAAGGCTCTGTCCCCAGCCGCCATGAGTGGTTTGTCCACAGTTCCCGGCTCCGGTCTCGCCCTTCCCCTGTGTCCCTGCGGAGCGCAGACCGGCCGGCTGCAGTGTGAAGACCCGCTCTCTCTCTCTCTCCCCTAGTGCTTCATCGGTACAGACACATTCTGGGGCTGTGGCAGCCAGACATCGGGCCCTACGGAGGACTGCTGAACGTGGTGGTAAGTCCAAGAGCGCCGTGCGTGGGCTTTCGCCCGCTCCAGCCAGAGGGGCAAGCCCGCTGTCGCCTGCGTGACGGCATGGCTGTCATTAGGGGCCAGAGGCTATTCGGTAACTGGTTCTCAGCCTTCTCGCTGCGTCCCTGGACTTTGTAGTGATGAGCCACTGGTTGCCTCGAGGGCATCTTCCCTCCCATAGCCTGGTCCCTGCCTCCTGGACACCTTGGGCCCTTGTGCTCACGCCTGTGGGACACTCTAGTTTTGGGTTGTGCACTAGTTTGTTCTAAATGAGGAGCCCTGGGAACCGTGGACACTCACCCTCTGGCCCTCAGGGTCACGTGGAATTGTAGCAGGTGCCCCATCGCTGAGCCCTAGGCACACCCCGGCTGTGACTCTGCCTGTGCGCCTTCTGTCATTCCACTGATGTGTGTGAGTGCTTGCCCTGCGAGGAAGACACAGTTCAGCGGCCTGGGAGGCACGCCGGGGAGCCGCGTCAGAGTGACTCACCCAGCGGCCCCGGCGGCCTTGGGACCAGACTGGGCCTCAGAGCCAAGTCTGAAAGTGGGGCTGTGAGGCCCCGGTTTTAAATCTTTTCTCACCCACCATAGTAATACTGGGGTCAGGCCAGTGTCCTTGATGGGTGGGAGCACCAACGGTGGGCACTTTTTGGGGAAACCGTATTTCCAGCATCAGAGAGCATCTCCCCACAGATCCCTTATCACTTACTGTTGTAGCTTCCAGGGGCCGCCATACCAGTGACCACAAACCGGGTGGCATAAAACAACAGAAATGTATTCTTTCACTCTTATGGAAGCCTGACATCTTCATTGTGCCTGACGTCCTCAGTATTCCTGACGTCCTCCGTCAGTGTTCCCGACATCCTTAGTATTCCTGACGTCCTCAGTCAGTATTCCTGATGTCCTCAGTGTGCCCGACGTCCCCAGTGTGCCTGACGTCCTCAGAACGTGCTCCTGGGCTGAGATCAAGAGTCACCACGCTTCCTCTGAAGACTCCAGAGAAGGGTCCTTCTGCCTCTTCCAGCTGCAGGGCCCAGGCAGCCCTTGGCTGTGGCCGCACCCCTCCTACCTCTGCCTCCATCCTCAGTGTGGCCTCTCCCCTTCTGTGTGTCTCAGACCTTTGTCTCCCTCCCTCTTAGAGGGGTACAAGTGATGGTGTTTAGGGCCTGCCTGGATGAGCCAGAATCCTCTGAAGATCTTCAACTTCACATCTGTAAAATCCTTTTTTTTGCTGTGTAAGGTGATGATGTGCACAGGTTCCAGGGATTAGGACGTGGACTTCTTTGGGGGCCGTTACTTAGCGATCAAGATTACAGGGTGGAAGAGGGGCCTTACTGGGGAGAGATGTGGCCAACAGCGCCCATCCCAGTGATCGATGTTAACTAACTAGCGGTAGGACTCTGACCTCAGGCCCCTCCTGGTTTCATGTGAAGCGCACAGCCCCGCTTCTCTGGATCTCCTGCCAAAAATACCTGACCCGAATCTAATCATGGGCACCTCATCACACAGACCGCAAGGGCCAGGCCCCAGAAGCACTGCCCTCCGCCTTCTGAGTGTGAGGCTCACTGAAGGCCGGAAGGGCTGATGAACTGAGAGCTGTGGTCCTGGTAACCGTCACCAGTGTGGGGAACATGGGGGCCAGGGCCGGCAGAAGAGGACCAGAGGGGACAGCCTGCCCGGCGGGAGTGGGGGCTGCCTTGGAGGCGGGCGCTCTGTCCTGCCATCAGCCTGACTGAGGTCCCATGAGGGGCTCTCCTGGCCAGGCTGCTGCTGAGACCACAGTATTTCTAGTTTCAGCCTCCTTGTCTTCCTGACTCTGGCTGTCTGCCGTTTTCCTGTCCCCTGCACGCCTGCTCTTTTCCCTGTGATGGTGGACATTGTTGTTAAGGAGTGACGAGATGGATGAGTCCCTTCCCTCAAATGGGGTCAGGCTGGTCAGGTGGACAGGGTGTTCGTTGAAGGCCACTGGGTCTCTTAGGGATGTGCTGTAGCTCTGTGTCTAAGGTCCCAGTGCTGGGGGTTCTCCCTCCATGCCCTGGGGGTTCCCTGAGGACTCCCGTCCCCGGCTGCTTGGAGCTGGATGGTCAGCACGCTGCCCAGCCTGTACTGGGCTCGGTGAGTGGTTGGAACCCGGCCCCTTGGCAGACCCTTGGGCTCTGTCTCCGCATGGCTCCCCCCTTTCTACTCCAGCCCCGGCAGCCTCCTTGAGCTCTGATCTCTGTTCGCTCAAGTTAGAACATTGCCCGGTTCTGCCTGGCCCCCTCTGAGCCCCGGGGTCTGGAAGGTGCCTCTGGCAGGAATCCAGGGGATGGCAGGGGTGACCTCTTCTCTTCTCTGGGATCACAGCCCTGTGTGGCCTGTTGCCTGGGGTCACCTTGGGGCTCACAGCAGTCCCGTTACTCCACTATGGCCAAGATGTAAGTCTGGCCTCTTTTTTTTTTTTTTTTTTTGGTGACCTTTGTTTTCCTTCTTATTGTGTCCCTTCTTAAATATATCAGTCAGAGTTCCTTTAAAGTCTGTGATCTCTGGTTCAGCTTACAGTCTCTCTTTTTCCTCGGGATTTTTGGGCGTGGCCGTGGATGCTGCTGCCCCCACGAAGGTGCCTGGCCTCTGGCCTGGGGTCACAGCCAGCAGAGCGCCTTGCCCTGACCAGGTGTGGTGAGGGCCGATCTCGTCCCGGGTGGCCCAGTCCACAGAGTGTCCCCTCCGGGCACCTCCTGCTCTCCAGGGCCTGCATTTCCCCTAGCGGGCCAGGGATACCGCTGATCCCTCTCCTGGCTGGTTGGCCTCTTAGCAGCCACCTTCTGCTTGGCTTCTCCGTCTCCCGCCCCCCACGGGTTGGGATCCAGAAGGTGCCTCAAGGGCAGAGCTGTACACACAGTAGGGCCTGCTTCTTTGGGATCCTGCCCTAGCACGTTGGCCTCGGCGGCAGCCCTGGGGGTTCCAGCACCCTGCCGCCCCTCTGCCCAGCCACCAGCGGTCAGGGACCTGGGGCAAAGGGGTGGGAGGCCCTGCCCCCTTCGGCTCACCTCAAGCCTATCCCTTGTTTTTAGGCTCTCGGTTCTCGTCTTGGGGCCACTGTGCATGTTCCCTGATGTCTTCAGGCAGCATTTAAACTGTGGTGTGTGCAGACAGCTGGTGTCAGCAGGCGGGGCTGGTTGGCGTAAGCCCCTGGGTTCTAGGCAGGAGAAAAGTCTTGCGGTCTCATTTTTAGATGCTGTTCAGTCCCTTGCCTGTCATGTTTTGAAAGGTAGCTGCTCATTTTTAGTGCTTTACGGGCATCTGTATCATAGGATGTGGCACTTTACTGGGGCTCTGTAGTGTGGCCGTCCTCGAGCTTGCTATGTGCTCTCTTCACAGAAGCCCCGGGGCTGGGGGGTGTCTCGGTGCCTGGCCCCCATGTCGCTGCTGCTGCTCCTTCACGGGGAATGAAGTCTGGTGCCCTTTGGGGAGCGCTGGTTTTCTGATCTTGCTTCCGCCCTGGTTGCACACACCCTCGGAGGACCGGAATCCCTAGCTCACGGGACCAGCCGTGAGCACATCTCTCAAACGGCACATCGGGGCCTTGGTGTGGGCCCTTCTGAGCTTGCCCCACATGGGCCCCCCGGGGACTCTGGGTGCTCTTTTACTCTGTATTTTGCTGACCAGGTGGGGTTTTGGACAGGGATAAATATTGCTTCATGTTCTTTATGATTCTGTGGAAACATCCGTTAAGAAACACACTTTATGTTTATGTTTAACATCACTGGGGAAAGCCTTGGATTTAGAATGTTCCTCACAGGACAAGCCAGACTGCTCCCCGTGTGGGCAGGCTGCCTTCCATGCTTTAGGCAGGGAGGGTGATAATTGTTTTTCTTACTGGCAGTGACTAATAGAGTTAAAAAAAAAAAAAAATTGCAGCTTCTGAAAGCAGGGGATAATTAGAGGAAAATGGAGCCATGACAGAACAGGGCCAGCTCGCCCTCGTCGGATCGGGTCGGATTGGATTGGATCGCCGCAGAAATGTGTGAGCCAGAGCCGGCCACTGGGCACCCAGGCTCCCCTGACTACGGGCTGGCCCTCTGGCCTCGGGAAACGTGCGGCGTGCTGTGCCTGGGGACCACTCCCCGCTCTGACCCCATCTCCGCCGCGGCCACCACGTCGCTCTGACCCCGTCTCCGCCGCGGCCGCCTCGTCGCTCCAACCCCCTGCCGCGGCCGCCTCGTCGCTCCGACCCCGTCTCTGCCACCTGGTCGCTCTGACCCCGTCTCCGCCGCGGGCACCTTGTCACTCCGACCTGTCCGCCACCACGTTGCGTGAACTGGAAGAGTGATGGCAGAGTGGTCGCCCTCCGTTGTCAAGGGCGGCAAGCCCACGGCACCTGCCTCCTCCCTTTGCTTCTGATTTTCAGGCATTTAAAGCAGATCCCAGGCCCGTGCCGTTTCCTCTGTTAATACTTCCATATGGATCTTTGAAGAATGTGGGTGTTTCTCTGCACGTGGGCCTTGTCCTTCCCCTGCCGTACAGACGTGGTGGGGACGCACGATGTGGCCTGAAGCCTGGTCCACATCCGTCTCCCTGAGGGCCGCAGAGCTGCTTTGCACGAGGCTTGCTTGGAACTGAGTCTGCAGCAGCCCTCACGTGGCGTCTGTGTGCCTCGCAGGTCTCTGCTGCCGGAAGCAGCCCCCCGTTTCTGGTGGGTCAGGGGCCGACTGGGGGCCTCCTGCTTCTTTCTAGCGTCATCTGGTCTTTCCCTCCCCTTCAGAGCTGGCCCTTCTCTCCAAAAGGCTTGCTTTTAGGTTTAGGTTGAACTACCTTTTTTTTTTCTTCCTCTTTTTAAACAAAATCTACTTATTTTTTCTGTCAGAATTTATTTTTACTGAAGTGTAGCTGACACACGGTAACTACGTGAGTTTCAGCTGGGTGACAGTCTGTGACGCTGTGCTCACAAACACATCTGACTTATTCCTGTGACCTAGTCATCGCGCAACTGGGAGCCTGTCCCTCCCCCTCCCCTTCGGCCATATGGCCCATACCCCTCACCCTGGCAGCCATCTCTTTGTTCTCTGTATTTATCCTTCTGTTTCTGCTGCTTTTGTTTGTTTTGTTTCTTAAATTCCATGTATGAGTGAAATCCTATGTATTTGTCTTTGACTTATTCTGCTTAGCATAATACTCTCTAGCTCCATCTATGTCGTTGCAAATGGCATGATCTCATCCTTTCTGATGGCTGAGTAGTAGTTCATGGTACATACACACGACATCTTCTTTATCCATCTACCTGTCGATGGGCACTTGGGCTGTTTCCATATCTTGGCTATTGTAAATAATGCTGCAGGCATGTATCCCTTTATTTCCAGGTTTATTGAGGAATAGTGCACAGGTAAGATTGTAAGGTGCATGACAAGTACGTCTCGGTGATTGGTACTTGTACACTTTGTGCAAGGGTTCCTGCCGTCTAGGATTAGCATGTCCACCACTTCACATTTTGATTCTCTCTCTTTTGGTGAAAACATTTAAGTTCTGTTCTCTTAGAAGATCTCAGTGTTGGGGCGCCTGAGTGGCTCAGTCGTTGAGCGTCTGCCTTCGGCTCAGGTCATGGTCCCAGGGTCCTGGGATCGAGCCCCGCATCAGGCTCCCTGCTCAGAGAGGAGCCTGCTTCTGCCTCCCTCTCTCGCTCTCTGTTTCTCTATCTCAAGTAAATAAATAAAATCTTAAAAAAAAAAAAAAAAAAAGCATCTGCCTTCAGCTCAGGTCATGATCCCAGGGTCCTGGGATCGAGCCCCACATCAGGCTCCCTGCTCCTCGGGAAGCCTGCTTCTCCCTCTCCCGCTCCCCCTGCTTGTGTTCCCTCTCTCGCTGTGTCTCTCTGTCAAATAAATAAATAAAATCTTAAAAAAAAAAATCTCAGTGTTGATGCAGTGTTACTAACGACAGTCACCCTGTTTACAATCAATAACTACTTCTAATTAACAAGCACTTGGTAGATGGGCCATGCTCGTTGTGGTGCGCTAGATGGGGGCGCCGCGATGTTCCCTGGCCCCGAGAGTCAGTGGGGCTGCTGTGTGAGGACGAGGGTGGTTCTTGCGGACAGGGTAGGTTGGGGACCTTCTCCCTCGGCACCTCATCCTGAGCCTTGTGTCGACTTGTGCCCTTTCTCCTCCCTGCAGGTGGATGGCTTGTTCATCATTGGCTGGATGTACCTGCCTCCCCATGACCCTCATGTGGACGACCCAATGCGATTCAAGCCCCTGTTCAGAGTCCACCTGATGGAGAGAAAGTCTGCCACGGTGGAGTGCATGTATGGCCACAGAGGGCCCCACAACGGCCACATTCAGGTGAGCGCTCGGGGGTCCCTGAGGCGTGGCAGCCGTGTGCAGGCAAGGGGCTAGGGCTCCTTTGTCCGCCCCGGTCCCAGTGGCCGCCGGGGTGGGGTGCTGGCTGAGTGGCTGTGGTGTTCCAGCTGCAGACCTGTGTCCACACCGAGCAGTGAGCACGGGAGGAAGCGGGGGCTCAGCCCCACTCCGGGGTGCGTTAGTGATGTGCCCTTCAGAGACTCTCTTGCTGGGACCCCCCAGGGATTCTGCGTTCAGTTGGAACTCGTTGTTTTTGTCGTGATTCCTCACTGCTCCCTGGTTTCCTCTTTGCAAGAATATAAACTTGGAGTAAGACACGCTGCTCTCTGATAGTGGTTTGGCAGACAGCCACCCCAATCAGCACGTGTGTTCCCTAACACACGACGAAAGCACAGCCCCTTTTCCTGCTGTAAGATGTCCTCCTGGGAAGACGCACATGCACCTTCCCCTGAGAAGGAAGTGCGTGCGCAGGGTGGCTCTGAGGTCCCTTCTTTGGACTGGCCAAGATACGGTGGCATCTTGGGCTTCTGTACACATGTGGGGTATGTCGGTGCGGGAGAGGTTGATCGTGCCACCCATGACTGACACGCTCCCCTCTCCTTTGTGGCGAATGCTCAAGATTGTGAAGAAGGACGAGTTCTCCACCAAGTGCAACCAGACTGACCACCACAGGATGTCTGGCGGGAGGCAGGAGGTGAGCCCATACGCCTTCTGTTCCCATGGCGCGGCTGTGATGGGGTTGAATGGTTTGACATCGCCAGTGAGCCCCCAAAGAGGGGCCGTCTCCCCGGCTCATCCCGATGTGTGCGTCTGGCTTTCCCGTCAGGATGTCCTTGTTCGTGTCCATGCTCGCAGGCTTTCATTCCCTGCCGGCCCTCGGAGTGAACGAGCCCCAGAGAAATCGTTCCCTCTGATCTGCTCTCTTTCGCCCCTTTGGCGGGAGTGTCCGTGTGCTGCTGGAGATTTCTTCTTGGATGTGAGTTTGCATGGAGACCAGGGGGCTTTTTTGGAGCCTCTGTGTTCTCCCCACAGACGGGCCTAGTGGCTGAGATTTCCAGGTCTTGGCAGCGCAGCGTGGAGGCCTGGCTCTGAGCCACACCCCGAGCTTCTTAGCACTTCCTTTTATTTGCACGGATACTTTCACATTGCCTTTGAGTTTTCCTTTTCTGAGGATCCAAGTCATACTGCTGTTTCAGAACATTCTTAAGAAAACCTTGAACTTTTAAAATGTAGGATGCTCATTGAACTTACATTTATTTAATGGCTGTGTATTTCTCAAGTTCTGAGTCTGACAGCTTCCCTGTTAGCCAGAGAATTGCGGGGAGGTGTAAGGTAAATTCATACGCACGCATGTCTGCGTCTGAAGAGTGCACACAGGTGCTCGCGGGAGTCCTTTGGAGGTAGACGAGGCCCTGTTTTCTCACATACACGGCCTGTGAAGGTGACGGTGCATTTTTCATTCACAACACCGTTGTCGAAGCCTGGGCACATACAGTCACACACACAACGTACAGGTGAGTGCTCCAGTCTGCATTTCAGTGAAGAAGGTCAATGTGTTTTCTGAGAATAGAAACTCCTCAGCTGTGAACCTTAAAAAGGCCAGATAGTGAATTTCTGGAAATACGTATGCTGGGATCAGAAAAAGGTCTTGTAAGCCGCGCCTGTGTGATTTTGAAGTGGAGTCGTATTTTTTCTGATTATGAAAGTACTAACACAAGTCCTTTGTGGAAACTCTAAGAACATGTGCACGCTGGGTGGGAGTAAAGCTTTGCTGGTCTCGGGACTGGGGTGTCAGTTTGCATTTCTGTGACCACGACTGTGCCCAAGGCTGAGGTTAGGGGCCTGGCTAAGGGCTCCCCGGGGCTGCTTTTCTGTGACATGTTTGTTAGTAAACATCCTCACTGCTCTCTCTGGTGCTGGTATGTTTCTAGTTGATTTGTAGGAGCTTTTTTTTCATATTAGAAAATCAGTCTTTCAGGTGTGGTTGCAAGTATTTTTCTTCATGTTTTTGTCTTTTAGTTTGATTTATGGTATATTTTTTTTCCAGGAGTTTTCTTGTTTTTAATTTTTATGTAGTCAGAGGTGTCTGTCTTCCCCTGCCGAGCCCATCGGGGAGACGCGGTGCCACCGGGCAGAGCAGAGTTCTGGAGAACTTGCTGTGTGGCCCCGCAGTCACTTGTCCCTCTCTCGCCTGCTTTTCTCTCTGTCCATCCCCTGTCTGTCCCCTCAGCCGTGTGGGGACAGGGTCTCCTGCCGGTTCAGGAGTCAGCCAGAAATGTCTTCACTTTCTCATGGAGTCTTTCAGACCCAGGGAATGGCTTCAGGCCCCAGGGAGAGAGGACAGGCTGTGGGGGGACATTGCCATGTTCCTGATAGCTCTGCACACCGAGGTGAAAGGCTGAGCTGTGCACTCTGGCTGTCCTGTGCTCTGGTAGCTGATGGGCATTTAAAATTCTGGGACCACAGGGGACGGAGGGCTCCTGGCGGCCAACAGGGCTAGCAGGGGAACAGGGCGGTGCGCGGTCTCCTGGGCAGGGGATCCTCTCATGCCCCCAGGGGCTGGCCTGGTGCTGCACTGTCCTCCACCCTGTGTGGCATTCTGAGAGCTTGTGGGGGATGCCCTGGCGGTCCCCCTCTGCAGGCCGTGCTCTCTGAGAAGTGCTGCCCATGAAGGAACCAGTGAGTCTCCCGTCATTCCCCTGTGAAGGCCACAGCCGCCCTGCAGCAGGTGTCTGGCTGATGCACTGCATCTTGCTCACCAGCCCTTCCACTGCTCACACCCAGCTCCGGTCCCGGGGTTTCTGCCACCATGTCCACCTTTGAATGCCAAGTCCAGACTGCCGTGGTGTGATCTGATGTCTCAGGCTGTGGTGGCCTCGGCCTGCCCCTCACAACGCCTCCAGGTGACCGGTGTGCTTTGCACATTGCAGCACCTCTCCTGGGTTCCTGTGAGCAGGGCAGGCCCTCAGGCCTACCCAGACTCGTCTCCCCTGGCCTCCTTCACAGATGATGGCAAGGCCCAGCTGCCATCTTCCCTGCCCCCCCCCCCCGCCCCCCGTGCCTGTCCAGCCCCCCAGCCTGAGGCTTCTGGAGAACCGGGGCCTATGAGGAGGAGCAGAGACAGGGAAGAGAGGAAGGAGAGAGGACGGCCAGGCCCCACCACTGCGATGCTGTGGGCGTCCCTTGTCCCTCCTGACCAGGCCATGGGCTTCTGCTGGCCCCACTCAGGGTGTGCTCTGCACTTGGTCATGCAGACTTCTTGACTGGACACAAGTTGCTTTTGTTTCTTTGTCTCATGTACTGAAATGATATCTTCTCACCATCAAACACGCAGTCATGGGAGCCCCACCCAGGAGCAGCCCCCACACCCGTCCTCCGTCATCCCTTCTTGTTCTCCGAATTTTGTTTATGTAACTGGGATCTAACTCCATCTAATTTGGGTCTTTTTTTTTTTTTTTAAGCTTTTTAGCTCTTCCAGAAATATTTTCCAGGCTCATTAGAATTCTTTTAATCTTTATTTTTAAAGCACTGTTCCATCCGTCATCCATAGGGTGATTGCCTGAGCGTAACTGCTCTCCTGCGGTCAGACATAGGGTTTGTGCTCCCCCTCCTGACCTTCCGCTTGGGTGACTTGTTCTCTGAGAGCCTCAGTCCTCATCTGTGAAATGTGGACCCCTGCGGGGGTTGGAGGACTGAGTAGGGCAGGGCGTGTGAGTGCCTTAGCGCCAGGCTGAGAGCCTCCAGGTGTTACTGCCGGAACTCTGTGCAAAAACCTTCCCTGGTTTTTGGATCATACAGAAATGGGATTGCCAGGTAAAAGGCCCTGTTCCAGATTCTTGTTATGTGTTGTTAGTTTGCTGGTCCTCATTTACCACCCACCAGGGTGGGTGAGCCCCCTGCCTCCTTTGCTCCTGCCCGCCTTCCTCTTGGCCCGGGTGGAAACCAGGCCCCTTAGCACGTGGGCTCAGGAGTAGCTCTGATCCTGCTGCTTACTAGCTGGGTGACTTGGGGAAGGTTTCTCAAACTCTGTGAGCCCACATCTCCATAGAACAGGAAGGGTGTGAGCACCCTTCTCCTGGACTGGTATGCAAATGGAGGGGATGATCACAGAATGCCAGCACCTGTGAGCAAGCCCTGGGTAAATACTATTCTTGTCGTGTATGTTCTGGTCCCCTGTGTTTCTCCTTGTGTATGCATAGCTCATGAGATAATTTCATAATGAACGTATCTCAAAGGTGTTTGTTCTGAGTAATTGGGTCTGGTTGGTATTTCTAACGACTCTGACCTTTTCATGCAAAGTAAATAAGATTATGACTCCTTACGAGTCAGTCTCATGGTATTTAGCTTAAGTCTGATTACTCACCGTGGTAACATAAAATCCCTACTTGTTACATTAGCTCACTTCCATTTTTATCTCTTCGTTATCTGTTTGATTTTTTAGGGCCTTACTCCATTGAAGTGGAAGGTTTTGAGGTGAAGTCTAATTTGTCAAGTTTTTTCTTTTGTGATTATTGTTGTCTGTGTCTTAAAAGACTTTGCCTATCCCTAAGCTGCAGAGTCTCCTCTTCAGAAGTTTGGTAGCTTCACGTTGTGTTTGGGTCTGTGGCCCATCTCGAATTATTTCTTGTGTGTGGTGTGAGGCAGGGATCGTGGTCCTTTTCTCCATATGGATGTCCAGTCGTTGGAGCATCATTTGTGGAAGAGACTTTTCCACTTCCCATTGGGTGGATTGGATGTATTTGTCGGAAAGCAGCTGACTAGATGAATGGGTCTGTTTCTGGGCTCTCCGTTTCATTCCGGTGGTGTATTTGTTGACCCCGATGTTTGTACTACTGTCTTGATTACTGCAGCTTTATAGTAAGTCACACCATGAACTGGTGCAGTTCCTCCAGCCCTGTTCTTTTGCAAGATTGCTTTGGACATTGTCGGTCCTTTCCAGCTCCACGTGAATTTCAGAATCGGCTTATCGGTTTGTACAGAGACCCTGGTGGGCCTGGGACTGCCATGGCATTGAATCCATAGATGCCTTTGGAGAGAATTGCTGGCTTGGTACTTGGTCCTCTGGTCCACGGGCGCCTGTATCATGGAGGTGTCTCCGTTTCCTTCCGGCAGTCCTGTGGCTGTCAGAGTAGGGGTCCTGCACGCACTTTCTAATACGTATTCCCAAGTCACATGTTGTCTGAGGCTGCTAGAAATAGGACTTAAAATTTTTCATTTTCCAACTCTGTGCCGCTGGTGTAGAAACTTCCAGTTGATTTGTGCGTAATGAGCTTGTGGCCTTGTAGCTGTGTGCTTGTCACTGCAGTGAGGGGTTTCTGTGCGTGGCCAGAGTTTGGGCGGGAACATAGGAAAGTAACTGAAAGATTATAGCTCTCTTGGTTTGTTGTTGTGGTTAAATTGCTTTTGTTTCTGTTTGTAGAACTAACTCTGCATGGTCATTAGAAACAGTATATTGAGCTAGGAACTCAGAGCGATGGATTAATTTGGTTAAATGTGCAGAATCAAGCTATTAAGCACTAACTGTCCTTCACATTGTTTGATCCCATAATGAATGACTGAGCTTTGAGGACGCAGTGTTTATAAAAGCTCCCTTTTCACAAATGAACTTTCTGAACGTGTAACATAACTATGAGGGCACCTCCCTGCCCCAGCCCCCCTCCCGGCCATACCTGTCTTGTTCTTCTTCGGCAGTAGCAGAAGGCAGTTCTGGCCAACGTGACCAGCACAGGAGTTAGCCACAGGAGTCCTGCTGTGCTCCTGCTTTCCTAGAAGCCCCAGAACCAGGCTCGGTGTAGACACCGCATGTCCCGTTGGTGGCCACAGAAGTGAGGCTCATGTGGCTGCTACCTAGGGAGCTCTGGACACGGGCTGAAGGGACCCCACGGTCCCTGTTGTTGCATGTTGAAGTCTGTGCCTGTGTGCTCTGGGAAAGTGGGGACCAGAGCCCTTTACTTTCCTTTGGTGGCTGAGCTTCACAGGAAGGAGGTCAGGGACTCGGAGACCAAAGTGTGGCGGCCCCCTCCCCTTGCCCAGTCTTCATCTCCATCTTGTCCACCCCGCTGGGACTCCAGCACTGCTGTGCCCAGGGCATCACCCCAGCTGTAAGAGTGCTGCTTTTTAAAAATTTTTTTAAAGATTTTATTTATTTATTTTGATGGAGAGAGAGCACAAGTAGGCAGAGAGGCAGGCAGAGGGGGAGAGAGAGAGAGAGAGAGAAGGAGACTCCCCACTGAGCAGGGAGCCCGATGCGGGGCTCGATCCCAGGACCCTGGGATCATGACCTGAGCCGAAGGCAGACGCTTAACTGACTGAGCCACCCGGGTGCCCCAAGAGTGCTGCTTTTATCCACTTAGCGCCACAGCGAGCAGTCCTCCATGCGCGTCGTGGTAGTTTTCATGACCTGTGCTCTCTTGGAAGGAATTCCGAACGTGGCTGAGGGAAGAATGGGGGCGGACACTGGAGGACATTTTCCACGAGCACATGCAGGAGCTCATCCTGATGAAGTTTATCTACACCAGTCAGTACGAGTAAGTACAGTCCCCTCTGTGGGTACTGTGAGCACAGTCTCTGTCCCTCCTCTGTCCCTGCCCCCTCCGCTGCCCTACCTTGGTGTCTATTTTCTGTCTGATTTATCATCACGAGCCTGGCCTGTGTGCTGGAGCCTCAGGGTGGTATCCCCACATCTGCTGGGGGACACTTCCTCTCTTAGCTGCTCTTCCTGCCTTGGCCTCCGCCCCACGCCCTGTCCCCATGACGCATTTAAATAGTCCCTTGTGCAGTGAGCATCCCTTTCGCGGTCTCTGGGGTTCCTGTGCCAGGGTGACGGAGCAGGGGCAGCATCCCCTTGTCTTTGGAGAGTGCTCCCTGCCCCAGTTCCCTTGTGGTGCTGGTAGAGCGAACGTGCGCCCCTGTTCAGCCCTGTTGGAATTCCAGAGAAGGTGTGAGATGTGCCTTGCAAGTGTTTTGAGGAGGGGTGATTGTGGCTCAGGAATGTGGGGTGCCCCCGCTCCCCGCTGGCCTGGCAGGAAGCTCAGCCCGGCTGTTCTAGGCTACCCTGCCCTGTCTGCCATCCCTCACACGGCAGGGAGGTGAGTGAGCTCTGTACTTTGGCCTGCCCGCCGAGCTGCTCTCATGCCGCCCCTTCCCCCCACAGCAACTGCCTGACCTACCGCCGCATCTACCTCCCGCCCAGCCACCCGGATGACCTCATCAGACCCGGCCTCTTCAAAGGCACCTACGGCAGCCACGGCCTGGAGATCGTCATGCTCAGCTTCCATGGGAAGCGTGCCAGGGGCACGAAGATCACGGTGAGTCCGGGTGCTACCCTGGCGGGCCCCGCTCTGTGAACTCAGTCTGATTGGCTGTGTGGTAGCCTGACTCGGGCTGCACCCCAGCTACTCACAGTGGACTCTGGGCCTGTGACACCCCTGCGCTGGGGAGTTTGCTGGGAATGCAGACTGTCAGGCCCCACCCAGACCCATTGAACTAGGATTTGTATTTCACAAGACCTCCAGGGGATTTGGAGCATTTCCAAGGTGGCTTTACCCATGGCTCTCAGTCCTGGCCACACACTGAACCCCTGGGGCTGTTGAAGAAACCCTGATGCTGGGCCTTAGAGATGCTGATTCAGTGGGGGAGGGGCCTGGGTATGTGGCTCCAGGAGGTCCTCCGGTGGCTTTGAGGTGCGGAGACCTCCTGCATTATTACACAGGCTCCCGATGTGTGCTCTGGGAACACAGTCAGAGGGTTGTTGAGCTGAATGGGGGTCTCGAACCAGTTGGCCATTGGGCCTGCTGCAGGGGCACCGTCCACACTGTGCTCACCGGTCATTTGCATAGTTGGGGTGTGTTTCTGCCAGATGCACTGAAGTGTCCTGGGGAACAGTGCCTCTTCTTTGTTCTCATGGAGCTGTACTCTTGGACCTCGATTGGCCAGGGTCCCTGTGCTCTGGGAAGGCTCCTTGTGTGCAGAGCCCAGCACTGGAGCCCCTGGTGGAGCTGCAGGGCCTGGAGGGTCTCCCAGGTTCAGGGTCAGGAGCGTTTGTGTTCCAGGCAGACAGGTTTGGGCTGGCATTCAGGTCTGGCCCTGCCGCCTGGCCCTGGGAGGGTCTGTGCCCTTCTCGAAGCCCCAGTGTTCTAGAATGGGGAGGTTTTTATACCTGGAGGGCTCAAGTGCACATGAGCCGCTATGCCGGGTGTCTGTGCATGTCTCGAGGTCACTCAGGTGCTGTTAGCCCCTATTTTCGAAGATCCCTTCACAGATGGGGGTGCCTGCTGTAGGCACATATTTTTTAAGGGCTTCTAAAATATTCTTCAGAAGGGATGCTGCTACGTCAGTGGGAATGCTGGAGTGAGCTCATTGGGCCAGAGGTGTGATCTAGGCAGGAAACCACACAGAGTGGTGTGTCTCTGCTGATGGCCGCACGCTCGCTCCTCAGGGTGACCCCAACATCCCTGCTGGGCAGCAGACCGTCGAGATCGACCTCATGCACCGCATCCAGCTGCCTGATGTGGAGAGCCTCCGCAACTTCAATGAGCTCTCCCGCATCGTCCTGGAGGTCCGGGAGCAGGTGCGCCAGGAACAACAGCAGCAGGAGAACGGGCTCGAGGACGGTGGGGGCCGCGGCCGGCAGAGCCCCCGGGAGCCCCAGCGGGGCTCTGCCCAGCCCAGTGTGGAGCTGCCTGCCGAGAAGGTCGGGGAGCCTGGGGACGGAGAGGCTGCGGCTGCGGCTGCGGCTGCGCCTGCCCCTGAGCAGCCCGCCCAGTGCGGGCAGGGGCAGCCGTTTGTGTTGCCTGTGGGCGTGAGCTCGAGGAACGAGGACTATCCCCGCACCTGCAGGATGTGGTAAGAATGCCAGCGTGGGCCGCGACAGGCCTTCTGGGGAGTCCTGCCTCCCCACCTGCGTGGAGACGGGCTGTGGGGGCCGGGCTCAGCGCCGGCCAGCGTGGGGGCTCCCTGCACCTGGCGGGGAGCCCCTGACAACTCCGTCTGAGTCCCAGCTTGGGCCCGTGCGGACAGCGCCCTTCCCTGGGCTGCACGGAGTTTGGAGGCTTCCGACCCCTCCCCCCTGGGGAGCCTCCGAGGGGGCTTATTAGAACCGCCAGGCATGAGGCCCCCTTCCTAGTGCCTTCTGTCGCCTCGCCAGTCAGGTGCAAGGTAGACAGGTGACTCTGCAGGTGGCGTTGAAAGCAGCTGGTAAGGAGGGGGCTCTTCTGCCTTTGTCCCCCTAGAAGCCGGCTTGAGTCCACGCCTGTTGGGGGTCTCCCTCCGGCCCCTGCTGAGCACCGTCCAGTGTCAGCTGTCTGTGTCTTCCTGTGGTTTCTCTGCCGGCTCAGAAAGTGTGCGCAGAGGGCTGGCAGCGCACTCCTGCCCCAGGGCCGGCTTGCTCTTTGCTTGACGGCTGTCCTTACGGCTTTGTCTCGGGTCACTGCCCTCAGCCACTCAGGCCCCCCCGCCCCAGCCCGCTACACTTCAGGGCTTCCTAGGTGTCAATGAACCAGAATGAATGAAGCCACAGACTTGGGTCTTCCGTCCCACTGGCCACATTTCCGGTGCCAGCAGCCACACGTGTATTGCACAGTGTAGGTCTAGAATATTCCATCAGTGCAGTTGGTTCTCCTGCACAGTTGTCCTAGGGCACCTTTGAGGGGATGACCTGTCTGTCTCTCGGCATCACAGCTGCCTGGCCTGCATGTCTGTCCAGTTACGTGGAAAGGTCTGTTTTCCTTGACTTCCGGGCTGACTGCTGTCTTGGGCCGGTGGCGGCCGTCTGATTGGCACTTCACGCGTAGAAGAAATGTGGGCGGGGCTCTGAGCTCCCGAGGGAGGCTTTAGGTGTCTGTGTGGGCTTGGCGGGTAAACTGGTTCTGAGTACCGAGTGCCCGTTGGGGTGGTGCCCCCCACACCAGCACGCAGTCCTCCACGACACCGGCTTGGTGTCCGGCCACTGGACTCAGTCCTGACACCGCCCCCCCCCCCCCCCCCAGAGACGGCGTCAGACCCGGCAAGACTGCCTCTGTCCTCTTAGGCACCAGTCCCAACCGTGCTTCTGACCGACCAGCTATAGGTCGGGGGTTCCCACGACCTCCTCCTCAGGTTTGATTAATGGGCTGGGGCAGCTCCCAGAACTCAGGGAGACACTACGTTTACCATTTTGTTGAAGGAGTGAGAAAGGACGCAGGTGGGCAGCCACATGAAGAAAGGCGTAGGGTCCTGAGCGCACTAGCTTCCAGCCCCTGGGAAGTGGAGTGTACGTGGGTGTCCCCCACCTGGGGGCTCCCTGAACCCCATACTTTGGGATATTATGGAGGCTTCCTCACAGAGGCATGGTCCATCATTAGCTCCATTTCCAGCTCCTCTCTCGTCTGGAGAATGGCGGGGCCGCTCAGGATTCCAAGCTTCTGTTCCTGGCTGGTCACCTGCTAGTGTTCTTATCCCTTAGGAATTTACTGGGGTTTCAGGAGCCCTGTGCCAGGCACCGGGGCAGAGATCAATGCACGTATTCTTCTTTTATCTCACGTAGGGGAAATCCATTCCATTTTCCTTTATGTTACACAATTATCACAAAAGTGGCTGAATGCGGGTTTCCTGAGAGGAGATATATAAATGGTGTTCCAGTATGATTTCAACTGTTGTGAGCTTTTTAGTGGTCGTAAGAGAGAAGGGCTCTGTCGTCCTTATGAAACTCGACAGCCCGCAGTGTCTTGTGGCTAGCCGAGAGCCCAGTGGCCTCAGTCGGGCGCTCTCAGGCCAGCCCTGCGGTGGAGGCATGGGGCGTGCCACACATCGGTCTCTGTGACCTGGGAGGGGCGTGCTGTGGTCCCTTCCCTGTTTGGTTTGTGTGTCTGCGAGGCCTTGCCCCAGTGAGGGTGCAGAACATGGCTGCCTCCGGTACTAAGCTCGGTGGGCATCACTTTGCCTCCCTGTGGGTTCTGGGGCCAGTTTCCCCACCTGAGAATCCCACGAACCGCTCGCCCTCATGCATAGGCCTGCTCTCCCCCTCCTGCCCAGGGGAGCCTCGGCGTGGTGGATGGAGGGCTGGGTGCCGGGCGCCGTTCTGTGTGCTGGGAGATCAGGCCAGCCCGCGGCTCCTCATTATCTATATGAGCACCAATTTCTTGGCAAGAAAGACGTAAATGCATCTCAGTCTCACATTGCTCTCGAAACTTGAAACTTGGCCTTTACGGGTATTTGAAAGTTCTGCCTTCTGAGCTCACGACGGTTGGGTGCCAATAAGTCTTTATTGATTATATTTGAGTTGTTCACGTACTGACATAACTGTCCTGGGAATTCAGATTTTGGTTACCTGAGCCAGCTTTATGAAGGTGTACTTCGGGACAGAATTACGCAGTGGGGCTGCCCGAGACCCTCTTTCTTTAGCTGGATGAGCTGGTGGAGAGCGGCGGTCAGCAGGGTGAGCCTGACCGTGGGCCCGCGGCTCTGCGCACTGGGCACTTAAGAGTTGCTTGGTGGTCCAGGTGATGGCCTCTCTCAGGCGCCGTGACTTGCTGCTTCCTGCTGGCAGGGAGGAGGGCTGGCCTGTGGTGTGGGGGTGCTGCGGCAGGGGGCTGATGGGGTGGGACGGGGCCTAGCGCGCTCCTTCTGGCCCCTCTCACTGTCCTCCCTGCGCTTTCCCTCTTGTCTTCGCACAGTTTTTACGGCACAGGCCTCATCGCCGGCCATGGCTTCACCAGCCCTGAGCGCACCCCTGGGGTCTTCATCCTGTTCGACGAGGACCGTTTCGGGTTCATCTGGCTGGAGCTGAAATCCTTCAGCCTGTACAGCAGGGTGCAGGCCACCTTCCGGAATGCAGAGGCGCCGTCCCCACAGGCCTTCGAGGAGATGCTCAAGAACATCCAGTCCCTGACCTCCTGATGGGCCACTTTCTTGCGGGGCAGTTCCCGGGGCCCTGGACCTGGCACCTGGGAAAGGAAGCAGCATGCACTTTGGAGATTCGGCCTTCTGACCAGAACACCCACCTTGTAGGAGTCTCGGCCCAGCCACCCCAAGACTCTTTGTACAGAGTGTGTGACGTTTGCGTGTGTCCTCGTTCGGAGCTCGTGGGAAGGCTGACTGAGCACGTCTTACAAAAAGAAAGAAAGAAAGAAAGAACTGGAACGGGACTGATTGAGAGGGCGGGCTGCAGAGTTTTGTGAACAACTCAAGTGGAGAAATTGGGTTTGTCCTTGGCCTGCCGGCGGTTTTCAAGGGACAGGCTGAGCGACCCTGGGGGCTGCTAGGAGGGACTGTGTGTGGGCCGTGCCAGCTGGAGGCGAGTGGAAGCGGCTGCAGGCTGGCAGGGGCCTGGGGCGAGGGCAGCCTGGGTGTGGGGCCGTGTGTGCACAAACGGAGGCCCGGGGGGGTCCAGGATGCTGGGCCAGGACCCTGGACTGAAGTGCCGTTTCTCCGCTAACCTGCTTGGAGTTTGGACAAAAGCATTTCCCCTCTGACACGTTTGTGCATCAGTGCAGGGGGTCAGCGATGCGGGCCGGGAGGGAACGGCGGCTTGGCAGCCCCGGCCTCTGTCCAGCTTTAGAGTCAAGACCTTCGCTGCGTCCAGTTCCACACAGGCCGTTTGTCTGCACCCCCAGCCCACCTCCTGCCCACGCTCTGGTCTCAGAACCTGCCCCAGAATTGGGCGGGGCCGCATCCGGGACAGCCCTGCGTTCCCCGACTTGCGCAGCGTGCACAGGCGTTGTTCTTGGGAGGGCGCAAGCAGCAGAGTGGTGGCACAGATGGCCTTGGAGCCCCTTTGCGGGGAACAGGGCAGCTTTCTGGAAGTCACCCCCATGGAGGGAATGCACTTTGGAGACCGGGGTCCCTTGGGATCCTCCACGGCGGGGGTCTGAGCACACACGCTTCTGTGGGTGCTGTGCCGGTGTCCCAGAGACGCCTGCATTTGGGGACCCACTGTAAGGTCTCTGCTGATCTAGTGTCTCCTGAAGAACAGAGCCCCAAATGCACGTACACCCCCAAGAATTAGCTGCAGCTCTGCCTCCAGCCTGCAGAGAGCTGTCACCACGTTCACCTCCCGTGGGGGGGCGGCTTCACTGGGGAGGCAGGCCAGCGGTCCCCCTCCCTGTTGCTCGCCCTTGCTGGGTGGACTGTGCTGAGCCCTCGTGCCGGGGGCAAGGGACCCCAGCGAAGGGGGCAGCTTCGTGGTGCCTTCATGTAGAGACCAACGTGAGATGTCCCATGAAACATGTTTTCTTGATGAATTTCTCCCTGACTGGCCTTTTTTTAAAAAATAAAAAATCCCTATTGCTCTAGCTTCAGTACCTTTGGCAACTTTGACCTTCCTTTGCTTCCCAGAATTGTAGAATTGATAAGCTCTGGGGCATGGTCCCTAAAAGGCAGACCTTCTAGGAGGTTCTTCCCAGCTCCCGACTTGGGAAGGAGGCAAGCCAAGAAGGTGGGTCCCGTCCGGCTGGCTGTCGGACACACCATGGCTACCTCCCACATCCTTCTAGTAGGCCCTGAGGCGCGGTCCCAGTTTTCGTGTCCTCCACAGGACCGAGCCTCCAAGCGCTGTCACCCCCACCCCCTTGTGGCCGTCACTGTGTGTCCTGTGCCAGGCATGCTGCTCCTGCATGGTGGTAGCCGCGGCCGGGAAGCCTCGGTGAGAACGGAGTGAAGGCCCGCGGGGCGTGCGGCTGCCGTGCGCCACGTTTCGCCCGAGCCTGAGGCTCACTCTAAGGTCGCTCCGCCCGAGGCCCCCCGTTGTGTGTACAGCCCACTCAGATTGAAGATGAGCCTTTCTGATGAAAAACCGGTCTCGAACCCAGACGGTGGAACCTGCCTGTGGAGTGTGGGTCTCTCCATGGTTCCTGCGAGCCGTGGCTGTTGGCTGTGTTCACGTGGGTCCCTGGCTCTGGCATCAGGCGGTGCCCCACGGACCTGTGGGGCCGAAGGGCTCGGCAGTGGTCTCGGTGGGGGCTTGTCACCTGCACAGCCGGGCATCCAGCATACGTCTTATTTCCCACTTAGTGGAACTGTGGCCAGTTTTGGTTTCCAGTTCAGTAGGCGAGTGTGCAGAGGCTGTGCAAGCCAGCCCCAGGGGGCGTGCCTGAGGGCAGAGCGGGCAACCAGCCCATCCGGGCAGCTTCTAGCCGGTAATTCATTGCAGGGGAGGATTCAGAAAGGCTGAGGTTGTGGTTGGAAGCCTGAGGGCAGCTGGGGGTTTGATAACACAGGTCCCCACAAGGATCCTGAATGACCCAACTTAGGGACAGTCGGCGCCCACGTGCTGCATGATTCGGGGAAGGTGGCGGTGGACCTGGGTCGGTGTGGCCATCTTCCCCTGGTTGGCACCCCCTTACTTGCCACTGTGCTGCCGTGAGGTCGGGTGAGTCTGTCGTGGTGTGAGTGGCAGGAGAGGAGCCTCAGGTGCGTGTCTGCCTCCCTGGGCATGTGCTGTTCTGCTGCTTGATGGGAAGAGCCGCGATTGGAGATTTCAGATGGGAGTCCTTGGAGGTTCTTACGTACTGGGGCTGAATGTTCACTGCAGGAGGCTGTTGCGATTGGCCACTCAGGCCTGGCGGTCTATCTGGTTATGTTGGCCCACCCAGCTCAGACGTGCAGTGTCTGCTGCTGGGTGGGAGCAGGTTTGGAGGCCTCGTGGTGGTGGGGGTTCCAGAATCCTTCCTCCCACAGTCCAGACTGGGCCTCCCGTCCAGGCCTTGCCCCTCCGTCCCTCCATCTGGGCAGCTGGCTCACTGTGGCTGGTGTTGAGGGCTGCACCCTCCCGCCCTCCCTCCCTCACCTCCTGCCCCAACCCAAGCAGCTTAGGCTGGGCCTGGCGTTCCTCTTGGCCAAGGCAGAGGGTGGCAGCGCTCCCACAGTGGGCTCGCTCAAGGAGCAGGCCAGGCCTCCGTCCCCGCTTCATGCAGAACAAGCTCCGAGCTGGAGTTGGCCCGTCCGACGTCCTCTCTCCCTGAGAACCTGGGGTTTGCTGCTGTGGCCCCGTCAGGCAAGGCCCGTCCCTTAGGCAGCCCACCCCCGTGCCCCACCAGCTGCAGCGGTTCAGGGCTGGTGCTCAGTTTGTGGGTGGCCCGTGTAGCTCACACTGCTCCAGTGCTCACGAGACGGAGAGGACCCTGCTCGGCCCCCTGCTCAGCCCCCTGGCGTGGCGAACTCGGCCACAGGGGTCCTGGGATTTCTGAGCTCCCCGCGCAGACCCGGTGCTTTGAGGAGGCTGCCCTGTTCTGTCAGAAGCCCTCGTTCTGCCTCTGTCTTTGTGCTCTAACTTTCAGGAATGCTTACGGGAGAGTTCTCAGACAGCCCTCCCTGGCTTGCGGCTCGTGCACCCCAGTCCTTGGCTGGTCCCAGAGGTAACGTAGGCTGACCTCCTGTTCCTACTTTTGGGAGGTCTGGGACGTCATCTGACTATACATCCTCGGAAGTGTTTAGAGAGTCGGAATAAGCCATGGCGCCGTCGGTTAGCCTGCAGCTGCGAATGGGAACAAGACGGTGCCAAATTACCGAGTGCCCTGTGTCATTTACAGCTTGGCGGTCTGCAGGCCGGCCTTCAGGAGGCGTGGGTGACCGGCGGTGCCTCTGAGGCTTGGAAGACATCCTCTCTTCTGGGCCCTTTCTGTACTCCCAGGGAGACCCGCCAAAACACAGGAAGGGGTCAGAACCTTTACTTTTTCAGCCTAATTTTACTTTCGGTTGTTCTTTGAGATCACGTAGCCTACTTGGAGAAGAAACCCGTTTCTGCTGCTTGATACTGAAATCCCACGCCCTGACAGCCGACAGGTGAGGTGGGGGAGGTACTGTCCCTCTCGGGCGTCTGCTCTGGTGCGGGGTGGGCTGGAGCGGGGGTGATGCCCCCGCGGCTGGGCCAGGACCCGAGGAAGTGGCTGCTTTGAGCCTGTGCCCAGTGTTGTCACCGGGATGGGACCACCCTGTGGGACTGTTTCTCCATAAATCAGTTTTTGAAACGTTGTTGTGTGCTTTGTAATTGTTTTTTGGGGGATGTGATTTAGATGGAGGCCGGAGCCATGAGCAACGTGAGGTGGGGGGCGCTGGGGGCCAAAGGATGGGACTGGATCCTGGCGGGGTGGGGGGCCCCCCTGGGAGCCTCTCACACCTGGACCTGACAATGTTTTGATTTTCCCGGTTGTGCAATGAAGCGGTAAGTGATCCCTGGGAACCCAGACAATGGTAGGCCCCTGGATCCCTCCCTCTGACCTCGGCTTGATAGGTGTCCCCATCACCGACCCAGTGGCCCTGAGGAAGCTGGGGCCACAGTGGGATTTTCTCAGGCTAAATTCAAGGGGAGTTTGCCTTTTCTGAGAACAGGATAAGAACGGGGTAGATGAGGGCAGGCGCCATGCTCTGTGGTGGGCACACAGCTGAGGGTCTCATTTCTGAGTTTTCTGTTTGTAAAGGTAATTTTCTTGTTAAAAAGTGCAAGAATTTAATATAGGAAGTAAAAGAACCTCATGTTCCTGTTCAGGGGCGTGAGGATTTCCCTTCTCTGTCTGGGTGGTGGCTTAGCCCTGCAGCTCCCCTGGAAGAAGGCTGCCTAGTCCTTCCCCCATGGCAGGCTGTGCTGGCAGGGCCCTGGCCAAGCTCCAGTGTGCCCTGCATCCCCCGGGGCCCCCTCATGGGACTTTCTGTAGTCTGGCCTCTGGTGGGGATTTAGGGTCGCCGCATGCACATGGGACCCCAGCCAGCACGAACTGAAAATCTAGGAGTGCTGGAAGGCTGCCTTCCCAGCGCCTGGTTTTTGGAAACATGCGGCTGCAGGGAATAGTTGCTCTGCTCACGTTGAGGGTGGCACCTGCAGTCCCTTCCCACCCCCACTGGCCCTTCTGTAGATGCCCAGTCCTGGGATGAACAGGTGCTTCTTTGGGAGCAGGCAAGAGGGAAGGAGGTCGTGGACATACGTGGGGAGCGCTAGAGGGAGGCCTGAGAAGTGACCAGCATTCCCTCCCCAGATGGCCCTGCTCTCCCACTGTGGGCACACGCCTTGGCCCAGGTCCAGCCGCAGACCCAGGGCTGCTGAGCAGCCCACAGCAACGCCTGGCACTGCTCAGTCCCCAACCCCAGCTGCTTGTTTGGAGCCTTCTCTCTTGGGCATTGAGTCTCCATGTTTGGGGCCATCCCATGTGGTAGGGCGCTGAGCAACATTCCTGGTCTCCTCTGTCATGGCAACCCAAAACGTCTGCTGACATGGCCAGTGTCCCCTGTGGGTCGTCACCTTGTGGAGAACCACTGGGTCAGTACCTGCACCTCCAGGCCCCAAACATGGTGCTGCCCGTTGCGGACACAGCAGTGAACCAGCAGTGGGGTCTCTGCCCTGCAGAGGTCACAGCATGAAATGTCCCCCAAATGGGCCTAGGGGCCTCCTTTGGACACTCGGGGGCACCCTATTAGGGTGTGGAATGGTCTATCCCCAGTGCAGTGAGGGGTCAAGGCCAACGTGGACGTGGGCGCACTTGGACCTGTGGTGCCTAGCTTGGGCGATGCCTGGCCCAGCATCTGCAGGGCCAGGGCAGTGGGTGGGTGCTGTGTCCTCACCCATCTCCCTCAACCCAGGAGGGACATCACTCCCAGAACCTCAGCAGGGGCCCAGGAGCTGGATCTCTCTGGTGCTCCAGGGTTTTGGCTCCTCCCAGGTCCAGCGCTGCCTTCCCCAGCACACTTGTCCCGGTGCCTGGTGGTCGGGAGGAGGTGTGGACCGTGTGTTACAAGTCGTGCTGCCGGCCACTTGGACCGATGGGCTGGCTCCCTGTGGGGTGGCCGGGTGGGAGAGGGAGATGCCTGCCCAGCCCTGGGGTGCTGAGCCACGGCCGCTGGGGAGAGGGTTCGAGCACTCGTAGCTTCCGAAACCCCCCACAGGGTTCTGATGCTGCCGCGTGGCGGCCCGTCTGTGGCTGTCCTCCGTGCTGCGTAACACGCGTCTCCTTTTCCAGCATCTTTTGGGAAGAGGATGCAGAGGAACGTGACTTTCAACAATCGGCTGTCTGCCTCGCTCTTTAATGAGAAATGGTTGAGCTGTCCTTTTTTACCTCGGTTAGTTTCTGTGTTACAATTCGTGGGACTGTTCAGTGTGTGCACGTGTTTCATGGGTGTGCACACAGCTCCGTCAAGTGCCACGGTTGGGGTCTGGAGCTTCCATTCCCTGGTGCTGCCCTGCGCCGTCAGCACCCCACCCGCAGCCCCTGCTCCGCCTCCATCCCTGGAGCGTTGCCTGCTTGGAATGTCCGGTTTCCAGGAGAGCACTGCGGTGAGCAGTGCCTCTCAGCCTTTTCTTCGTCATCCTCTCCCTCCCAGGAGCCTTTCTAGACCTTTCCCCTCATACTCCCCCTGACATTTTAATACCACCGGTAGGCCGTGCGAGTTTGTGCGCGTCTGTAAGTGCACATCTGTGCTTGTAGCCACATAGGTGCACATGACACAGCGTCCTTCTGGCCGAGGGAGGCCTGGGGCGCTAACTGCGAGCCCCCGGGAGCCCTGATGGCCACCCTGAGAAGGGACAGCTGGTGAGGAAGGTGCAGGTGGGAGGTGCCCTATACCAGGCTGCCGCTGGGATTCGGATTAGAACTGGCATGGCCTGGCAGCGACCAGAGTCTGGATGAGGAGTCGTGCATAGCTGGATGTGGGGTTCGGGGAATGAGACGGGAGAGCTGGGGTGTAGATCTGATTCCACTCCTGTCTGGGTTGTGCTGCTGGGCCACATGCAGTCTCAGGTCCCACCTGCTAGTGGCTTGGCCCCAGGGCTCACCTCACCAGAGCCCCTGTGACTCCTCGGTGGACAACAGGAGCCCGGACGCAGCCACCCCTGCCTGGGGAGGGGAGGAGGGGAGCCCTGAGCCCTGCAGTGCATGGGCTGGTCAGCCCTCCTGCAGACTCTCAGAGAGCGGCTGCCGAGCACCCCCGTGGACCAGGGCCCAGGAGGCCGGTGAGGACCTAGACCCAATTCCCGTCCTCTCCTCAGGCTCCCTCCCGGACCCAGGATGGGGACAGAGGCTGCGGAGCCCGGGTGAATGGCCCTCATCATCATGGAGCTTCACCCCCACTGCTTCTAACATTCCACAGTTCTTTCGGGAGGCAGGCTCCCACAGGGCACCACGGGCATGGGGAGACATGGCGTGGAGCCATGGCACGGAGCCCCTCTCCTAGAAGACGCTCTGGGGATCTCATGGAAAGCACTAGAATGTGAGTCTTTGGTGCTGGGGTGAGACAGGGACAGGTCCCTGGCTGTCTGGCTCGGACTGTGTCCCTTTCGTGGCGCTCTGATGACAGTAAGGATGGTGGTGGTGCCCTATCCCCTGGCAGAGCACAGGACATGGTGAAGGAGAAGGAAAGGGAGCCCAGGTTCCACAGTGCATCACAGAGAGAGTTCTAGAATGTTGTGTTTGGAGAGGTGGGGAGAATAAGGGGTGACGACGGAGCCTGCGATCCCACAAGGAAAGGTAAGGGTTTGGGACAGCTGACTTGCACAGCGGGGACCGGTTGCATATGCAGGGCCCCAGTCAGAGTGAAAAAGGGAGTCTTCGATCCCGGGTGCCATTAATACACTACAGGAGTCAGTGGCACCTGATATGACCGTGACCCAGACTGGACTGGGAAGGGATACTTCCAAGAGATCTCAAAGTGCCCCCAATGGGGGACAGGAGCGTGCAACTCTTGATCTCAGGAATGTAAGTTTGAGCCCCACGTTGGGTGCAGAGATTACTTTAAAAAAAAAGTTTGAAAAAAATTTTTTAAATCATGTTTTTACCAAACCCACAGGATTTAGCTTTGTAGGGCTCCTCTGTGCCTGTCATGGGTCCATCAGGCAAGGTTATCCTGTAAAAACAAGCCTCAAAACAAAATCACAACTTCTGGGTTCTTTTCTGGGTTAGCAGTAACAACGTTCTCAAGGATACGGACGTGGACATGTGGAAAGGACAGTCCTCCAGCCACGATCCCCAGGGCCAGCATGGTGGTGGCTGGGATGGTCCTGAGGACAGTGTCCTTGCTGCTGGATGATCTGTCCCTTGCTCTGTCCACCTGCAGGGGTAGGGGTGTGACCTGCCACTTTGGGCCCTCTGTCTTGGCAGCCAGCTCCATCAGGTCACACAGAGGCCTCCCCAAACCCTGCTTCTAACTGTGGGGTTGGGTCCTCGTCTGGAGTAGAGGACAGGCCCATTTCTCTTTCCACTCCTACAGGAGGTTCAAATCATTGGGAAGTCCAGTCTGGAACAAGGGACTGAAGAAGAACGTTTGTGCCCCATCTCTGGCTGTGGTGACTTGTCCCTTATCTTGCCCCTTCTGCTGGTCTCCCCGCATCTGCCCAGGGTTTGTTTGGTTTTTAAAGCTTTTGTTAGCGCTCACTTGGCCTCATGCTGCCACAGCCTGCCGCCCTCACCACATGCAAGAGTGACTGTGGAGAGTCCCACTCTGCCACCAGCTCTCCGACGGCAGAGGTGGCCCCAGTCCCAGGCAGGCGGTACGAGGCTTCATGACACTCTGAAAGAGAACCCCAGGCTGTAGGTGACGGTCACAGGGGTGGCAAGAAGGGGCGGTCTTGGCTGGGTTCCCCTAAAAGCCAGCCCTGAGCTAGGATCTGCAAGTCTATAACCGGGGAGATGAACTGGGATAGGGTGTGGGGAGGGAGGTAGGAAGTGAGGGGTGGTGCACAGGGCATCAGCAAGGGGACAGCAGTGGGGGCAGCTGGGGCTCAGGCCTGCAGGGATGCTGGGAGGTGGTGTGGAGCACGTCCCACAGTGACCCCACCTGCAGCACAGAAGCTCAGATACTTATCCATCTTCCCCATCACTGCTGAGGGCTACTCCCAGGGCCATTAGTCCCTGGCACTCTTGGCCTGCCCCCGGACAAGGGTCTGGAGAGTCCTGTCGTCGGGCAGTTATAGGAGTTGACAGCCATCAGCATGTGAGTGCTGTGGGGGCTAGGGGGATGCACAGGTGCTGGCCATGCCTGCCTCAATGGCCCACCACTTGTCCGTCCCCTTCAAGCCAGGTCAGATGGTCCCCTCTGGTCTGCTGAGCCACTGCTAGCCCAGGGTGCTCCCCTGCAGGTCATATAAGGTGGCCTCCGGGGGCAGGGGCAGGGGCAGTGCAGGCTGAATGCAAGCCCTACTCATGTTCTCAGCTGGGGACCCTTGGTCGGTGAACACACTGCACAACTGCGGGACTCTAGGACTCAGAGTGCCCTCTGCTCCTCCTTCTCCTACCTGGGGGCTTTGGAAACAACGTTTGGTAGCCACAGGCTTCTCTGGTCCCACTTCCCTCCTCTGAGGCAGTGGCTGTGAGCCAACCCCTGGCTGAAGTAGGGAGGGACAAGGAAAATACAGGGAAAAAATAGGATCTGCCACACTCACGTAATGACAGCTGACCTGCATGGGAGGCTTACTGCACGCTCGGTCTTATCTGACCTCCTCAAACTTCCTGTGGATTGGGTCTGCGGTTATCGGTGTTTTACAGACGGCACCCAGGCTTGCGAAGTGGGGCGACCTGCCGGACGCACACAGTGAGGGAGAGGCAGGGCCAGGATTGGGGTCAGGACCTGGTTCCTCTGCACACTCAGGGTCACTCATAGGGAATCATGGGCCTGCTTTGGGGGTCTGGCTTCTCCACACTGCTGTGTGCTCTTCCTCATCCACATGTAGTGTTGCTCTCTCTGGAAATGCCACCAATTCCTTCTTTCATCTTTCTGGCTACGAACGGGCATTTGGGTCACTTCCAGTTTGGAGCTGTTAACCTTGCTGTGGTTTGCCTTGCCTTCTGGTGGACTGAGTTCTCATTTCTTTGGGGTGTATGACTGGGCCATGAACAGCTCGGTTATAGGGTATTCATTCATAGGCTTGGGTTTTCTAAGTATTGCCAGATGGTTTGCCAGCAGTTCTATCAGCTTCGTGAGCAACACAGGGGGTTCCAGCGGCCGCATCCTCGGTGGGCCTGGCGTTTGCTGGTCCTTCCAGCCATTCCGGGGGCGGGGGCGGGGGTGGGGTCGGGGCTGAGCGATCGTGGACACGGAACAGCACGAGGGCCAGAGCGTCCAGGGGGCACGAGCCTTTTACAGCAGAGCCACGTCCCAGTGGGCTCAGGAGCGGAGAAAGCGGGAAAGCCGACCGCGCTCCAAGGCGGGCGGGCAGATGAAATGCTAGGCTAGTGGGGAGATTCCCGGGTAATTCTGTCATTAGCTAGTAAGAGGCCGGTGACATTACTTAAACACAGCCACGCAGCGGGTCGTCTCACGTCCGTGGCAGCCAGCACGCTGGGGGCACGGCCCAGGCGGCACGGGTGCGTGAGCCACGCTCGCGCAGGCTTCGGCGCCGGGAAGCCCGGGCAGCCCTGCGGCCAGAAGGCGGCGCACCGGGGTGTCGCCCGTCAGGGCCAGTTACTGCGGTCGGTTTGGGCCACCGCGGGCACGAGCCGCGAGTATCACGGTCCGCACGAACACCCTTCGGGGCGGGGCCTCGGTCCCGACAGGAACACCGAGAGGCACACAGCCTCCGGCTCCCCGGACAGGCGCGTCCTGCGTCCTTTCGGAGCCTGCGGGGCAACGGCAGGCAGGCCAGGGCTCGGGCCGCGACGGGGCCCTCCGACGGCCCCAGCCCCAGGGCGCTCGGGAACGACACGAGTCACGACGTGGGCCCACATGCCGGGCGCGCAGCTAAGTCCGCACTTGAGAAAAAGCAACGAGCGGCTTCAGGGCGCCGCGCGGGCTTCTCCCAGCCGGCCGCGGGGCGGAGACACCGCCGCGGCGCCCGCGACTGCCGGCCAGGAAGCGATCCCCGCGCGGAGGGCTCCGCCCCAAGCCCTCCCTGTGACCCACCCACCCCGGGGCCCCCCGCCGCCAGAGGCCAATCAGCCGCCAGATGAGGGCACATGCCTAGAAGGCAGCGCATGATTGGCTAAGCTCGGGCACGGCAGCGGCGCGCGGGGACCATCGGGCCGGAAGGGCGGGGCCTGGGGCGGCAAGCGGACGGAAGGGGTGGGGGCCGCGAATAGGCGGGCTGGCCTCGGGGAGGAGCCACACGCGTGAGGGCCGGCCCTGCTGTCGTCACTCGCCTCACGATGGTCACCACCATCACCACCCCCGCGACCCTGTCGGAGCCGCGGCGGGCACTTCCGGGGGCCCTCGGGTGTCCGTTGGGTCTGTCAGCACGCACTCCCCCGAGCGCGTCGCGGCAGGCAAGTGCGTCCCTGAGCCCCGCTCGCCGGGCCGCGGACGCCGCACCCGGGGCGGCCCCAGCCCCGTCCCTGGGGGGCCCGGGCCCCGGTCGCTCCGGCCCAGCGGTGGCTGGAGCACGTAGGCAGGGCAGAGGGCACGCCTATGCTGACGTAAGCACCGGAGGGCCATTTAGTGTTTCCCGACCTGAGAACGTCAGGGGAGGGTCTCCGGGCTCGGGTCCCCACGCTGGGGACTGTGGTCAGGGACCGTCCGTCCGTCCGTCCGTCCGTCAGCTGCGCTCCCCTGGAGCCAGCACCTCTGGAGGCTGACAGCCTCGACACAGAGGGATCTGCTCTTGCCCTAAATTTGGGCACGAAGCCCCAGAGTGAGTCTCGCCGGGCTGACCCGTGAGCCGCTCTGCTGAGAGCCGGGCGTCAGCTTCGGGGCTGGGGCCTGGGGGCGTCGGACCCGTCTGAAGGGCGGGCACTGAGATGGGGGTGGCCCCCGTCCTTGGCAGCAGCGTGCCACCGCCTCTGTTGGCCAGCATGAGCTGGGCGAGCGGAGCGCAGGGACCTGACACGTAGCCGTGACGAGGCCGGTTACGGTAGAAGGGAAGCACGACAGCGCCGTCCAGTCTTAGGGTTCCCGCGTCACACAGCCCTGAGACTCATCACCGCCAGGGGGACGTGCTCTGCTTTGCGTTCCCCTTAGGCCCCCTGGGGACTGCGTGTGGCCTTCTAGCAACTCGTTCCTGGGGGCGGGGCAGGTGCTGGGGAGGAATAACGGTGGCGGCGCCAAAGGCAGTTCCATTTACCGTACGGTTTCGACAGTCTTTGCCTTCAGTATTCCAAGTAAGCCCGGGGTGCCCTAGGGGGTGTGGTTGGGAAGTTCTCCCCAGGTTGGAGCCTTCCTGTCATTCCCGGAAGGGCCCAGCACAAGGTTAGCTGGAGAGTGGGTGAAGCCGGTAGGTTTGGGAAAGCAGGACTTTACGATAGCCCGACATTCAGGAGCATGCGTCCACCTGCTTCTGTTGTCAGCCCCTGCGCCCCTCTCAGTCTCCGAAGGATGCCCCCTCCCTCCCTGGGGTTTAGTGACGGGAGTCGGTTCCAAGAAAGCTGGCCCAGGTTCTCACCCAGCAGTGCCGCCCCCCCCAATTTACACGAAGCTCAGAACTTTCTAAGCCTTCCTGTTCTTGTTTTCTAGGAAGAGCACGTTTCAAACCTTTGGGAAAGAAGTGTGCCTCATAGATCATTCGGTAAGGAAAGCAAACTCTCAGCAACTTTGCTCCAACTCCGAAAAGGCCATGGGTTTGGGAAAGTGGAGACAGTGGGTGGGTCCACAGCATCTCATGAGGATGTGTCAGACACGGAGTCTGTGGTTCCAGGGCCCATCAGCTGGCCCCCCATATCTCTCTAGGGTCACCCACTGCCTCCCCCACCCCTGGCTCCTGAAGACACTTCAACACAGGGATTCAGGAGGCCTGGGAGAACAGTAGTGCCCCCTAATGTACCTGCTCTGGGCATCAGCTTCTTCACCTGACCCTGGAGAGGATGACTTCCCCGCTGCTTCCTGCATGTTGGCGTGGTGAGGATCACGGGATGGATGTGGAAGCCTTTGTGAATGTAAAGCACTGATGGCAGATTGACATCCAAGGAGAGCAACCCTCTCCCCACCGCAGTCGGTTGTACTCCCCCAGACTTGCCCATGGTAACGCAGCAGGAAGTGGCTGGGAATCCTAGCAGCTGGTCTGCAGGCTCCGCTGGTCCCCCTCTAACTGACTCTGGAGAGTGAGCCATGGTAGCCTGCCTCTTGCTGAGCTGCAGGAGGAGCTGGGGCCCCTGTTCCCTGCCCCTGGACGCCCGGCCTCAACCCTGGCTCTCTCCAAGCATTCACTGACTATTCCAGAGAGTTCCTTGGCTCACATTGCAAACACAGCAGCATGTTTAATTCTGTCTTTTCTGGCTCTTGCTCAGATGTGTCCCGTCCCCAGCACTGTTCATCGAGAGCCCATCTGCTGTGAGTGCCAGGCCAAATTCGGGGGCTGCCTGCCGGTGCCCAGGGTCAAGGCGGCGTTGCCTTACTGGGTTCCTTTGTCCTTGAGACCCCGAAAGCAGGTAGGTGACTTGGACCAGGGCTGCTTCGTCTAGTCCAGGGTTAACTTCAGGGGACCAGTCACCCCTCAAAATCAAAGATGTCATATGTGTGATTTCTTACAATTTCTGGGAGACAGTTTTTGTGTGTTTTTTTTTAAATCCAGTTTTTTTTTTTTTTTTTTTCAAAAACCAGATCTATGGAGTTAAGACTGGCATGTGATAACTGCACATATGTGAAGTGTACAGTTTGCTGAGTCTTGACATAGATATCCATCTGTGAAACCACCACGGCTGCTGAGCTGACGTGCATACACACAACCCTGAAAGGTTTCCTTGTGCCCCTTTGTGACTCCCCCCAGCCTTCCCCGCCCTGCCATCCCCAGGCAACCACTGATCTGTTTCTGTCACCCCAGATCAGCTTGCATTTTCTCAGATTTTATATAAATGGAATCATATAGTAGGTCCTCTTTGGCCTCGTTCACTCAGCATAATTATTTCCGAGCTTCCTCCATGTGGTTGCTGAGTGGTGCTGGGTAATGTCCATCATATGACTGGACCACAGTGCAGCCATTCGTCTAGTGAAGGACATTTGCACCATCTCCACAAGTTTTGTCTATTACAAATAAAGCTGCTGTGGATGTTTGTGTACAAGTCTTTGTATGAACATACCTTCATTTCTCTTGGGCAAATGGCTAGGAGTGGACTTGTTGGATCATGGGGTAAGTGTATGTTTAACTTTTTAAGAAACTGTCAACTGTTTTCCAAAGTGGATGTATCATTTTACGTTCCCACCAGCAGCGTATAAAATTCCAGTTCCCCCATACCCTCAGTAACACGTGGTTTGGTCAGTCTTTTAAATTTTAGCCATCTTAATAGGTGTGCGTCTTGCTCTGGCTTTAGTTTGTATTTGCATAGTAACTGGTGATGCTGAGTGTCTCCTCCATATGCTGTTGCCATCTGCATGTCTTACTTGATATGTGTTCAGATATTTTGCCCATTTAGAAACATTGGGTTGTTTGCTTTTTTTTTTTTTTTTAAATTATGGAGTTTTGAGAGTTCTTTATATATTCTGGATATAATATGAGATATTCAATTTGTAAACATTTCTGCATGTTTTTGACTTGTTCTTTTATTCTCTTACCAGTATTTTTCACAGAGCATAAGTTTTAAATTTTGATGGAGTCCAGTTTATCAATTTGACCTTTTCTGGATCTTGCTTAGGTGTGCTCCTCCCCCAGCACAGTGGTAGGACATGCTTTCTAAGCATTCCTAAAAAATCTTAGCTTACGCCAAGGTCAGAAAGGTTTCTCCTTTATTTTCTTCTGGAAGCGTTATAGTTTACAGTTTGTGTTTAGGTCTGTGATCCATTTTAAGTTAATTTTTGTGTATAGCTTGAGGTATGGGTTGAAGTTCCTTTGCTTTTGTCGTGGGTGTCCAGTTGTTCTAATGCCACCTGTCATAGAGCCCATGCTTTCTCCCCTGGCTGGCCTTTGCAACTTTGCCAGAAACGAGCTGTGCATGTAGCTGTGGGTCTGTTTCCGGACTCCGTTCCTTCTGCTGCTCTCGTTGTCTGCATGCCGCCACGCTGTCTCCATTACTGTGACTTTATAAGGAGCCGTGTGTCCTCCAATGCCGGTTCTCTTTCTTTAAGTTGGTCATTCTAGTTTCCTTGCATTTCCATGTGAGTTTTAGAATCCATCTGCCAGTTTCTACAGAAATGTCCTGCTGGGAGTTTGGTTGGTTTTTTTTTGTGTGTAAATTAGTGTAAAGAGAATGATCATCTTAATAACACTGACTCCTCTGACCCGAGAACGTGGTGACCTCTCTATCCGTGTAGGCCTTTCGTGTTTCTCAGGGGTCGCTTGCAGTCAGCAGTGCACGGGTCTGACATACCTTCTGTCACATTGATCCGTGAGTTTTTCATAGCTTTGATGACATCATTTTAAAAATTCGGTTTATGATTGTTCATTGCTAGTATTTAGAAATACCACTGATTTTTGTATTTTGATCTTGCAGTCTACAATAATGGTTACCTCCTTTATTCTCGTAGCTCTTTTTGTAGATTCCATCAGATTTTCTACGTAGATGATCATGTCATCTGCAGAGAGAGATGATTTCATTCCTTCCTTTACAGTTTGGATGCCTTTTATTTTTCTTGCCTGATACCCTGGCTAGAACTTCCAGTACACTGTTGAGTGGAGTGGGGAGACAAGACGTCCTTGTCTTCTTCCTCATCTTAGAGGGACAGCATTCAGGTTTTCACCATGAAGTAGGATGTTAGCTGTTGGTTTAGATGCCCTGCATCAGGCTGAGGGAGTTCTGGCTATTCCTAGTTTGCTGAGAGGTTTTATCCAAAATGAACATTGGATTTTTTCTGTCTATTGAGATTATCACTTTTTTTCGTTTGTTAATATGATGGATTGCATTGGTGGATTTTCAAAAGTTACACCATTTCCTAGGAGAAACCCCCTTTAATCATGATGCATTCTCCTTCGTATATTTGATTAGAAGTTTTGCGTGTTTATTCATGAGGGATATTGATCTGCATTGTCCTTGTTTGCCTTTGTATTTGGGTAACGCTGGCCTGGTACAATGAGTTGAGAAGTATTCTCTTATTTTCAGTTTTTTGAAGACTTTGTGTAGAATTGGTATCATTTCTTCCTTTAATGTTTGGTAGGATTTACCACTGAAGCCATGTGGGACAGAGCTTCCTTTGTGGGAAGGGTTTTAACTACAAGTTTAATTTTTCCGTAGATACAGAGTTATTTCGGTTATCTGCTTCTTATTTAGCAAGCTTTAAGGAATTTACCCATTACATCATTGTCAAATTTATTGGCATGATGTTATTCATAATATTTTCCAATTACTCTTTTAATATCGGTAGAATCTGTAGTGAGGCCATCTCTCTCATTTCTTGTTTTTTAGTAGACTTTCAAAGGGGTCACTGGCTTCAAGATGACTGAGTCATGTTCTAGGCGGTGATGACGGCCTTAGTCCCTCCTGTTGGTCACTGTATCATTTGAAAGTTGGGCAGGGTAGATATTATTGTACCCCTCTAAAAGATGGGCAGACTGAGGTCCAGAGTGGGGCAGGCTTTTCTAAGGTTACACAGTCAGTTCATAGCACACGAGGGATTAGAATCCAGGATTCTCCCCACTGAGTTGTGCTGCTGGCGTCAGGGAGGCGGTGGCCCTAAGCAGGATGGAAGGAATACAAAGGTCGCGGTGCCTAGCCTGTCTCATGTTTTCCGGCTGGTCTCCCCGCCTCCGTCCTCTCTAGCTCTGGCTGTCCGTGTTCTGATCGGCAGCCCCAAGAGCTTTTAAAGCTGTGCCTCTGGTGCTGTCACTCCCGTAGCTCCCGCTTCTGAGTGCAGAACAAAGTCCCAGACACAGTTCCTGGGGTCCTTCCTGGTCGTGCCCCCGCCTGGCTCCAGCCTCCTTTCCACTTGCCCCTCAGGCTTCTGTTCCAACAGAGGGAAGGGTTAGGTGCAGGTAACAGGAAACTGACCCACAGTGGGTTCATCCAGTCTTGGTAGAGAGAGGACCCTTCTAGGATTGGCTTTATGGCTGAACAGTGTGTTTAAGGACCAGAGTCTTTTTATCCTTTACGCGTAGTGTTGGCGCTGTCATCTTTAGTGTTTCGAGATGGTGGCCATGGGTCTCTTTTTTACACCGTGATACACATGGCAGAAGGTGAGCCTTTCTGGGGTCCTCCTTTTCTCAGGGGAGGCATAGAAGGCTTACCTTCCCATTCTGCGCTCTCATCAGGGATAAAAAAATTCCCAGACGCCCCAGCCAACTTCTCTTTTGTCTTTTTGTCCTCACCTCCAGACTCATTCCTGGCAAAGCCCTGACTGGCTGGTGCTGCTCCCTTGGGACTGGGCACTTGGCCCCTTGAGTAAAGCTGGGTTCTTTTAACAAGGGGGGCTGGGGAATGATTGCTGCGGGGGGCAGCCCATAGGGTGTGCCTGGGAAGTTCGTTCTGTCCACATCCTGAGGGCTCTCCAACAGGCACATGCTGCTCTGCTGCCTTCTCCACCTAGCCGGCCCCTGCGGCGCAGCTCAGTGATGCTTCCCAGGCAGACTTTCCCGGCCTGGAGTTTCTCCCCACTCCTGCTCCCCCGCATCCTGGCATTTATTCTGTCAGCGGACAGTGCTGCATAGTGAACTGCTGTGGGCAGGACGGGTCTTTGCTCCTAGCGCCGTGCATGCTCAGAGAGTGTGCTCAGCCAGCGCTTGGTGGATGGGGCAGAACCGGCCCGAGTATGCCTGTCCTGTTGGGCAGTGCCATGTTGGCAGGAGGTGGGGGGGGGGGACGGAGTTTCCTGGGTTCTCCAGAACCCCTCCATCTCTTCCTTTGGATGACCCTTCCGCCCCTGGGCCCTCCCCTGTGGGGTCCTGTGCTTTGCAGCATGTCGCACACCTTCTCTGGGCCACTTCTCCTCTGCCTCGGGAAGTCAGCAGGGTCCACTCACAAGTAGGTTTTGTTGTCTTTTCTAACGTGCGACCTGAGTACATGGCGGGAACTTACGCTGGTTCAGGGGGGATACCCTGGCTGCGCCTCCCCCGAGGCTTCCCTGTGCAGCCCGGAGATGTGCTGTGCGTGTGCTCTTTCACTAGCGGCACGTGACACATTGCCCGACTGCCTGCCTTCAAACTGCAGTCCCTGTCATTGTGAGCGGCTCAGCTGGGTGGGCCGGCCCCACCTGCCCCTGATCTAGGGGCCAGTGTGCAGGCCCAGACGTTTAGAGGCCTGTGTGGCCGCTTTGCCTGGCCAGACCTGGCTGCCGTCACTTCCTCCTCGTTCTGTGCGCCAAACCCCTGCATGGCCTAAGCGAAGTCCGGGGGCGGGCTTCACGCTGCCCCTCTGCCAGAACGAACGGGGGTCCCAGGGCAAAGGGCAGGGCTGTGGGGAGGGTAGAGAATGAGACAAGGCCGTGTGGTCCCAACAACTCATGCCCAGGAGTCATAGCACGTAGATTTTCTGTAAAAACTGCACATGGCTGCATACCGGGCCTGTGTGCTACGTTTCCCACTCCACATCATGTCTCTGCATTCATTCACATCAGGACAGACGGGTCTGCCTTGCACTTTCCAAAGCCTGCCCCATTCCCTGTTGTCCCCGTGTCCCTGCCAGACAGGCCCTTGGGCTCTTGGGCCACGACAGCTGTGCTACAGCTACTGTTCTTGTGAGCGTCGTTCTGCAGGTACACATGTGTCCCAGAGTGGAACTGCTGGATCAGACACTGTCCATTTTAGACTCTGACCCATGTTTTCAGAAAGCTTTGTAGCCAAGAACGCTGAGGCTCAGAGAGGCTAAATGTTGTGCCCAGGGGCCACTCCCGGAGGCCTGCAGACTCAAGACAGAGCCACGTCTCCTGACTGTAATTCACGTGTCCCACCATGGCAGCCATGTAGACCTCCCACTGCAGAGGTGCAGGCAGCCCCAGGGAATGTCGTGAAGGGGAGACTGCTCCCTCAGCTGGGTGGTTGGGGTGGGCCTGTGGGAGGTTACAGAAGAGGAGCTCCCCAGGGCCCTGTCCCAGGGCAAAGGTTTCTGGGGTACAACCCCTTTGGACCTTCTCTTCCCTTGCTCTCTGTTAGATCCAAAAGATGGTCCGGTTTCATATCCCCAAAACCTCCGAGGCATGCCCCTGCCCATGCCACCGCTTTGGGGGCCGCCTCCCGATGCCTAGGGATCAGGCCGTGATGCCCTACTGGGTGCCTCAGGTCCTGAGGCCTCACAAGAAGGTAAGAGGGAGGCTCACGGCAGCGAGGCCCCAGAGGGACCCGGAGATGGGGTGGAGGGTGCTGGGTTCTTTCCCCACAGTGGCCTCCACTGGTGTCTGGGCTCTCCTGGAAGGCACAGTGAGTGCAGTGGAGTGTAGGAGGCGGGTGTGTGCAGGGGAGGGCCAGCTCGGTGTCCTGGGGGGGTGCTGGGAGGGTGGGCCGCACGGCTCTCTAAAGGGGGTCTCTCATCACTGCCCCCACCTTTAATGCCGTCTCTCCTGCCTCCTACTCCTTCCTCCTCTTCTGCACATCCCTCACCTTGCCTCAGCGCCCTCTCCAGCTCTCTGGGCATCCTGGCAGGCAGAGGGAGGAGCCGGGAAGGTCCATCGCTCTGAATTTCTGTCCTGGCTTTTCAGCTCTGTCTGGGCGCCTCCAGGGCTCTGGGTTCCAGGGCGGTGACTCCTGGGGTTGCTGGCCAGGTCCAGTCCTCCTCAGCCCCATGGCCCCTTCTCTCCCATGCTTTCTGGGTGTCCTGGGTGGTCGATAGAGGCTTTCTTTCTGCCTTCATCCACTTATCATTTGCTGGTTTTCTCTCATCAAGTAGCAAACTGTCCCCAGAATTAAGACTCAGAGGCCCTTTAAAAGGGGACCATGGCTTGCATTCTGAGCTGGCCACAGCCCTTTTCTGGTTTCCGGCCCAATCCCTGGGCCCACCCTTCTGGTAGACCACCAGGCTGGGCTGACACATCTGCCCCCATTCTTTTCTTTTAGGTGGTGAAAAGGCAGCAGAGTTGTAAAGGCATCCAAGGTAACCGAGCATATGTGTTTCATCCCCTCACTCCCCAAGGAAGGCGGGGTGTCATGGTGGGGATGGGGAGACTTCTCTCATCCCCAGGTATCTGTAAAACAGAGATGGGCATGTGACACACATACCCATCTTTTCTTGCCAGGCGTCGCTAGCCATCTACCATTTTTCCCCAGGGAACCTAGAGAAGCCTTACACTCTACCAGTCTCTCTGCCTTGGTTTTCAAGATGAAGCCAATTTGCAGCCTGGAGTTAGATGGTATCTAAAGTATATTTTCTTTTAGGCTCTAATCTTCCATAGTTTGTGACATTGTGTGTGTGTGTTCTGGCGTATACATACACACATACGCTTATGATCTAGTAAGTGTATTTACTAGTGATACGGTACCTATGCCTACATTTACATATGCAGGACACAATGTATGTTTGTGATGTATTTAGGTATGCACTCATTTTGTGGTACATTTATACATTTATGTATTTGAGAGCTAGTATGCACACGTCCAGGTATTTCTGGCAGACGTGGTCCATACCACGGATACGTATGTTCATGATGCGGTATGTATCTGCAACAAAGCGTGTTTGTGGATTTATGTATCTGTGAGCCGGTATATACTTATGCACTCACGTCAGCCCTTGAGGAGGTGGCATCTCCATCCCCACCTTTATTTTCTTTGTCTCTAAAACAAATGGGTTGGATTGCTCTTGAAGGCCTTGTCCGGCACCGATGGCCAACATGTATGCTTCCTCTGCATTGCACGCGAGCAAAGGAGTGGACATGCTGGGTGGTTCGCATCAGGTCCTCCCCTTGCCCAGCCGTTCCCGTGCTGTGCGTGGTGAGCAGCCCTTGCTGGAATCTGTGAAGGAGGGAATGGATGGATGCCAGGCTGGGGCTTGGTTCTTGTGATGGGCGAGCAGTTGAGCGGCCTGCCCAGAACCCAGGAGCATAGGGCCGGGTGGGAGAGTGCCCAGGAAATGAGTGGCCACCAGCCAGCATGCCCACCTCTTAATGCTGCAAAAATACTATTTTCCCTGATAATAAGAGTTACACAATTAGGAGCAGCACAGATGGACACAGCCTTTGTGGGGGCGGTTTAGAGGCATCTATCAAATTATTTTTTATTGAGATATAATTGACATAGAACATTATATTAGTTTCAGGAGTATGTGTAACGGTTTGATACTTATATTTTTGTGAAATGACCGATACAGTAAGTCTAGTTAACATCTCTCACCTCATATAGTTAACAAACTTTTTTTCTTGTGATGAGAACTTTTAAGATCGACTCTCTTAGCAACTTTCAAATATACAATACAGTGTTATTAACTATGGTCGTGCTGTACGTTAGAGCCCAAGGACTTATTTATTTTATAAGTAGAAGTTTGTACCTTTTGACCACTTCACCCATTTCTCCCATCTGTCAACTTTTGTAATACGCGTCATCTTTACTCCAGCAAGCCCATGTCCAGGTAATGTCTGGTAGACACTCCCACATGCGTGCCTGTCTGCAGCAGCAGTGTCCTTGGCAAGGTGTCCGAAGCAGCTGAACTGTCTCCCAGTGGGAGGATGGACATGCGTGAGGATGTATTTGTAATGTGGCACCTGCCATGTAGAGCACGCAGCCCTTAGGGACGACGGGAGGGAGCCCCAGACACACTGCAGCGAAGAAAAACAAGTTGCTGCAGGCCGTGCAGCTGGACCCCATTCCTGTGGCTCTGAAAAACTGAAGTCCTGTGTGGGTGTGGATGCGGGTTGGTGGTGTGTGTCTGGGCTGACCGAATAGGTGACCTGTGGGGGTGGGGAAGACAGGAGCTCAGGAACTCAAAGAGCACGACTGGGGGCCGTATAATCAACAAAACAGAAAGCAGCATGTTGGCTCCAGTTTGGGGGAGAAGAGCCAGAAATCCCTTTAAGAAAGAAACCACAGTAGGAGGATAAGAACAGTTGGAGAAACTGCTCTTTTAACTGTGTAATCATACATTTGTGGGTTATTTTTATTGGTTGTTTTTGGCTTTGAATCCTCTGCATCTTTAGGAAAAGCTAAAAGCTCGGCTTATTGTTGAATCCTATGCATCAATTTGATACATGTTCAAAAGCTAGTATTAACTTTTCTCCAGTCCTTGTTTAATAGTGCAGGCAATTTATACAAACAACGAGTCAAGCCTTAACCCATTCAGGCCCGAAGATGTTCCCAGGACAGGACTGAGAGCCCGGGTCTCACTGGTACCAGCTCCCCTTGAACTTTGTGTAGAGTGATTTAAAAGTATGATTTAAAAAAAGTTATTTAAAAATATTTCCCTTAGCCTCAAATCCAGATTATTTCCGTTTTAAAGAGAAAAATCTGTATTTTTCATCTTGTATTTTCTTTGTAAAGAGGGGGCTCATCTGCTTTTCTTCCCTATGCTTTTGCAGTAGGATTGTTTAATAAAGAAAATATTGTGTTCTATATTAACCATGCTTTTACACGTTAGTATAATTAGAGTAGTAATGTAGCATATAATATGCCAAATGGAGTATGCGTGTGGTATATGTAATATATAAATATAGTGTAATTTGTAGTCGTAGCATGCTCTAATATAAATAAGTGTAATATAAATAAGATGTGATGTCGGAAGGGTCCCATGTGGACCAAAGCAGATCTCAAAAGCTAGCAACTGGAGTCCCATTTGTGGTTGTGGTTTTTTCAGATACTCCCATAAATCCCATGTTTCCATCACTAAGTTCTACTCATTATCAACTTCTTGCCAGTCTGGTTTCATCTGAGCTTCACCCACTTGTTCCCCCCCCTTGGGAAAAAAACCCAAAAAATTAATGGGAGGCACATCCCAGCTAAATTCTATGTTTTTTCATCCCTAACTAGCTCATCATGTGGCTATAAGGGATAAAGATGCTGTCATGAGCCCCCAGTCAGCCCAGAAATAAGTAGACAGCAGTGTTCTCTTCATCTCCATGGGTGTCGGTCAGCGTCCGCACTCTCGGGGCCGTGACCAGCCTTGCCGGGACACCTGGCATCCTTGCCCTGGGTTCTGGAGGGTTCTCCCCTCTGTGGTGGGCACATGCGGCACTCTGCCCCCACTCTGCCCGGGGCCTGACTCGCTTTCTCGCCTAGAACCCGCCCTGGACTTGCGCTCCTGGTACAACCGCTGGCGGATCTGCTGTGACGGGCGCCTCCTCCTCAAGTGGCAGCAGCTCCAGGCCCTTCACCAGCATGAGCCACTGGCCCCAGGGAGGGGAGTGAGCCCCCCGGCCCCCCTCCTGCCCTTCAGCCTCCTGACCCTCCTGCAGGCGGTCCTGAGGGTCGTGGTGGCCATTCGGTGAGCAGGCACAGGGCGGGGGCAGTGGGGGCCCTGGGCCCATCTCACTCCCCGGCCTTTTGGGTCAGGGGCTGGGGGTTTAGTTGAATCCAGGATGGGGGAGAAGTTGGCTGTGGCTGAAGAAAGGGTAAGGAATGGCTGCAGCGGGATCACCATGGTGCTGTTCTCACCGTCCAGAGTTAGTTGCTCACACCCTACGTGGGGATCTTACTCCAGCACACACTTAACGGACAAGCAGTCCAGGCACATCAGAGCTGACGGTGGGGCACTGGGCATCTTGGGGCAGCCTGCCTTTCTTCACCTCGTCCCCGTGGCTGCCACTGGTTCCAGTTTGCACACATTTCCGTCACGTCGAGGTTGAAGGTGGCTGTTAGAGACCGCTTGCCCAGCCACCCCGCTGGGGAGTAAGCACAGCTTCCGGCCTGGGGACCTGCGGCCTCTCCCCCCCGGCCTGGTCCCAGCCATCGAGGCTCCATTTTGGAAGGCCTTTGCCCCAGCCTCGACCCCACCAGCCTCACTCAGGCCTTGTCACTTAGATCCCCACCTAGGCCCTCCTCCAGGGTGTCCCTCCCAACCCCCCGCCTGGGGACAGGCAGGACTGCTTCCTTTGGTCTCGTACTCAGGCTCTTTGATCACAGCTGTGTGCAAGGACATGCAGATACACAAATGCATGTGGATAGAAGATGTGCAAAACTGTATCAGCAGATCAAATTTATATATATTGATTTGTTTGCTTCTTAATCGTCCGTCTTCCTGTAATTGTAAGAGGAATGTACTAGAAAGTGTCCAGTATCTGAAAATGGTTGTTGGTGTCTTCTGTCCAGTGTCCTCGTTGGTGTTGTTCACAGCAGGGGGTTAGCTCTGTCTTTGTCTCTGGTCCTGGCTGGAAGCAGAAGGCCTGCCCCCCTGCTGGTCTGCTCTCCTGGTGTTGGGCACTGGTATTTCCTCTAACCCTGTGATTACAAACGATGCCACAGGGCGCATGCCACAGGGCGAGTGCCCCTGTGGACCTGCAGCCTCTCTGGGGCATGTGCTCTTGGGCAGGGGGCCGGTGGCTCTGGGTGATCTGTGAGCGTGAGTAGGCTCATGAAACCGTGAGATTGTTTCTTCTTTGCTTTGCGTGAAGATTCATCTTTTCTTTGTGTGTGTTTGCCAACTTGACCATCACAGTGAGTTGGACTCCCTGGTGCCCACTCTGGGATGCGTAAGAAGCAGCTCGGCTGTAGATGGTACATGAGGTAGATGGTCAGGGTAGGCCAAAGGGAAGGTGCTAATGACCGTGGAGGAGGTGTTTGCCTCAGAGCCAGGCTCTTGGGCCGAGGTACAGGTGCCAGCTAGATGTCCAGGGGAACTCTCTTGTCTGCGGGGTGCTCTGTGAGATCCCCCAAACTGTTTGACCAGCTTCTCTCGGGAGAAGCTGCCAGCTGCCTGTGGGCTGGCCTGGCAGAGATTTGCTAGAACTGTGAAGGCCTCCGGAGGGGAGGTGAGCTTGAGACTTCCCCAGCAGGGACCCTTGAAGAGTTGTGACAGTCAAACGGGCCTTCTCGATGGGGCCCACTGCAGCCACATCGGGTCCCTTTCACAGCTGCACAAGGCGGGGACTCTCCTTCCCGCCCCGAGGGGGAGAGTGGGCTCTGGGGGCCGAGTGCCTCATCCGACGACCCACGGCTGGAAGTGAGCCAGCTACGACACACCCTGGCGTCGCCTCCCTGTACCCTTTCCTGCCTGGGCTCCTCGGGGACTCAGATGGCGTCCTCCTCCACTGTGGGGGTCCCCCCGCCTTCCAGCCCAGGGAGGCTCCCTACCAGGTCCTGCCAGGGCGGCATGGGCTCAGTGTGGGGCACAGTTCCAAGTAACTGCATTTCTCTTTGCTTTCCAGCCACTTGTTTTGGGTTTGAAGTTGGAGTCTTCAGCCACTGCCGAGAACATCAACGAAAATGTCAGTCATAATCGAGGTCTTTAACGAAAGCCGTCAAGTCAGGAGGAGTCTGTGATAAGCCACCATTTTCTCAGGTCCTATAACTCACACCGGGGTTGGGTCTAAGTTCTTTCTCATCAGGCAGTGCACCGTTGTGCTGTTGCTGCTGTGGATGCGGGTGAGACTCTGGCGAATGCGGCCAATAAATGTTATTTATGAAACTCCCGAGTGGCGCCTGATTGAATGGTGACACTGGTTACGCTTTGTGGAGGGGGCGCGTTCTCCAGCCCGGCGTCCCTGAGGGAGGGGGGCCGCCTCGGTGCCTCTCTTCCCTCTGCCCGGGACAGTGGGCCCACCGGTGACCGGCCGGAGGTGCTGTGGGCACCTGTGTCAGGCGGCTCGCACTTCAGTGAGTTGCATAAAATTAGGGCAGTTGAGGTTTTTTAAACTGAGATGTCATTCACATCATAAAATTCACCTTTTTACAGCATATGATTCAGTGGATTTTGGTGTATTTATATGGTTGTGCAGCCCTCCCCCTGCTGTCTCATTCCAGACCCGTGTGGTCACCCCAAAAAAGAAACCGATCCTGCATCACTCCTTCCCTTCTTGCCCGGCCTCTGGCAGCCACCCACCTGCTTTCTGACTTTTCCTGTGCGTGCAGTCCTATGGCATGTGGGTCTGCTCTGTCTGGCGCCTCTCAGTGCATGTGTAGCCCACATGAGCGCGGCATTCCTTTTTATGTGGGTAACCGGGGCTGCTGGGCCTTTGGGTTGTTTCCGCCTGTCGGCTCACCATCACTCATGCTGCTTTTGTGTAGACCTGTTTGCGTTCTTCTTGGGTCTGCACCTGGGAATGCTGGGGCTTGAGGTAACTCCGTTCTCCACAGTGGAAAACTGCCCCATTTTATATTCACATCCATGCCAGCCAGGCAGACCAGTTTGGGTTTCTCCACATCCTTGCTGACACTTGCTGTTAGCCTTGTTTGGATGATAGCCGTCCTTGTGGGAGTGGAGCAGTGTCTCATCATGGTTTTGATCTGCGTTTCCCTGATGACTAGTGACATTGAGTGTCCTTCCGCATGCTCATCGGCCATTTGTGTGTCTTCTTTGGAGAGATGTTTGTTCAGACTCATTGCGTGTGTTTTAGTTGGATCATCCATTTCTTTCATTGTTGTTGAGTTTGTGTTCTGGCTGTGTTCTGGATGGTAGGTCCTTATCAGATGTATCATTTGCAAGTATTTTTCCCTGCAGGTTGCCTTTTCCCTCTCTTGATGATGACCTTTGAAGTACAGAAGTTTTTAAATTTCCATGAAATCCAGTTTTCTATTTTTTCTTAGGTTGTTTTTTCTTAGGTCAGATGGTCATTTCTCAGGAACCATTTCCTAATCCAGTGTCACAAAGATTTACCTATGTTTTCTCTCTTGCTCTTTTTTTTTTAGATTTTATTTATTTGTCAGAGAGAGCACAAGCAAGGGGGAGCAGCAGGCAGAGGGAGAGGGAGAAGCAGACTCCCCACTGAGCAGGGAGCCCGATGCGGGGCTCGATCCCAGAACCCTGGGATCATGACCTGAGCTGAAGGCAGTCACCCAACCGACTGAACCACCCAGGTGCCCCTACCTATGTTTTCTCATAAGAGATTTATAGTTTACCTCATACATTTGGGGCTTTGATCTATTTTGAGTGAGTTTTGTAACTTTTATATATGGTGTGAGGTACATGCATTTGATGTTCTTTTGCATGTGGATATCCAGTTGTTCCACATAACATTCTTGAAATGATCAAATTATAGAAATGGAGAACAGACTCGTGGCTGCCAGGGGCTCGGGGGTGTGTGGGGGGTGGGAAGGAAGTAGGTGCCATCATCCAAGGACAACATGAGGCATTCTGTGGTGATGGAAACATCTTGTATCTTGACTTTATTGATATTCTGGTTGTGAGATTATGCTACAGTTTTGCAAGATGTTACCAATTGGGGCAAACTGGATGAGGATAACGGGATTTTTCTGTATTATTTCTTGTAAGTCATTGTGAATCCACGATGATCTCAAAATAAAAGTTTAATTAAAGTAGCACAGTTCGCTTTGGAAGATTTTGAGAATACAGAAGAGTACAGAGGAGAAAGTAGAAACCACTGAACCTTCCCCCACCCCCACCCCCGACCCCGACCCCGACCCCGACCCCGACCCCGACCCCGAGTTGACCTCTGTTGCTACCCTGGCAGGAAGGAATGGACGGATTCCCACAGGAACCAGACTTGGGGGTAGGGAATGTGTGAACTGGGGTGGCCACCTTAGAGACGGGAAGAAGACAGAGGTGGGGATCTAGGCTTTGGAGGGCTGAGGATGACGAGGCTGCCATTGGGCCAGGGGCTGGCCCCGTGGGGCATTTGAGTGGGTGGTCCTGGAGGGCCTCCAGGCTTCCCTTGGGGGCATAGTGGTGTTCTCCTAGGGCCCATCTCCACTGGCCTAAGGGTGACACAGCATTGTTCATTCACTCAGCAAATATTTATCGGTGCGTACTGTGTCAGGCATTGGCAGGGGTGAGCGTAAGACGTGCCCCTGGGCTGATGGGATACTGTAATATGGGGACAGTTGCGTAGAGAGTGAAGTACACATGAGCGTGGGGCTGGGAGGGCAGAGGGTGCTCTTGACATCCTGTTCACATTCATTCCCATGTTGCCCCACGGACCCGCAGTTCCTGACTGGTGTTCTCTGGCTGGGGGAGCCAGTGCAGGCACAGACTGCATGTGCTAGGGGGTGACGTCCCCGGGGGGACGCCCTCAGCCAGTTGTGGCTGGGAGCTGTGGTTAAACAGCCAGCCTCCTCCCTGGATGGGACAGCTCTGAGCTGTGTTCTGTACTGTCTCCTGGAGCTCCTTAGCAGGACTGAACCCCACTGCCCTCTGTGCTCACCTTGGTGATGCCCCTTGTCCTGGCTGCTCACCTTCCCAGGCTCACTTCCCCATTCCTTCACAGGCCTCCCTGGATCACCTCTCAATAAAGCACTTGCAGTTAATCCTGGCCTCAGGCTCTGCTTTTCCCGGGGAAACTAATATAAGACAAGGCCTGTGGACCTGTCTTGAGGTCAGGGTAGGTTCCTGGGGGAAGGCGAGTCCTGTTGTCCTGGTGACGAAGGCTGACGACAGTGTGCAGCCGAGGTGCGCAATGTGAGGGCCTGCCCAGGACAGTCCGGAGCATTCTGTCTACATAGGAAGCTTATGCCTAGGAGGGGCAATGACAGGAGGTGGAGTAGGGACCAGACTGCCGGAGGCCTTGGTGGTTTTTTAAAGATCACAGCGGTCACACTGTGTTTGGGAAAAGCACCGTGGCTGAAGCAAGTTGAATGGAGGCCTGCCTGGAGGCTGCAGCAGAGACGCTGGGATGGTGGCAGCGCTTTTGCTCCAGGTGGAGGGTATGTGACCGCTTTGTTCCGAAATCCCCAGACACATTCCCGGGATGACACGCTCCTCTGCGGTGGACTGGCCCAGCCCCCGCACTCCTGCCTGTGTGTGTGTTGTCCTGAAGCTTGACAGGAGGAGCCACGAGAGGGCACTAAGAGCCTCTTGTCTGCAAACCGCTTAGAGAGGCTGGAGGAGCTAGGGAGGTCAGGAGGGGTGGGCCCAGCCTTGTGGGGCCCTCCCTTGACCTGCAGCCAGCCTCCCCTCCTGATTGCTTTCTCCAGGACAGGCCCTGAAATCTGCGACCTTCCAGGCAGAATGTGTTCCAAGGAGTTTAAGGAGTTTTGAGAAGGATGCTCCTATGGCCCTTGGCGCCTCACAGTCAGGGAGCCCAGAGAAACTGCTCCCTCTGCCTCCCCCTCTCCCCTAGCCCCCCCTCTGCTGCCTGCCCCCTCCCTAATGCCCCCCCATCCCCTCCCCGCTGCCTCCCCCCTCCCTCCCGGCCCCCTCCCACCCCTCCCTCACCTCCCTACCACCCAGCTCGTTCTCTCTCCTCCTCTTCTCTTCCATCTGTGTCTCATACCACTCACTGAGCAGTTACCATGCAGCCCAGCTCTGGCTAGTAGAACTTTCTGCAGTGATAGCACGTTCCAGATCTGCACTGTTCAGTGCAGCAGCCCACAAACCACATGTGGCTATTGAACACTTGAGGTATGGTCACTGCAACTGAATTGTAGTTTAATTTAATTCACTTTAAATAGCCATGTGTGCCTAGCGGCTGGCAATGTGAACAGCAAAGATGTGGCCCTTTGACCTGTCCTCAGGCTTCATGGCCTTCTAGAATGTTACTGAGCCTGGTTACAGCGTTTACTGTAGATATGCGGGTCTGCCTCTCACCTTCCTAAATCTTGTTACTGCTCTGAGGGTAAGGGCAGCAGGCTCCCCGGAGCCCCATTTCCACCTCAGGTGCTTGGTATCTCCCAGGCATGCTGAAGGCTCGTGATGGGCTGCCAGGTGGAGCGAGCACTCACCCCTGGCACAGGTGTACAGACCCAGACCCTGAGAGAGAGGTGAGCTGCTGCCCTGCCCAGGCCTCACGGAGCCAGGCCAGCTCCCAGGGGCCTCCGTGGCCTGGAGGCTGTTCCAGACGGGAATGGTGTCTCTGGGTTTTTGGGGAGAAGCCTGTCTGCTGTCTACCTGGAGACCAAGGACACCAAGCCGTCAGAGAATCCGTCCTTTGAAAAAAATCATGCTGGGGAATGTGGCCAAGCCACTGCCGTGAATGAAAGCTGCCACATCCAAGTGACAATGAAACTGCAGAGCACCTCAACGTTTATCCAGAGGGACATCTCCACCGCCCCGTGCCCCCCCAGGCTCTGGCCTGTGTCCTCATCCCTGTCCCAGGCCTCGGTCCCAGCCTGGTGATGGGCGATGGGGGACAACATGCCTTCCAGTACTGTAGGGGTGCGTGTAGAGTGGGGGGAGCCAGGGGACAATGGGACGTGCCTAGGGCAAGGTCTCAGGAGGCAGGGACACTGAAATGGAGGACAGAAGGATGCAGCAAGCAGGGCAGAATGAGCAGAAGGAAAAACAATTCCTGGGAAAATGTCTTGCTCTTTAGAATGCAAATGAAGTCCCCAAACTATTGATGAACATTGGATTTCTAAGATGTGAAAGGATCCCACAAGAGAATGGCAACCTGAGGGAAATCCCCTGAATTCCCTTTCCAGAAAGGTCCTTTACAGCCAACTGAGAGCTGTTCCTTTGCTGTAAACCTGTTTCTCCTGGCTTCCGGAACAATGGTCAGCATCTTCCTGCTGGAAGCGCTTGCTGCGGTTGATGAGTTTCTCCTAGCCCTGGATGGAGCAGAACCTACGGGTTGTTTCGGGGGTGGGATGACTGCTTTCCCATCCAGTGAGTACGTGGCTGGTCCCTCATGAGGATGGTGGCCCCAGCTGTCAGCTTGCCCCCAGCGGACGGCCGCATGGAGCAGCCGGGAGCTCTGGGCCGAGCAGCTTAGCCAGGCGATCCCAGAGGGTGATGGTGCCGTAGCGCTCCCCAGCCGGGAACGGCAGCGTTCTGAAGGGAGCCGTTGTCCTGGTTCTCTCTTCAGCTGCAGAGTCCCCTTGACAGGTGGCCACGGCGGGGGGTAGTGTTCGGGCTTTGGAAAACACCGACTGGGGAACTCACATCCAGACTGTGGAGGGTTCCTTTGCAGGGCGAGTGTTTCTGGTTGAGGGTGGTTGTGTTTTTTCCCCAAAGAACTCAGCAACATATCTACTTCCTTATTCATTTCTTACTCAGTAGCCGTCTCCCCTTCAAGTGTCCGAGAGAAGGACTTGGACGTCTTTGGGGGCCAGTGTTCTACTGACTGCAGCTCCCTTGAAGTCTTTTTTTTTATTTAAGATTTTATTCATTTATTTGACAGAGAGAGACACAGCGAGAGAGGGAACACAAGCAGGGGGAGTGGGAGAGGGAGAAGCAAGCTTCCCCGCCGAGCAGGGAGCACGACATGGGGCTTGATCCCAGGACCCTGGTATCATGACCTGAGCCGAAGGCAGATGCTTAACGACTGAGCCACCCAGGTGCCCCCCCCTTGAAGCCTTGAATAGCATATTAGTATGCGTGGATCCGGAAGGTTCTTACACTCCAAGGCAGGCTCTCATCTGTGGCTGTACCTCTGATGGGGGAGGCTAGGGGTGCAGACTTCTTCTGCGCGGCCATGCCCCTCTGCTTTACGCTCGGCTCTGGGACTGCAGAGACGTGAGTGTGACTGTTGGGGACGACTTGCCGTGTCATCAGCCTATTTTACAGATGGGGCAGCTGAGCCTCGGAGAGGCTGGTAAGAGGCAGAGCCACGATTCAGTGACTGAGCTGCACCACCCCCCATTTGTGTCATGTGCAACAACCTGCTGGGTGAGATCCGACTCACGTGAGAAATGTCTAGCTCAGAGAGGTGTAGTAACTTGTTCTGGGCCCCACAGCTGTAAGTGGCAGAGCTGGGATTCAAAACTGCGTTTTCTGACCCCGGTTCCCCTAACATAGCCACGTGGGTCCTAGTTCCCGGAAGTCCCTATGTGTGAACTTTGCTGCTAGTATTAACTTGTTTCCCACAGCCTGGCCATCTAAGGGCACTGTGCTGGGCTCTTGCCGGACAGCTGTGAGGGATCTCCACTCGTACAGCCCTGGCCTGGGGCGTGTCTCCATTGTAGGACTCAGGGCGTGCTGCAGGCACCTGATAATGCTTGCTGGGATCATCCCTCTCTACCAGCTGGACCAGGTTTACCAAGTCAGCACCTTGTATGCCTGGTGCTTAACACAGAGCTTGGCATACCCGAGGTACCCCGTAGCTGTCGTGTTGGATGAATGAGTAAGTTCATGAATTACAGAGCTCCAGCTATGCACCAGGACACATCACACTCTTGTCTGGAAATGACCTGCTGATGGGGCCAGGTGCCCAAGAGCCGGGTGCTTGTGTGGCCTTGGGAGGTCAGCTTGCATCTGAAGGACTGGGGAAGGGTCTTATGGGGGCCTGGTGTCCTGCCTGCCCACATAACCCCACCCTGCACCTGCTCCAGCCTCCTGTCTGGCTTCCTGGGACCTATGGGCCCACCTGGGATTGCCTGGGAGAAGGTGAGAGCCCTAGTGGCTCTGCCAGGCTGCTGTGGCTGGGTGGAGCCCCCGCTGTCTGCCCAGCCCAGCCCTAGTCCTGGGTGGGCTCCCTGCCCAGCTCCACCCTCAGGGAGCTCTCTGGTTACCCCGGTGCTGAGACCTAGGGGCTGGCAGGGGCTGTGGGGACACCTAGTCCAGCCACCTCATTCATAGGTAGGGATGCTGAGACCCAGAGAGGGTAGTGCCATGTCCAAAGCCACGCCGCAAGCTGGTGGCAGACGCAGGACTTGAACTTCGCTCTCTCGCATCCCATTCAGGTCACCTCCCTCTCAAGAATCTCCCCGCTTCCAGGTGTCTCCAATTCACTTCTCCTCTAGGGGAGCTCCCTGGGGGACATAGTCCCCCAGATCCACTGGGTTTTGTTTCACGTGGGGTCGGTCCTGTGGCTGGGGCCCTGTGGCCACACGGAAGCCACGTGGGCCCTTGAGGAGAGAGCTTGGCCATCAGTGAGGTGTGTCGGCCACGGTTGGGGCTCAGGGTCCTCCTGGGTTTTCCTGCTGTCCTGGCAGCTCTCGCTTGGTGCACAGTGGGTGCTCCATAAGCCCTTGGCGCACAGTAGGTGCTCCATAAGCCCTTGTTGATTTGGGGGAGCCACTGTTTTTTCTGCTGGATGCCCCACTGGGGGGTCTGGGGGCCACAGGAGTGATGGGGGAACTGCCTGCTTTCACTTTGGCCATTTCCAAGAGAGCAGCCCTGTTTGAGGGCACCATTTTTATGTTAAAACAACAAACCTCAGGGTTGATCCATGAGCAATGGAAGGTGGTGGCATTCTGGAGGAGGCGAAGTCTGGCATTCCAGAGTTTGGGGAATTTCGTTGTCTCAGCACCAGCCGAGCAAGTGTATCCTTTCCAGACATCCCACATTTGAAGGGGGGAAATTCCAGAAATTGCAGCACACACGCTCCCTGTTCCCAGGTAGGGAGCAGGGGGTGGGCTGGGAGCCAGAGGCCTCCTCTGAGCTGCCTGGGTTTGCCCCTCACTTGCCGAAAGCGTGGGCTTTGTGGGGGGTCGAGGTATTTGAGCTCCTCCGGGGTGCCTTGCCAGGTTGGGCAGGTTGTCTCTAGGGTGCAAATCCTATCCTCTGACCTGTGTGTGCTTCACTGGCTGACCCCTCCTCCCACTCCCAGCAAGCACGCTCCCTCCCTCCTCTCTCTCCCTCCCACCCTTCCCTCTCTCCTTCCCTTCCTCCCTTCCTCTCTCCTTTCTTCCTTCGAGAAACCATTTTATGTATAAAAACAGGCATAGGAGTCTGAAAATGTATCAAAAGTGAGGATTTTTTAAACATAAACACAGTGCCTCATTGCTGTTTTTTGTTGTGTTTCCTGATCTAGAAGCCTAACAGATTGAGGTATATTATTTTTTGCAAGATTGCTTCCGAGGCCAGGCTGTGTGCTCCCTGTGGCATCGTGTCAGGAGACTCCTGGTGCTCGTGGTCCCACTCGTCACATGCTACGACTGGTCGACCAGGAAGCCCAGAGGGGCCAGCCTGATGCAGCAAAGCCCCACCTGGGAGCTTTAGCATCCCTTGACAATCAAGGACTAGATCTGTTATTTCATCAGGGGAGGAGTTTGCTATATATGGGTTTAGAAATTATTAACTTACATACACTTTTGTCCCTGGGACCTCAGTTAATGCTTACAATTCTCACATTTAATTATTGAAAGCTAAGATTATTGTTATCCTCTTTTTTGCAGAAAAGGAAACTGGTCCCCAGAGAGGTTCTGTTGTGACTGCACAGGGTCACACATGGCCACATGGGTCAGAAGTGGCCCCATGGGACCACCTGGGACCAGGATCTGCTCCAGGGCCTTGTTTTGTCTCATTTCATTTCTTTCTTTTTTTAAACAACTTTTTTTTAAATTAATTTTTTAAATTTGTTTTTCGGACTTTTTTTTTAAATTTAAATTCAAGTTGGTTAACATGTATATTATTAATTTCAGAGGTAGAATATAGTGCTTCATCAGTTGCATATAACACCCAGTGCTCATTACATCGTACGTGCCCCCCTTAATACCCATCACCCAGTTACCCCACCTCCCCTCCAGCAACCCTCAGTTTCTTCTCTAGAGTTAAGAGTGTCTTATGGTTTGTCTCCCTCTCCGTTTTGTCTTACTTGATTTTTCCTTCTCTTCCCCTATGTTCATCTGTTTTGTTTCTCAGATTCCACGTATGAGTGAAATCCTATGGTATTTGTCTTGTTTTGACTGACTTATTTCACTTATTAATGCTGACACTGCGTTGCCTGTATCTTGCTTCCCTCTTGCCAGAAGTTTTCCAGATAGCAGTTCTTGCCCGCATGGGTTCCATGGAACTCTCAGCATGTTTGGTGCTCTGGGAGGGTTCCACTGTCAGATCCACTGGGGACTGTGCCTGTGTGCCTGTGTCTGAACGGAGCTGTGCACGCAGGCTTGTAGGAGTGTTGCTTGTGCTTGTGAGTCATGTAGCATCCAGCAAGAGACGTGTTCCCCACTCTGCGCGGCGTGCAGCGCACTCTCTATGGACACAGGTGTCGCAGCTCTTTCTAAGAGTGCTGTGTGGGTGTGAACCAACAGCTGTGTTTGAGTTTGTCTCTTCCCCACACCTGCACTGGGTATGATTCCGCTTGTGAATATTTGCCAGCCTGGGAGATAAAAATGCTGTTGCTGTGTCATTTAATTAGCATTATTTAATTAAGATGTACACAGTTCTTCACACATTTGCTGGGAGGTGCACTGCCTCTGCTAAGAATGGTCTGTCCACAACCTTCACCTGTCCCTTCCTCTGTCTCATATGGGTCTGTCTGAGGACAGCTGACAGGCCAGCCCACATACTGAAAAACAGAGCAAAAGGGCAGTGTTATCTTTAACAGGAATGTCCTTGGACGCCAGTGTCCTGTAAGAGCATGTTTCTGTTACGGGGCATGAAATGGTGGGGACTGAGGTCATGGTCATGGGCAAATAGACTCTGTCGGTGCTAGGAAGGTGAAGCAGAGTAGAGGGATCGGTGCTGATGGGGGAGGGTGGGGCTTCTCTGAAGAGGGGCCTCTACAGAGGATGGAATGGAGAGTCTGGGGGAGAGATTGCTGGGCAGAGGGTGGCAGGTGCAAAGGTCCTGGGGGTGGACATGTTGTGAGTATGCAGAATAGCAGGAGCCCATTGTGGCTAGGGTGGAGAGAGGAGTGGTCAGGCCTGGAGGTCAGCTCGGGCTTGGCACCATGGGAAGGTCTTCGGCTTTTTTTCTGACTTGCGGAACCCCTTGCAAGTCCCTGAAGAGTCGCTGATCAGGCTTGGATTCTAACATGCTCCCTCTGGTGGCTGTGCTGAGAATTGGCCATAGAGGGCTGCCTGGAGGTGCTCTGCCACCCAAGAATGAAACTGGAAGGATGCTGAGGTCTGGGTCTATCTTGAGGATGACGACAACAGGATTTGCTGATGGATTGGCTGGGGGTGGGAGAGCAGGAGAGGAGGCACCTGGAAACTGACAGAGGATGCTGTCATGTACTGAGCCAGGGAAGCAGGGGAAGGAGCAGGTGCGGTGGTGGGCACTGCCGAGCAGCCACATGGAGAGGCGGGTGTGGCTGTTAGAACTGTGTCTGCATGGAAGGGACATGTACATCCGAGTAACCAGCTGGCCCGTTTTAGAGCCCTGGGAGTGGAGAAGACAGGACTGAGGTGGGGGGTCAGCCGTTGCGGGTCCTGCTGCCTGCACGCACATGCTCCAGGCCATCTAGGACACCCGGAGTTCTGGATCACAGAATTACAGAACACACACTATGCAGAAAGACTCATTGTCCTGGAGATGGAAGACCATGACCTGGTCACTTGACTGACCAGGTGACTGAACATGTGCCATAGCAATAGAAGTAGGTCTGGTGTCACATAGACCCGGCTGACTCAGCTTTACAGCCTACTGGTTGTGTGTCCTTGGGTTGATTATGTCACCTCCTTGAGCCTTGTTCTCCACATCTGAGAAATGGGGATGATGATATTACTTTGCAAGGGCCTGGCAGGCAGAGAGCACTCAGTAACTAGTGACCCCTCCTCCTTTCTCCAGTTCCCCCCTTCCTCTCCCCTTCTTCCTTCCCTTTTTCCTCTCTTCTTCTCCTCCTCTCCCATTTCCTTCTTCCCTGTCTTTCTTCCTCCTGCCCGCCTCTTACCACCCTCCTCTCCTCCCACCTACATCTCCAGGTCATCTTTCTGCCATCAGTGATGATGTACTAGATGTGCGCTCCACAGCCCAGGATCCCACAGTCTGGGTTCTCCTGGTGCAGAATGGGAAGACCCTCTCTATGCTGAGTTGCCAGGGCACTTGTATTCTTGATGGTGGGGTTGCCTTCTCTGCCTGCCCCTGGTGCTCAGGGCTTGCCTTTCATTTGCACTGCTTGTTGGGGTCTGGAAAGGGCTGCTCCTGGGGTTTGAGAGTGCCTGGTGTCAGTGGAGGAATGATGTGCAGTCAGTCTCCTCTGTCCTGAGCCCCCTTCCCAGGGTGCATCCTCCCCTTGGTGGAGCAAGCAGCTCTTATTGGTGTGGTCCACGGTAGCTCCAAGGAGTTAGACACCAGCTGTCAGCCTTCTCCCAAGGTACCTAGTACCAGGGACATTGATTGACAAGGGAGTGAGTGCTCAGGGGAGACATGGGAGCAGATCCTCCTTTGTGCTGGTCCTTGCTGTTGCCTGTCCTCCTACATTCTTGGATGTATATATACACACATACACATATAATGTGAGCCACATATGTAAGTTTTCCAGTAGTCACATTTAAAAAAGTGAAAAGGAACACATGAAATTAATTGTAATAACCCATTGTATTTAACTCAATTTATGTAAAATGTCATGTCAACATGTGGCACTGGCCATATTTCAAGGGCTCACTGGTCACAAGTGGCTTATGGACAGTGTGGCTCTGGACGCTACCCCTTGTGGGTGGGTTGGCGATATTCTATGGCTCAACAGTCTAAATTCAAACCCAGCCTTCATCTCTCACTAATAGTGTGGCCCTGGGGAAGTTTCCTAAATGTCTATAAACTCAGTTTACTCAGTGGTAACATGGGCCTACAAAGATCTACATCATACGATATGGGGGAAGGATTAGATAATATGATAAATTGTCTTTGGCATAATAGATACTCAACCTGCTGGCTTCTGCTCTGCTTCCTGGTTGTTTCAAACGTGGACTCTAAGCTGGATGATCTGGTTTGAAACCTGGTTCCACAGCTTCCTGTGTGTTCAGTCCATGCCTCAGTTTCCTCATCTGTAAAATGGAGATAATAGTAGTTCATACCTCATATGGTTGCTTTGGAGATTAAATGAGTTAATAATTATAAAGCTGTTTCAACAGTGCCTGGCAGGTGATGCTAAGGAAGTGTTTGTTAAATAAAAACAAATAACTGCTGTCCTAAAAACACTCTGCATACTAGGAGTACAAGGAAACTGTCTCAACATAGTAAAATCCTGTATGAAAAACCCATAGTGAACATCATAGTTACTGGTGAAAGACTGAAAGCTTTTCTGTTGGCAAGGATGCCTGCTTTCACCACTTCTACTCAGTGTATTCCTGGGAGTCCAGAAAATTTACCTCTCTTCACAGATGATATAATCTTATATGTAGGACATCCTGAAGATTTCACAAAAATTGTTAGAACTGGAAAATTAATTCAGCAAAGTAGGATGCAAAGTCAGCACACAAAAATCAGATGCATTTTTTACAATAACAGAAAGGAAGTCAATAAAACAGTTCCATTTACAATACCATCAAAAAATAAAATACTTAGGAATAAACATAACCAAGGAGGTGAAAAATATGTACACTGAAAACTACAAGTCATTGCTGAAAGAAATTAAAGAAGATATAAGCAAATAGAAAGACATCCCATGTTCATGGACTAAAAGACAATATTCATAAGATGTCAGTACTACCCAACGTGATCTACAGATTCAACATGACCTCTGTCAAAATCCTAATAAAGTCTTTCGCAGAAATGGAAAAACCCATCCTAAAATTCCTATGGAATCCCAAGGGACCCCAAATAGTTTCAGTTGGGGAAGAGGAAAACGTTCTGGAGATGGATGGTGGTAATATTGGCACATTATGCATGTATTTAGTACCTCTGAACTGTACACTTAAAAATGGTTAAGGTGGTAAGTTTTATATTTGTGTGTATTACCACACAAAGAAGTGAAAACAGCTGAATTGTTGGTATTTGTCATTAGCACAGGTCATTTGCTCTGTGCACTCACAGTTGTCCTGAGCTCTGAGTGTTGTAGTCCTAGGTAACCTGATGAGGGGGATCTAAGAGCACGCTGGTGAAGTTGGCTAATCTCTGGGGCAGGGGCATCCTGTTGACTTGTTCTAAACATTTTATGAGGTGCCTACTATGTGCTAGGGGATATGCCAGCCCCTCATGTGGTTCTAACACCCAGTGTGAGGCCTCTTAATTGGCTTCAAATGTAGCTCTAGTCTTCCTGAGTTACTTAATGACCCTGGGTAATGAGGTGTCTCAGTCTCAATTTTGTTTAATGCTTTATTCATGGGCACAAAACAGTGGCAACGTTCATTTCAGGGGAACTTTAATGATGTATGTGTCTGGTGAAGTCCCCAGCTCCTGACCCTTAGGTGCTAGATATGTTTGGGTCCATGTGAAATGTTTTGCATCGCTTGCAAGGAAAAAAAAAAAAAAAAGAGGTGCTATTTTTCATCAGGAGAAGAAGAGGTATTTTGCAGCCAAACCTTGTTCTCCTGCGGAACATTTGTCAGAAACTGTAGAAAGCAAGCACATGGAAATTTCCAATGCTTCCCCTAAAGGAAGGAGTTGGACTCTTCACAACCAGAACAATGGTCCTATTCCCCCATTTGCTGATCTGTTCATCAGTCCACCCACCCGTCCGTCCATCATCCTTCCATCCATCTATCCATTTATCTATCTGTCCGTCTGTCCATCCATTCATCCATCTATTCACATACTCATCTACTCATATACCCCCATATCCCTCCATCCACCTACCCACCAACTCATCTCTTCATCCCTCCATCTATCCATTTATCCATCCGTCTGTCCATCCATCCATCCAGTTATCCGTCCACATACCCATCTGCCCATCTACCCATCTACACATTCATCCTTCCATTCTTCCACCCACTCATTTGTCCATCCACCCATCCATCCATCCATCCATCCATCCATCCATCCATCC
>NC_058418.1:57270395-57276449 GCF_002201575.2 Neomonachus schauinslandi | reverse complement strand
TCCATCCACCCATCCATCCATCCATCCATCCATCCATCCATCCATCCTTTCTTCCATCCATCCACACACCTATCACAGGCCGATGGGACTGCTCTGTTTCACCAGCCCCAGGGTCAACATTGTGTCTAGCCAGGTGGGCAAGGCCAGGGACTTCACTTTTCTGAGTTTCTGCTTCTTCACCTGTCAAATGAGATCATGTTGGTGACATGCGTAGCCCTATGCCTTGCCTACAGTGAGCAAGCGTTCAATACATGTAGCCACAGCCATCATCATCAACGATAATAGTATACTCTGAAATAGGTACTGTTTTCACCCCATTTTACAGAGGACGAAACAGGTGGAGTGCTGTGGCCCTGTCGCCTCTCAGAGTGCAGATGTGAAATGTGCAGGAGCTGGCTGGACACCTGGAACTGCCCCTTGCTCCCTGAGTGACTGTGACTTCTTTTAGATCCCTGAGGGTCGCTGAGGGCCCAGGTTCCATGGGCTGGCCTGGGAGGAAGCCAGACATGGTAATTTTCTTCCTCTGGAAACAGTGAAAAGATTAAAAACAAAAAGATGATCACTTCATTTATTTTCCTATTAAAATAGCTACTTTGCTTCCCACTCACCTCAAACCATTCCAAACAAAGTGTGCTTGGGGTTTCCCAGCTTCTCTCTTGTTTCTGTCCTCCCAGGTGAGAGAGAAGCTGATTACGACCCGATCCAGCACAGATAGCCTTTGTTTGTGCAATCCCAAATTCTTCCTTCTTAAATAAAATTCAAGACCACTTGAACCGAACGTGGGGCTCTTTTGATTCTTGGTTGAGTTTCTGACATGCACGTGAAGCCTGAGCCTGCTAATATGTGGATATTACCCTGGCCAGAGGGAGGTGTTAATGCCTTCGTCACTCACCTGCCACTTTTCTTGCAGCTGGGAAGGAAAGTTCCCCGCCAGGTCCCAGCCTTCCGGGGACTGCTGGCCCTGCTGCCCACCCTCATTGATGGCAGCCACGTGACACTGCACCAGGGGAAGATGTGGCTGCCCCCACCTGTGCTCCCAGATGGTGTTTTTGGAAACAGACCTCCATAGGTCATGGCAGCCAGCCTCCGAGATGCCCTGTGGTCCCCCCTTCTGGAATTCACACCCTTGTGTTTTCTCCTCACCAGGGTTGGTCTGTGTACTAATGGGATTTGCTATGTCACTTCCAAGATTAGGTCATAAAAGACACTGTGGTTTCCAGGTTGGTGCCTCTCCTTCCCTCTCCCCCTCCCCCTCCTTCTCCTCCTCTTAGGGGAGCTGCCCCTGGATTCCTGACTCTCAGAGACTGTGTGAGACTACAGACACTCGCTGCTTTAAACTGTTAACTTTGGGGGAATTTGTTATGTAGCACTAGGTAACTGATAGACATGTCCTGTTTCTGCAGAACAGTATCTTGTATGCAGTGAGAGCCAGAGACGTTCTCTCACTTAACGCCCACCCCACGTGGGAGAATGAGGAGTATGAGAATATGCTTCCAGGAAATGAGCTCGAGGGCCTGTAACAGAATGTTTGCTTTCCTACCATGGAAAAGGGGAAGGGAAGCAGACTGGTGTTCTCTGAGCAGCAGCAGTAACTCTGGCTCCTGCTCGGTGTGTGCTACTTCTGCCTGCCCCCCAGACTGTGGGGCACGTGTGATCCTCCTGCCTTTAACAGCAGGCCCCCGAGGGCCCGGGAGCCGCAGTGGCTTGCCGGGTCGCACAGCCAGGCCGCGAGGGAGTGTGGGCTCAGCCCAGGGGTGTCTCTTGGTGAAGGGGTGGACAGGAGCTCAGAGCTCGAAGGCACTGAGGTTCCACAGACTGTGATCTTGTTCTCCAAAAAAAGTGCAACTGAGACACAAGACTTGCAAATTATTTTTTCCCCCAGATGTGTGAACTTAAAAAAAACTTAAAAAACATTAAATTGAATCATATTTTGTCCTAGGTTGAATAAATTGCCTGCTTTGGGAAAGAGGATTCCAGGAAGGGAGACCAAAAATTACCCAGAAAGATGGTTACCTATCGATGTTAATCAATACCGTATCTGAATATTGGACTTCGGGCTGATCCTTTCCGATTGGGCACCTATGGCTGTCACAGTTGCTTATTCCGTGTGAGCTCTGGGGACTGGAGTTTTGGCCTCCCCTCCTTCCAGGTGATCTAGCTGGCTGGGCTTCAGCTCCTGGCTGTTCTTGTGTGAGTCAGACTCATTTTTAAGTGAACTTTTTATTTTGTGATAATTTTAGATTTACTGAGAAGTTGCAACAATGGCGCAGAGAATTCTGTGCCCAGCTTCCCCGAGCTCAGCTGACCTCTCTCCGGCAAAAGCCCAAACTAGGAAATGTGAATACACTGCTGTTACCTAAACTGGGCAGTATTCTGATTTCACGTGTTTCCACTGATGTATTTTATTTTCTGTTCTGGGATTCATAATTCAGTACATTTCTCACACTCTTGTTGAGTAAATCTGAAGTTGCTCTTAAAACCCTGGGCCTAGAGCTGAAGTCTGCTGGCTAACCAGGAGTCCCCTCAGCGCGCCCCTGACAGCATCCCCGCTACTTCTTGCCACTTAAGCCCATTTCCACAAGTGGTGCGGAGGTCTCAGTGATCTGCTGATGGGTCTGCCTGGAGCTGTGTGTCGAGAATGAGGATGAGACCATGTCTCAGCTCTGGGATCTGCCAGCAGGGTCAGTAACAGGCATGGGAGTAGAGAGGAGCGATGCGTGCTCAGAATGTTTCTCACCTAGTGTTCCATCCACATGTCCAGGAGAGGCACCTGTATTTGAATGTTGGGTTATGAAATGGGGTGTTTCCAGTACGCTAGCCGCACTTAGCCATGGGGGTGGTGGTGATGATGGTATAAGAATAGCTAGTATCCTAGGTACCATGTATCGAGTGCTTCCTATGTCCTGGGCACTGTATTAACTCGACCACAGGACCTGTTCCTTATAGCAGCTCTGTGAGGTGGGGCACAGTCGTCATGCCCATTTTACGGGTGATAAACAAGGACTCAGATAAGAGAAGGGCCCTTTTCTGGCTCCCACAGCTGTCAGTTTCCTTGAAGAGAAGCCCATGTTCTCCAGGCAAGGTGGAGTTCACCAAGCCTCGACCTCTCGGAGGTTCTCCGCCTCATTCCAGACCCTCCTCCTCCTGATCACCTGATCACCTGATCACGCAATCCATGTTAGGCTCTGGCAACCATGCAGACTGTGAGATTTATTCCAAGGGGTTTGGGGCAAGAGCAGGACTGAGTGTAACTTCACAGAGGTGACAGATGGGGAGCACCAAGCATCTGCATGCCCATAAGAATTTCTGCCAGATTTAGGAGTTTGGAAACTCTTAAGTGGGTAAGGTCTATCTGTGCCAGAGATGCAAATTAAAATTTGGGTTTCAAAGGAATAATAGCCATACATTACACCTAAAGGAACACCTCCATTGATTGCAGGAATAGATTTTCTCCTTTTGGTGGGGTACAGTTCCCAGTAATCTTAGCCCTTCTGGCCTGTGAAACCCCATCTTCCAGGCCTCTCCTGGCCCCACACCCTCGTTCTCCTGGCCCACTCGTTTTTATTTCCGGCCTCTCTCCTTTGCTTGCTCACCGTTTCTGCCAGGAGAGCCCTCCCTACTCCATTTCTCCCTTCAGAGCCCCTTTTCTGGCAGATGCTGCTGCTTGGGTCCTGCCTCATCCTCCCTGTACCTGTCTTCCTGCTGCCTCCATCCTGGAAAGCTCTGGTGGGCAGCACTGTATCTCTTTATGTTCTCAGAGCTTGACCCAGCACTGGGGGGTAGAGGTGGTGCACGAAGTTGGTCTCTTAAAAGATGATCAGGTCTGTAGCCTGGAGGAATTTTATGTCTTCCAGTTCCTTCTTCAGAATTGTAGGGGCTCCTTAGGCAATATTTGTGGCCAAGGCAATGATACAATACTCTGCGTTTATCATGTGCTTGCTACACCGTGGGCTGATCATACGCCATCTTAGTTCTCCCTCTCTCTAATCCTCTGGGGTGGGAGGTTTGTCCCCCTTTTTGTAGAGAAAGTTATGGAAACAAGTTACTTGTCCAGGGCCCCGAAGCTGTCGGCACCGCTGCTGATACTGAAGGCTTGCAGTGCCCCAGAGCACAGGCTCCCAGCCTGGAAGGATCGCTGAGGGCTGAAGAGGATGGTGGGGCCAGGACTGCAGGGTTTGAGGCAACCCACCCCACCCCAACACCATCTCACTTTGTCACCCCACCACCCATCCGGGATCAGCAACCTGGATGTTATCAATGTTATAAAGAGACAAGATAAGCCAGTTTTTGATAAATTGTGAAATTTAGTAAATTCTATAAGTCAGTTGGTCATAGAGCAAATGGATTCTTTGGGGGAAGTGGCATGAGATCAGGTGCCCCTAGTTAGGACTGCTGTTAACCCATGCAGTGAGCAATGGGGACTTGTCTCTGTTGGGGACTTTGTGAGCAAGTGTGTAGAATGAACCTAGAATTTGTCTGCTGGAGGCAGAAGGGGTGAGTGCTTTTCCACTGGCTCTGACCTCCTGTTGGTGAAGGGCAGTTCCACGGGGTGATGCGTTTTTGGCACTTCTGTGATGAATGGGCTTCTGGAGGCAATGGCAGAGAAGCTGAGCAGAAAGCAGGATGTGCACAGTGCAGTGAGGCATGGCTGGCTGCAGCAGAAACTGTTGGCGTAGACTGGTGGTCGAGGGGAGAGCAGATGGGGCATGCAGGGCCCAATGTGCCAGCCTCAGAGATCCACTGGCTTTTCCCCAGACATGCCCTGGTTTCCCCACCACTCCCTTTCTGTAAGCATTTTCTCTAAGCTGGGTCATGTTTCTTCCATGCAAAATGAAAAGTGGGTAATACTTCTGACCAATATCTCAGTTAAAAATCTTTCCATGGGCCTTATTTGCTGTCCTTAGCCTAGGATTCATTATTCTGCTAGGCTTATTAGATTCATAGTAGTATCATTTAATATTAGATTTATTAGACTCATAGTAATAATTAGGTGTCAAGGGCAGGGCGGGGAGTACTTGTTGGCTAGTTTGCTGTAGAGTTTGTGTGTGGTTTATGCATTCATCTTCAAGTGAGCCAGACTTCTTAGAGTCTTCCCAAGGTCAGACACAGCAGTGCAAATGCTCATCACAAGATAAATGTGCATTACAGATGTCGGGGGGATCAAAAATTTCCTTTTCTCAACATAAGCTGTGGTTCTCTTTGTCCCCTTTTCTAGGTAAGATTATTTTTCCTGACTGCCATTGCTAACTAAACTGTCTGCCTCGCTTTTAAGCTCCTGGGAGGGAGACTGAGTTTCTGGAGATGGAATTGTTTATAGATGGTATTCCAGATCAGAACTTGAAGACAAAAAGCTAGCTGGCAGTTAACCCACTTCCTTGTGAGCCCCATATGGGAAATGTGCATTCAGCTGTTTGGGGTTCTGGAAGAAACCCCAGCTGTCATATAATGAATGGGATGTATGCTGCTGATTCATTCATTCCACCAATATCTCCAAGCACTTAACACACGTCAGGCCTGGGCTCCGTACTGCACGTATGTGACCTCATTCAGCTCTCTTCCTGGCCCTGCGAGGAGGGCAGTCCACTCATTTTTAGGTCTGGTTGGTTTTGTCAAAGAGATGTAACAGTTTCCTCTAACCTCTACCTTTGTGCTATTTTTCTCTTGCATTTTACTTATACATGTGTTATAAATCAATAATACATTCTTATTATATTTTTATCAAGCATTTAATGATACTTCTTGGCTGTCCTAGGGCTTAGAATGTACATCCTTATTTTTCAGTCTACCTTCGGATAGCGTGTCGTTTCATGTATAGTGTGTGGATCCCCACCCTATGTGCTGCTGGTGTCATGTTACATTTACATAGGCCATACATCCACAGTGCTTTGCTTTTGTTTTTGCTTTAGACACTCAACATTTTAGAGTGATTAAGGAGGTCTTCCCTTCATTAATTTTTTTATTTTAATTTTTAAAAAAACTTTATTTATTTGAGATAGAGCTTGTGCACAAGCGGGAAGAGGGGCAGAGGAAGAGGGAGAAGCAGGTTCTCTCCTG